>NW_004444028.1:1190017-1259010 GCF_000243295.1 Trichechus manatus latirostris | reverse complement strand
TTTACAGAACAAAATAGTTTCTCATTAAACAGTTAGTACACATATTGCCCTATGACAACGGTTAAGAACCCCACTACATGTCAACACTGTCCTTATTCAACCTTGGGTTCCCTATCACCAGCTTTCCTGTCTCCTTCTGCCTTCTAGTCCTTGTCCTTGGACTGCTGTGCCTCATTAGTCCCGTTTTGTTTTATGGGGCTGTCCAATCACCGGCTGAACGGTGAAGGTTCATAATTCTTTACCTTTAATTCTGAAATTCAAAGAGCTCTGAAAACCAAAGGTTTGCTATGTTAATTTTTTTTTTTTTTTTTTTTACATAAGTTTGTGGCAAACTGACTTTGTGATGGGTGAAAACTGGCCAGCCTGAGGCTATTGATAGTCATTTCCAAGTTGGTGTGAATATTCATCTGTCCTGTAGAAATGTTAATGTGTGATTATGGGCTGCTGCCCTAAATCTTGAAGGAGATGTTTATAATACATGTGATACGAGCTTTATTCCCTTTCTAAAATTTACACAATTCTGCATTCTGAAACCTCTGCCCCAGGTGTGCCAGGTGAGAGATTGTATACCTGTAATACCTTCACCGTAGCATTGTGTGAGGATTCCGTCCCTTCCACCAGCACTGAGGAAGTGGTAGGAGCTGTTATTTGTCATTATTTAAACTCAGAAATTAGATTTCCCAATTCCACCCAGAAAATGAGTGAGAATTAACACTTGATGGTGCCCAACTTTATTCTGAGGGCTTTGTATCTTAGTCTGTCAAGCCTGATGTGAAGTATATCAGTTACTGAAATGGAATGCTTCTGTTAAGAAACTGCTGTCTTCTGAACACTTACCTTTCTTTTTTACAATCCTTTTTTGCAATTTCCACATACTTGGAAGGATGCCTTTTTCGCTCATGCCTTCGGGTGTTAGCTGACAGACTTATTTTTCAGCCATCTTTCCTAAGGTGCGTTTTATGAAACTCGTGATTAGAATGGGTCTCTTACTAAAACAAACGGATAGGCCTTTTCTCTTGGCGTTTTCGTAGATGTGAGTTCTTAACCTGTCCTAAGACAATGCCTTTGTTCGTGAAGTCATTAGTTTAAAAAATATACTAACAAATATATCTATCTAGATTGAATTCAGTGTTTCTTAATTAGAATTTTATTTTTCTGACTGATTTTTGGCATGCTTCCTATTTCTGCAAACTATGTAAAACCCTTTGGTGTGTTTAATCCTTGGCCTGTGGGCATGGAGAAGTGATTATGCAATTCACTTCTAGCATTGGGAAATTTTTAACTGAAAATTTCATAGAGCTGAAATACTTGGGAAAGACAGGAAGCTTGTTTAAATCAAGATTATATTTCAAAAGCAACAGATAAACAGTTTTTAATGTATTTTTTGGTAGGATATTTGTCTTCAGTCAGAGTTGGATTGGCACGTGTCAGTTATTCATCCCTTTGCCCTTCTGGCTCTTGCTTTTCCATGTCTTTCCCCTGGAAAGATGTTGCTGCCATCTTATGATTGCCACCTGTGTGTGTGTGTGTGTGTGTGTGTGTGTGTGTGCGCGCGCGCGCATGCGTGTTTATTCTTTGTTTGGATAAGTGTTCCTAGGTGTCCCAGTCTTGGCCAGCAATACCGGTACCTGGGTGGTTTCACCCCAGCATCAGACTGAGTAGCAATGCAGTGATGGGGCATTGACCCACAGAACAGAGGTGACAAGGTTTAATATAGTGTGAGGCTTAGAATGGAGACTTTCCATTATAGTTCAAAGGTGGAAAGGGGCAACAACATCCAGGAAAAAAACAAAACAAAGCTTGAACTCACAGCCCCTCCACGTGTGTCAGAGTAGAACTGAACTCCGTAGGGTTTTCAATGGCCAATTTCAGTGGCTTATTGTCTGTGTGCCATTAGCCAGTCCTTTTTTTGTGAAGGTGTAGGACGAAAATAAGGTCAAAGGCCCCTTCTAGCTCTCACATTCTCTTATACTGTGATGTTGGGAAATAAGTGCAGTAGTTTTGCGGAGCTCTTGTGTTGCAGTTTTCTGGCTGGTTGACCTCAGATAAAATCTCTCCCAACTCTGGCAGATATTCGTTTTTGTTTTTTTTTTTTTAATTCTATAAATCCTAATTCTTATGAAACCCTCTGGAGTATTGTAAAGGCAAGATTCATTATAATCTGCTAAGCAGAAAGCTATCTTTGTAGTTTGCTGTTTCATATCACCCATATATGAGAACATTGTATCTTCATTTAGTTCCTGTTAACTCATGAAGCTGCTCATGGCATTAACCATTGGAACCCCTCTAAGTCTAGGTGTCTTCACCGTAAAAAGAAGATAACAGGGACTAACAGGATAAATGTGTTTTGATAAATGTGAAACCTTTTGTAAATGTGTGACTTGATTTCAAATAGCAAAATTCTTATTAATTTGATTTATAATATAACTCACTCTAATCAGATTGCTGGATGTCATGTAGCTAGTACCCAGTGGTAAATATACAGCTATAAAGGCTGTGAAAAGTGGGCATTTTGTTGTTGTTGTTCTTGTTTTGTTTTGATTTGATTGTTTTGACTATAATAATCTCTCCTGTTGGTTTTTTGCTTCCCCCCATCATCGGCCCCGTCTCTATGCAGTATTCCACTGAATTGAAGAAACTGTACTGCCAGATTGCAAAGACATGCCCCATCCAGATCAAGGTGATGACCCCCCCTCCTCAGGGTGCTGTCATCCGGGCCATGCCTGTCTACAAGAAAGCTGAGCATGTCACTGAGGTGGTGAAACGGTGCCCCAATCACGAGCTGAGCCGTGAATTCAACGAGGGTAAGGAGCAGTGGAATCTGTAGCTGTTCAGTTAAGCTTCTTGAAGGTAGGGATCCTGGGGGGATTTTTTGTTTAAGGCCTACCTTCCTGGTTCAGACCTCTGCAATCTGATGGCGACTCAGTCTGCCTTTTTGGCTGACCCTGTCTGAGAATTGTGATAAATAAATGTATGACTCTCAAAAATAGTTGGACTATTTAATTTTAGTAATTACTAGATGACCTAGACTTGTCTCCCAACTCACTGCTGGTTCCCTTATTGCTATTATTATGATGATTTTGGTAAGGAGAGAGGTAGGGAGAAGAACATGGCAGCTGGTCTTCTCAGCCCAGGCTAGAGTACTCTTCAGCTTTAATGATTTTCCCAGAATGGCTTTCAAGGCTAGACTAGTAGAGAGCTGGAAGGGCAAAAGGAAGGCGCATGAATGGAGAGGAATAATGAAGAACTGGAAGAGGAAAGGAGGACAGGAGGAAAAAGATATGTGAAGGCAAATAATGGGTAAGAGGGGTAAATAGAAGACCTAGAAGAGTAGATGGAAGAGATGGAGGGCAGGCAGTCAAGTGAAGACCCAGGAATTGAGGGAGCAAGCATCTTATCTTGAGGGCCACCTCTAGGCCCTGTAACCAGGGATATATCTTCTTAGCCATACTCTTCCTTAGCCCTCTTAGCCTTCTTAGCAGACTTCTGAGCCTCAGCTCCAACAATAGTTTTACAGAAGAGGTCATTATCTCCAAGTATTCCCTTAGATCTGATATTCTAATCTTTCTATGAAACGAGGCTAAGCATTGAGTTCCCAGAACTGGAAAGGAAGGACAGGGGATAGGATAAGGAATCATTAAATAGTAATGAGGGTACATGAGGGATTGGGAGTTAAGATACTTTACATAGGAAATAGCCTAGTAAATGCAGGACATGGGGAGAGTGAGAGAGGGCTGAGAATTAAAAATTAAAAGATTGGCAGGTAGCAAGAATGTGTGAAAATAGAGAATATAATAGATGGTAGAGAAAAATTAAAGAAGTAAAAAAAAAAAAAGGTAGAAATTAAAAGAGAAAGGCAAAATCTTTCCACCTTAACACAGCTATATTTTACACATTAATTTCTAGTCCTTATCTACACTGGAGTCCTGATGGCATAGTGGTTAAGTGCTATGGCTGTTAACATTAAGTTCAGCAGTTCGAATCCACCAGCTGCTCCTTGGAAACCCTATGGGACAGTTCTGCTCTCAGTTGGAATCGACTCACTGGCAATGGGTTTGGTTTCATCTACATGGCTGTGTCATCCATACATTTGTATCTTGCTTTTCATTTAACATTAGGCCGTAAAGATTATTCCATGTAACTAGGATTTGTAAAAATTTTGCATAACTGCCCCATGTTCCATCAAGGTGACATTTAACTATTTTTAAGTGCATTCTCGTTGTTTGACACAATAGTTTTTACCTTCATATATTCTGCTGCAGAGAACGTCTTGACACACTTAGCTTTTTACTGTTATTGAATGGCTGTTTTTAGAGTGGGAATACATGGCCAAAGGTTAAGAGGTTAAGAACACCTTTATGGCCCCCAATTCTTGGAGCAGCTTCTTTCTTTTGGAGCTCTACCAAGGATCACAATTTTGTGAAACTTTGCCTAGGCTATTTCAGAACTTGCTTCACTTTTCTTGTCCCCTAACCTAGGGGTCCTTTAAGCATAACAAAGCTAGCCAGTTTTTTAATCAAACTGCTTTTTTAACTTGATCTTTTTCCTTCCATCTCCCAGGGAAGCTGGCAAAATTATCTCCATGGATTGAGTCGCAGATGTAGGCGTAGAGTTCTGGAAAAAGCTGGCATGGTTAACCTTAAGCACCAGAAACATAGGACTATGCCCTCAGATAGAGATAAACATTCTAGTCTTTCTATTACTGTAAAAGTTGAGATGTCTTCATACATTAGATATCTGGCAACAGGATCTGTCTTTTTCCAAGGATGTATATTTCCTTGATGACACAAACCATTTCTTTAGCCATCAACGTTCTGTCCATGTTGTTTCCTTTTGCTTTCTTTGTTTTGAGACTGTGGAGCTAACTCTCTTGTCTTTCTTTGTTCTGCAGGACAGATTGCGCCTCCTAGTCATTTGATTCGGGTAGAAGGGAACAGCCATGCCCAATACGTAGAAGACCCCATCACAGGAAGACAGAGTGTGCTGGTCCCTTATGAGCCACCCCAGGTAAGAAGATAAAGGCTGGGCAGATTGGAGAGAGCAACTGTTTATCAGTGATACGGAGTTTTTCTAGCATCTTTCACTGTCTTAGTTCTTGTTATCAAATACGTAACCTCGTCCTCTTCTCCACATGCTTCTGCTCTATCTCCTTCAAAACTCCTAAATTTGGGCCAAATTAATTTGGTAACGTGGCTTTGTTTCCACATTCCTATCTTAAGGGCAGATGATAACTGAACTGGCAGTTGAGTTGATACATGACATTGTTTTATCCAGACAGTCTGACTGGTGATTGAGCTGGTAGCAGCTGTGCACAGTGCTAGATGCAAATACTCTTACACTAGACTGCAGATGGGAGCACCTACGAGGAGTCCCTCAGCTGAAGTTGGAATGAACAGGTGGCAGATTTGTAAAGCCGAGTGATGTGGTGGAAGGAACACTGGAGTAGCAAGACCAGTGTCCTTTGGCTTGCTGGCTTGCTGTGTGGACCTTTGTCATATGACACTTCCTCTCTGGGCTTCAGTTGCCTCATCCATCAATGAGCACTTTGGACTAGGCGATCTAATTCCGAGCACCTTTTGAGTTGCAAGATGTTATTGATGGAAATGCGCATTCAAATCTATGTTATACTGTTTTATCCAAATAGGGAAAATATTCTTGGAGCATTTCTACTATTTTTGGTAAATTTTCAGCTCTTCCTTTTCGATGATATTCATGTATGTGGTGTAGCCCATTTGACTTGGATGGTAGATATCAGCCTGCCAATGAACAGGGTCAAAATCCTATATCTGTTACAGTCTGTCTCACCTAATATAGTGTCCAACGGTGCAAACCTTAGCTTTAAACTTCCCCGGAGGAGGAACAACAAGGGATCTATAATGGGTTTCAGAGCTTGCCTTGCCTCTAAAGAGGCCTATCACTTCATCAAAAGTGGAGTTATTTAGACAGAGGTAAGAGCTTAGAAGGAAATGCATCAGTTCAAACCATTGTTAACACAGACTCTTCTTCCCCTTGTGTTCAGGTTGGCACTGAATTCACAACAGTCTTGTACAACTTCATGTGTAACAGCAGTTGTGTTGGAGGGATGAACCGCCGTCCGATTTTAATCATTGTCACTCTGGAAACCAGAGAGTAAGTGGCATATGCAAAATTGTCATTCTACAAAAAGCATGGGCAGAGGGCAAAGTGAAGTTGTTTTTGCTTTATGGCTAATTTGCACGTGCAGCAGAGAGCTACCCTTGATTTTGTCCTTTGTGTTATAAAGCTTTGCTGCAAACACACGAAAGATCTAAGAAAGTGGAGACAGAAGAGGGTGGGCAAAGGGAGAAAGAAAAAGAAAGGGCTGGGAAGGTGTGCAAGTTGTTTCATACCTGAATTCTTGACATTTGACTGGAATTGTTTCTGATTAGACAGTGTTTGTTTTCATGTGGCCCCCAAGCCATTTAACAGTTTCTTTGAATAAGTCTGGGCTGCCTGAGGGGATTTTATCCGGAGACATCCACTGGCTTAACTCAAGTTTCCTTCAAAATATGTAGCTAAATACAGCTGTTCAGTTAATGGCTTAGAGGTTCTTTGCAGAACAATTGGAATGTTATTTACTAATATCACTTGTGGCATTTCAGCGCTTTTGTGTTCTGCCAAGTGCTTTTGAGTCCATCCTCAAAGCGGTGATGGCTGAGCTGCTGGTGGCGGTGCACTGGAAATGGCCAGCAGCAGACCTGGAAATGGGAGGACTCCGGGAGACTTCAATTTTTTTTTTTTTAACCCTTTCTTCCCTTCTTCTCTAACTCCTAGTGGGCAAGTCCTGGGCAGACGCTGTTTTGAGGCCCGGATCTGTGCTTGCCCAGGACGAGACCGGAAGGCAGATGAAGACAGCATCAGAAAGCAGCAAGTCTCGGACAGCACAAAGAACGGTGATGGTACGAAGCGCCGTAAGTAGATGTAGTGGCCAAGTGGGGCAGGGTTGAGTCTTCTTGAGTACTGGGGTATGGGACGGATGACACTGGAGAGGCAGCATGATAGGACACCAGGGCTTTAGAGGCAAAGTCTGACTTGTGGCCACAGAGCCAGTGGGCACAGCTGTATTACTGATAGAGGTGCCCGAAAGGATTCTAGTTGCCCACTAGACCTTTACAAAAGCAAGTAGTCATAGTGAGTATTTCTTAGCTCAGCGGGCCTCAACATATCATTCCCAGATGAGTAACATAAGCATCATCTGGAAGCTTGGTAGAAATGCAAAGTTTTAGGCTTCAGACTTACTGACTCAGTATCCCCGGGGGTGAGGACCCAAGATCTGTGTTTTGGTAAGCCCTCTAGATGATTCTAATGCTAGCTAAAGTTTGAGAATCACTGTCTGAATCTATTGGTTTAGCTTTTTGTGCTTCTAACTTGTAGTGAATTTTGATTTTAGAAAGTTCCTGGCATAAGCCTGACATCACTACAAGTGTTTTATGTATTCTGGATATTAAACCTTTCTCGGATATATGGATTCCAAAATTTTTCTCACAAACTGTAGGTTGTCTCTGCTTTGTTGATAAAGTCCTTTGATGCACAAGAGTTTTTAATTTTAATGTAGTCTGTTTTATCGATTTTGTCTTTTGCTGCTAGTGTTTTTGATGTCTAAGATATCTAAGAATCCATTGTTAAAAACTAGGTCCCTCACAATAGATGGATCTTGATAGAAAGGAAAAAAATGTAGAACAGAACTTCAAATTCCCAAAGAATCCAGACTTACTGGATCCATTGAGGCTGCAGGAACCCCCGAGACTATTGCCCTGGGATATTCTTTAAACCTTGAAACTATCCCCTGAAGTCATCTTTAAACAAACAAGCAAACTAACAAAAAGTTTAGCTCAAAAAACAAAGACTGTCTCTCTTAAGTACTGAGCTCTTTTAAAAAGTTGTCTATAGGAGAACAAAAGGACAATAGTAACTCTAAAGCATAGATGAGAAGTTTAGGGGGCAGTGAGTCAAAATTAATGGGGGTAAAACAGAGCAGAAATGATGAGAATGTTGACAAAATTTGAAGAATGTAACCAATGTCACTGAACAATATGTATAGAAATTGTTAAATGGAAGCATGTTTTGATATGTATATTTTCACTAAAAATAAAATTAAAAAAAAAAGAAAGTTAAAATAATACTTAACCAAAGAAGTAAGAAATGAAAACCAGCGATGGATAAAAGAATAAATGTTAATAAAGGTAAAAGTAAACTAGAAAATGTCTTTAAAATGGCAATAATTTTACCAGATGCTGAAAACAAACAAAACTAGGTCCTGAAGTATTACCCTGTGTTTTCTTCTAAGAGTTTTATAGTTTTAGATCTCACCTTATGCCCTTGATCCATTTTGAATTAATTTTCTTATATGGTATGAGGTATGGATCCAGCTTCTTTCTTTTCATGTGGAAGCAACAAGTAGTTTAAAATATGCTAAACTCTGATTTATCTTATGAAAAAGAGGTTTGATCTTATCATTAATTATTATCCAGACGAAATGGAAATTGTATTGCATTTTACAGGAGGACAACAATAAAATGCTAAAACAACCCTTCACCATCAACTTCTAACTGTTCAGCGTGATTTGCTTTTCCTGTTAGGCTCCCTCTGATTATTCCTCAAAACATCAGTGATAGATAGATAGGTTGACAGGGAGAGAGAGATGGAAATAGAGATAGATATCCATCCTAATTTTACTTCTGAGTCTGCCTGGTAGCATAGTCCCCATACTCTTCCTTGAACATCACAATTACTCTCAAATTAATGACTCTGACTTTTAGTAAGAACAAATTATCTGAACTTTGGCAGAAGGATCATCTCTGTACTTTGAATCCTGGGTATAGTTTATCATTTTGGAAACCTTAGGGATTTTTTTCAGCTGAATTCACTCATTTTACCAAAGAGAAGACTGAGGTCAATGAAATTGTCAGAAGTTATGTGATGTATGTACTAGAATGGGAAGGGCGAGCTCATGAGGCTGAATGCAATGGCAAGACAACCTCTACATAATGCGTTTGTCTTTTTGGAAATGAATGAACTAAAAATGAAATCACAAAACCAATTTATCTTTCTTTCCTTAACAGCTATTCACAGACATACTCCCGGCAAGACATATGGTTTCCTGCAGGACTTCTTAAACCAATGACCATTTCCCAGCATCTGGAATTTCTTTCTTTCCCTTGTTCTTACCCACTTTTTCCTCTCCTGTTTGTTGCTAGGTTTACACTTAATGAAAAAGCAATCATTACTGATTAAATGGATGCTTAGAACTAGAAACTCTAATCTCACGGGTTTTGCTGATGCCACTGTCTGTTGAATAAATGTGTTATAGCTTCAGAAATGTTTCCAGGGTAAAACTTGTTATTTTTCCCCTGCCAGCTTTTCGTCAGAACACACATGGCATCCAGATGACATCCATCAAGAAACGAAGATCCCCAGATGATGAACTGTTATACTTGCCAGTGAGTCTCCCTGGAGTATTCAGTGTTGTTCCATTTTTCCCCTTCTTTGAATGACTTTGACTATGTGATTATCTTCTGATGATCTCTGGCTGTGGGAAAGGGAGAGAGTAGCTAAGGATATAAAGCACAGAGTATGTTTTTTTAAAAAAAATCAGTAAATTATCTCTTCTCTTCATAACTTTGGAGTATATTGATGGCTAGTCTCCTCCATTTTCATACCCATCCAATCAAAGTTACTCTCCTTAACAGAGTTCTTTTTACCCAAAAAATATTTAAAATTAATTGGTACTTTATTATTTGAGGATAAGATTATGCTAGGCAGCATGGACGTACCAACCGCTGACTAACATTTGCTTGGGAAGAGTTCACAACGTGGATAACACAACAATTATAGAATATGGAGTGTGATTTCTTTTAGGGAGTGCTATAAAGAACGCAAAATACAGCAGGGTCCTCAATTATATGTGAATAGCCAGAAGGCTCAGCTCTATTATTATGTAAGACTATTTTCACTTCTGCAAGGAGCGTTAGCCCTCTCGGGATCACTAAGGTGACCTTTACTAGATCACGGTTCCAGTTCTTTGAATTCTCATTGCTTTAGGTCTTTGCCATCTAGTGTAACAGCAAAGTTTTTTATGACCAGTATATCCTTTGAAGCTAGTCATCTAAACTGACATAAGACATGGGCACCCTGGGATTGAAGCTAAAGCAACTTGTCAAGTTTGGGTGTGCCATACCCACGTCTCCACCTTCTTTAGGGCCTGACCCTCCAGCAGCAGACTACAGGTAGACCAATCAGACAATGAGTTAGCTAAGATCCTCCATGTATTTTTTTCTCAGGCTACACATAGAAAAGGACTTGTGGAATTTAAGTTAACATTATCCTGATATACTATGTATTCCAAAAAATTTATATGTCTTTAGCTCAAAGGATAGGACCCACTTGAAGTGCTATTGTTTTAGATGGAATTTCAGTTTGTACTAATGAAGAAGGTACTCTGTAATGAGTTACATCTTCAGTTTAGTGAAGCCTTGGCCAAACTGAAGTGTGTGAAGGAAAACTTCTGTTAATCCGGCATGTATTCAGTTGGTGGAGCCCTGGTGGTACAGTGGTTAAGAGCTACAGCTGCTAACCAAAAAGTCAGCAGTTCGAATCCACCAGCCGCTCCTTGGAAACCCTATGGGGCAGTTCTACTCTGTCCTGAAGGATCGTTATGAGTTGGAATCGACTCGACGGCAATGGGTTTGGTTTTGTTTGGTTAGTTGGTATTTACTGAGTGGAAAATATGCTAGACTCTGAGCATTCAGAGATCAGTAGGACACGTTTCTTACCTTCAAAGAGCTTGACTTCTAGCGAGGAGACAAACAGTTATAATGTAGTGAAATAAATTCTTCAGTAGAGCTAGGCATTGGGCTATGGGAATACATAGAGGGACAGCAGACTTGGCCTAAAAGAGTAAGATCAGGAAAGGCTTCTCAGAAAAGGTGATACCAAGATGGGTTTTGAAGGATGAGTAGGAGTTAACCCAACAAAAGGAAGATAAAATTCTTCCATTCATGGATTCTGATGAAGTCCACCTCTGGTACTCAGAATGGGGACTAGGTTGAGGTGGGTGGGGTGCCTAGGGTGCAAAATTTAAAAAGACACTCGCTCTCCGGTTCATACAAGTGCCCTGAGCACCCCCCGTGCCTCACCCTAGGTCTTCTCATACTTTTTAAAAAGCACTTAAGAGACACTCAGGGAGAGACTGTCTTACCCTGGCTGAAAACTCTTGCCCCTCCAGAGACAAATACAGTTAATTTTCATTATTTATGAATTCCATATTTGCAAATCCACCTATTTGCTAAAATTTATTTGTTTCCCCCCAAATCAGTACTGATGGCCCTTTCGTGGTCATTTGCAGACATGGGCAGAGCAGCACAAATTTGTAAAATGTGCGTGCCCAACACACACACTCCCAGCTGAGGTCAAACAAGGCAGTGCTCTGCCTTCTTGTTTCAGCTCTCATTCTGTAAACTAGTGTCCTTTTCACGGTCTATTTAGTGCCACATTTTCACACGTTGGTGTTTTTTTTTTTTGTTGTTGTTGTTTTTTTGGTGACATTGCTGTTTAAAATGGTCCCCAGGCATAGTTCAGAAGTGCTGTATTCCTAAGCACGAGAAGACTATGATGCGCCTGGTGGGGAAAATACACGTGTTAAATAAACTTTGTTCAGACATGAGTTACAGTGCTGTTGGCCATGAGTTATGTGAGTAAATCAACAGTCCCTGTTAAACAAGGTGTCTTTAAACAGAAGCACACAGAAAGCAAGGTTACCTAGTGATTGGTTGACAAAAATGTTGTGATCAGAAGCCTACAGGACCTGTATTCCTCCTAGGAGTGGTGAGTGGTTCAGTACTGACTAATTTAGTGTCCATGGTGACTCTGTAGAACAGAGAACAAGAAAATGGACTGAAAAAGAGAATTGACTGCACTGCAATAGTTCTACAGATCTTCATTTGTCCTTATCTTTTCTCCTGCCCACTTCTGTAGGTGAGGGGCCGTGAGACCTACGAAATGCTGTTGAAGATCAAAGAGTCCTTAGAGCTCATGCAGTACCTTCCCCAGCACACGATTGAAACATACAGGCAGCAGCAGCAGCAGCAACACCAGCACTTACTGCAGAAACAGTGAGTGTGTCAATGTACCATTTTAGGAGGGCTGAAGCAGAGTGACGGCTTGAAGGGTGATGCAGAAGATGGGACTGTGAGAGAACCGATGCTAATCATTCCTGATGAGCTGGTGTGGGGTTCCTTTTTCTATGTCAGCCTTCCATGCTTCTTATCATGACCTTCCTGAAGTTCCACCCATGTTCTGAAATTGAATCCAAACGATTTCGGGTGAATTACAAAGAGACCCACGCTAACAATGTTAGTTTTGTTCTTCTCTGTTTCTCGGATCCATCTATATCTATCAGTAAAAGAATTTTGAGTACATCCTCTATTCATATAATAATGTGCATATTTTAAAACAGATGATCTCTCCTCATCCCAATGGATTGTCTTGTACATCTCCTGGGATGCACAGGATCTACTTTTGGGGAAACTGCTGTAAACTAGGGATAGCAAATATGTTTTCCTATAGAGTGACCTCTTTGAGTGTTGTGTTGACAAGAGTTCTGGGACCTACTGCATGCTCACTGGGAAAATGCTTGGGTGCAGAAGGGCAAAATAGCATTACATTGCCATGTTTTAGTGTCTCTGCTCTACATTGTCTTCCAACAAGACATTTTTACATAAATTGGGCCAGGTTTTGCAACCATATTAAAATATACATGACAGCTTTTTTATACATTAAATTTTACGCTGATTGTTGGATCTTTGATGATGCTGTTGTATGACGAACCAGAATAGAATAGCTCTCATGAAAGGAAGGAAGTTGGCGAATCAAGACTCTGTTTATACTTACCCTTCTGTGGTTAAGAATACTCACTTGCTGGCTTAATTAAAATATTGTATTTATACTGGAAGTATTGCCAAAATCTCTGTGGAGAAATGTAAAATATATATAATTTGTGCCCAATTAAGTAATTCAAACATTTGACTTTACTCTTCAGGAGAAGGAAATGAAGCCAAAGTCTCTCACCTAAGGCAAAGGTTGTCTTTAAAATAGAAATGTAAACAAACAAGAAATAATGGTTCTTCTCTGATATGTTATTAGCTACTATGCAGAAATAGTTATGGAAAGTTTAACAAAGACGGTTCATTATATTTTTTTTTAAATAACCATAAATGCAGTTGAGGAGGCTGGAATGTATATCTGATAATCCGAAAGTACCTCCTGAGCATCTGTCTGTTGGCTATGGGGTACGGGGTGGGCAGGAGAGGGAAAGAAAAGAAGTGTGCTCTCTCTTCAAAGGACTTTAGGCTAGTTGAGCATTTAAGACCCTTTTGCCCACCATTTGCTTTTAACATGAAAATTTTGTAAATTATAATTATATAGTTTTATACGTAAGGCTGAGCAGAAAGTTTAGTCAGGTCCTTGGCAACACTGAGTATTCCAAAGGTGAATTAGAACTCAGATTTGCAGACAGAATTGCCAATTCTATGGATTCTTTGAGATATCAGGCAGAAATATATGTTAGTATATTCAAGTGCAAAACTGATTTAGTTCTTATAAAACAATACAATGAAGATCAAAGAAATAGAAACCTGTAACATCATTTACAGACAAAGAAAGGGAAACCCAGAGGGGATAATGCTTTTCCCAAGATAGGCGTGCTAGTACGAGATTAAGAAGCCATCCCACATTGCCTCCTGTTCACTCTGGAAAAATTTGGTTCAGCCAAAGTAACCTCAGAAGAATTATCCATTAGCATATCATGCTGACGGAATTACTCTGCAATAATTACTGTTTCCCATCTTTTTTTCCAGTTAACAGGAAAAAATTCTGTCAGACCAAATTGTTGCTTATTAAGTGGCGTGGCTTAAAAGGTTTGACTACCTAGGACAGGGGTCAACCACCCTTTTTTTTTTTTTTTTCAGAAAAAGGCAAGTAGTAAATATTGTAGACTTTCTAGTCCATGTGGTCTCTTGCCACGACTCAATTCTGCCATTCTAGCACAAAAGTAGCCATAAACAACAAATGAAGTTTTATAAACAAATAAAACTTTATTTATAGACACTGAAGTTTGAATTTCATATAATTTGCGCATGTCACACACTATTACACTTCTTTTGATGTTTTCCTACCATTTAAAAATGTATACACCTTTCTTAGCTCAGGGGCCATACTGTAGTTTCCCAATTCCTGTTTTAGATACAGGAGTGGTATTTCTTCCATTGCTTCTTGAGGCTTAGAGTTGGTTTGATAGTAGTATTGGAAGCTAACATTATATTCTAAGGTAGAGTGGTATTAAAGGTTTTAGCTTATCTTAATGAAATTTTTCAAGTTACACTTCATTATCTAACAAAACATCAGTGGCTTTCCATAGAGATCTCTCTTATCTGAGGAAGTTAGACATGCCCATGGAGACACAAAATACGTTTAATGATGAAATCTCGTTGTCAGATAAGGATCAGAGAGTTGATTTTATTAATGTAACAAACCTTTATTGAAAATCTGCTCTGCGAGAACAATTCAGGATAAAGATGAGGAAGACAGGATTCCTGCCGTCACGGAGTTTATAACGTAATGGTGAATTCCTAACCAGAAAACTTTTTTAATCTTAAGAATGTTCTGGAAATTTGTTCTCAGCATTGTATAAGTCAATAGAACAATTTTAAACAGCTTCTATAGATCATGAAATGATAGTGTCATCATTTTAGAGACTTTATAAACCAAGATCAACATCAGTCAGCCTGGGGCACGTGATATGTATATTTGTGTTTGCTTATATGGCATACGTGAAGGTAAATAGCCCAGTGTTCCCATAGGATGATTTATCTAGTGCTTACTGTCTGACTGGCAGGCATTGTTCTAAAGGGAAAATTTTTGCAATCCGTATTTCAGAAATCAATCTTATTTCACCAAAAGGAGAAAATTAATTTGAAAATTGTGTTATTTTCAAAAGCACAGAAGAATTTAGGGATACAGCCTCTTTTTTTTTTTGCACATTTGGCCTCAGACAAGTAGTGAGGAATTAGTAGCCATATATTTTCCTGGTGTGTTCATGAAAAAGTGTCATATGCATGTTTTTGAGTTGATGTTGCACAGTGTGTGAGAGTTAACCTCAGCTGTGATACTTGTGCATGGAAATCTAACAGACTGCAAAATGAGATCTTTGCAAAATACAGACATTTGGTCTAATTATGCCTTTGTAGCATTATGTATACATGGGTCCCCAATAGTTATTATTCAACTATACAAATTCTCCAGTTGCCATGTTCTTCAGCTGCATTTTTTCAGTTTCTTTTATTTTCATGCAAATCTCCAAGAAAGAGCATGAATGACTAGACAAAGAAAAATGGAAATCTAATTGCCTGGCAATCACCAGCTTGGAAAACGCTTATAACAGCTTTTGATTTCTTTTCCAAAAACCTAGTACCTATTTTATGCTGGTAAAGAATCAGTTTTGTATTTTTCTTTAGAGTAGAGGGAAAATTAGTGGGAAGTGAATACATTTTCTACCAGGTAGTCATATTTTCAGTTTTATTTACTTCTATTAGTTTCCCCACAATATGTTTTCTCTCTGCTGTTCGTTTGTGCATGGTTTTCTTTTCTTTTTTTTTTTTAATTTCCTTCACAATTACCTTCATGATCATAGACTTTATGAAAGATAGATTTGACACTGAGTTACTGTGAATCAAATTGTTATGGATACAAGTAGACTTTGCATCACTTATGAAGAAATTTTATTTTAGTTGATTTGTCCCCATTGGTATAAATATAGGAGATTAGGTTTCTGGAAGCCAGAATCTAATGAGGGGACAGGTTAATCTCAATCTTTACACTAGAGTGGTTGGCCCTTCCCTTCATATTTTCAAGGGCATTAACTCTTAAGACAGCTTTGCAGAAGTCACTTGAGACCTACTCAGTAATCTTTTGACTTCTGTGCTTCCAACCAGTACTCTTTCTTTTTCATCTTTTACTGAAGTTTATCCTGCTTCTCGTCTTTCATCCTGGTCTCAGGTCACCATCACTTTGTTAAAATTTCACTTAGCCTAAGTCTTGCTTTCGTCTGGAAAATATTTTTGTGTTCCTACAGGATGAATTTCATTTGAATTTTAACGCAAATCTTTGACTTCCTGAGGTACCCTTAGTCTTTCCTTTTGCTTTCTGATGAATTGATGATTATGGCTCACTAAAAATGCAAGCCAAGAATAATGGAATATTGGAACAGGATGGTATATTCAAGACCATATCCAGTTCCAGCACCTTCATATTATAGTTGGGGAAACTGAGACAGTGAACTACATCTGTGATTTCATAGCAAGTTCATAACAAAGCTTGGACTAGAATCAGACTAAGAACATAAAGCTCTCTGCAATATTTTGTTCTGCTTCATTACTATAGAAAGTCGTAATAATAAAACTAAACCAAACATCCATTCCCGTTGTTCTGTCTCTGTATCATTCAACTGAGTTTTATCCTTGTTATTTCAATTAAAGTCCTATGACTTTAAGCCCATTTGGCTACGATTATCTTCAAGTATGTTGGTATTCTTCCCTCAAAGTCATTGTATCTGAGGGAGAAGCAAACAGTATCTTCAGGATTGTCAATGTTGAAGTCAGCAAAGGACACAAATATTCAAACTGATAGAAGTGATTAACCCCGTATTTCGAAGTTGGGCTTAGCAATGCTCTACATTTCCAGAATATTTATTTGCAAGTGCCAGTTTTATAGGTCAAAAAGAGGTGACTATTTCCTATCACTCAACCTTACAGGTCACAGAGTTGCACAGGCTCTTAAAGTTGACACAGTGTTACTTTTGAACTTCACAGCTACATGATGAAGTAGTCAAGGGAGAGATTTATTAGCTCTGAGTTAGCGATGAAGAAAAACTCAGAAAGATTAATTAAGCTCAGAGATTAAATCACTTCTAAATTCTTGCCACTAACTGCAGAGCTATCCTTCATTCTAGGTCTTAAAGTTTGAACCCCTATCTTATCATAACTGGAGCACTCATTCAATACCTGTATCATATGCCCTCTCATCATAACTAAAACACTGATCCGATATCTATATCACATGTCTCACGCAGTCCTTGCTCCAAGAGAATTCTAGAAATTAAATATGCCAACCAGGAGTGAAAGCCACAGATCTGTAGTTGGCAGTAAATTGCATTCCTATTACTTTGTATTCTGGCGTATTATTTTAAGATGATACCAATTCTCCCTGGTGAGATGGTTTACTCAATCCCAGCATTAACCAAGTAAAAATGGCTCTGTGCCTTTGTAAGGAGTAATCCAATGTGATTTCACGAGCCGGCCTGGGAAACAGTTTCCAAACAGTTCCTGGGATTGCACAAGTTTTAGCAAAATAAGAGGGTTTGTTCCGGGCATTCTTGTGGCATAATTGATTTCTTAATTATACAAAAGTTGCTTTCATGAGTTTGATCTGTGCATTTATAGGCCAGGTTTGTGACTGAAAGAATTAAGAGATTTATCTGTCTCAATCTGGGCACATACAAAATGCTCATTAATAGTTCTTTACAAATGCATGACGATGCACCCCCAAAACCGATAACATCGTATTTCTTCATACTTCATAGTTAGGCTAGACAAGAGTAATGAGGTATAGTAATTGGGCAGATGACAATTTTGCAAAAGATTAAAGTGTATTCTTGTCTCTTGCATTCCCTTTTTCAATTCATTTAGTCTGGTAAGCCATATGTTAAGCATCGTGACCTACCTTCTCTCAGTAGTCCTCAACTGAAGTGTGTATACGAATCACCTGTGGAACTTGTTAAACATTATCTATGCCTGTGCCCCAGCCTGGTCTCAGAGAGATCCAGGGAAATGCGTTTTTAGAGGTTTCATGGGTGATTCTGCTGTAGACTTTTGATTAAGTACTACTGTCTTATCTCTTCATAAAAGTCTTGAGATGTAGAAGAGTGCGTAATATAGAAGGCAGATGAATGGAAGAAGCACAAATGGGTTTCCAGGCATTCTGCTCTGTCTATGCTATGATCATGAAGGTAGGAGGAATGTGTTTCTGTCTTCAGTTGATTTGAGCATATGCAGTCCTAAGCCTTCATCTTTTCTTTTCTCTGGTTCCTCTCTGCAGTCTCCTTTCAGCCTGCTTCAGGAATGAGCTTGTGGAGCCCCGGAGAGAAACTCCGAAACAATCTGACGTCTTCTTTAGGCATTCCAACCCCCCAAACCCGTCAGTCTACCCGTAGAGCCCAGCTCTGCATTTTGAATGTGTGTTTGTTGCGTTTCCGTATGTGTATGTGTATATGTGGGTATGCGTGTGTGTGCGCGCGTGGGCGTGTGTGTTGTGTATCC
This sequence comes from Trichechus manatus latirostris, assembly GCF_000243295.1. Classification (NCBI taxonomy): domain Eukaryota; kingdom Metazoa; phylum Chordata; class Mammalia; order Sirenia; family Trichechidae; genus Trichechus; species Trichechus manatus. The sequence goes on along the minus strand of NW_004444028.1, from coordinate 1,240,624 downwards.
AGCCCTCATAAGCAAGACTTGAAGACACTTTGGCTCAGAGAGACCCAACCGCTTAAAGGCACACAGCCACTAGTGAGAAAATCTTTTGAAGGGACTCAAAACCTTGCAAGAAAGGACGTTTTCTGCAGATTTTGTATCCTTAGATATAGCACTGGTCAGTCAGGAACCACTGTGTTTGTGAGCTCTATTTTGTTGTTTCTTGGGAGGGGAGGAGGGGGAGAGGGGCATTAAGATGTTTATTGGAATCCTTTCCTGCTACCTTCTCTTGTGTTTCTAAACCTCAGAAGAAAAAAAAAACTTTTGAGCAGGTCTCAAACTTAAGATTCCTTTTTAAATAAACGAGCAAATGGTTCTCATTGTCTGTGCATAAGTAAATGACAGGTGACTGACTCTGGCCTAGTTAATGCTGGTCATGCAGTAATATTGCAAGTAATAACAAACTGAGGTGTCAAGTGTACTGCTAGGCAGAGAGAGATGATAATTACCATAGGTAGCCAATTTGGGATTATTCTTGACTTCTTTTGAGAGCTTTTCCTTGTTAGTATGCTCCCCTCCTAGGTTGGTAGAAAGTTCATTAGTGCTGTGCGCAGTCCTACCTCTGCCACCATATGTCAGCATCTGATAGGATGCACAGTCTTCCTTGCATATAGAAACCCTGGAGACCTACTCCAAAAACTGTTGTTTAGACCCAGGCAGGTAAACACATGTTATGGTTTTAACAGGAGGAAAAAACACCCCAACAATATTGTCCCAGGCATTTATATACTATTATTCAATGTCCAAAAGGGAGTGTAAACTTGTCTCACCAAATCTATGACTAATTGGTTCGATTGGAACTCCATTCGCTCTATCCTATTATAAACCCAGCCATGTCATTGATTCTGCTTAAACTCATTTGTCCAGGACACTAATGTTTGGATGAAGTGAAGTCCAAGTGGACAAATGCTGAAGTCAACACACCTGGCCTAGAAATTAAAGACAGAAAAAGTAAACTGGTTTTTTTTGTTAAACTCAAAGAGTTTAGATAACCTCTCTCTCTCTTTTTTAAGACATATTTTAAAACAATAGTGCAAAGACTGTAAAAATATCCTTCCTTTCCCATCTCCCCATTCTGGATCACCAGCTCTTTACTCTGTGTCACCGTAGCAATACTTTCTTGTTATTGAGGCTCTTGTTTTATGGATGTGTGATTTTAATTTTCAATAAAATTTTGCATCTTGTTTATCTTGAAGTTTCTTTCTTTTCTGTCTCCCTTGCTTTTTTTTTTTTTTTTGGTTTTCCTTAAGTTCTAGAATATTCTCATTTAAGTATGTATAGTCTAAAGAACACGAATAATAATTATTTTGGTTCTGTCTACACTTCTGTCAGTATATGATTGTTTTAATTTAAGATACTCTGCATCAATGTCATCAATTCTAAGAATAAGTCACAATGCCCAAACTAACTTAAAAATATATTTTAGGCCTATGCAAGTTTAATTTTGTCATAGGGAGCCAGACACCATAGTATCATTTACTGACATTTCCAAACCAGCCTCAAGTTGTATCTTAAATTCACAAATTTACTAAAAGGGATTTAAACCAAATCCAGATTTATCAAATCATTTGCCTTGCGTGATGTAGGCATTAGCCAATATTCAACCAGAAATCGGTAATGGAACTTGTCCAATGCCTTTTTAAAAATTACACTATGTTTTGAGTTTTCAGTAATTCCTTTTACAAGCTTTAAAAGTTGTTCTACATAAAAATAATTAATCTAGTAGCTTACAGAAGTACTTAAAAATATCTTTATGTTTGAGATAAAAGTATGTTATTAAAATCAGATTCCCTTGTTATATTTGCAAAGTGCTTTCAATTAATGTAATAACTTTGATTCACAAATCCCTTAAAGGGTTGGTGAGTATGTTTAGTTTTTTAATATTTGATTTTCCTTTCAAGTTTTTTTTTTTTCTTTCACCCTATTGTTATACAAGTTTTTGATGGGTTTCTAGTGACTTTTGTATAAAGGCGCGTATTCAAAATGATGCAAAATATTTGAAAATTACAGTTAACCTAACTAGAAAGTAACTGAAGCCTTTGTCTTAGAAGTAGGATTACCCAGCTAGAGAGAAAAGGTTACAGGCAGTTCTGGGTACAATTTAAAAGGAGATACAATTATTTTTCTGATATTCCACATCTTCCCTTTTTGTGACTTTCCTCGTGCCACAGGTATTCTGCTCTACACTCCACATCCCTTTTCTCTATGAAATCCTGCATTCCAGAAATGATTTGGTGAAATGGATTTACCTTGAGGTATCACCAGATTCTGCTAGAGCACTGCATTTTAATTGACAGTGAAAACTATAAATAAAAAGAATCCCTCGGTGGAATCGTAGGCATCTCCTGGAAGGTGGAGGAGATGACTTCGAATTTGTGTTCTCAAGTATTTTGACTTTTTACCACATAAATCCGGAACCAGGAAACATGATTTCTAATCCTGGATGAGCTACAGACCCCTTTCAGCTCTGAAATTTTGAGTTTTATTCTTAGTGGTGTATATAGAAGCCTAAATTGTTAGTTTCCAACTGGATTTTGGCTTCACCAGGATTTCTCTTCAAACTAAAAATACCTGAAAGTGCCTTGCAATATCTCTGTAACATTGGATTCCTAGAAAAATCTAGTCAGCCTCTAGGGAAAACATACTGAGGCTTAGACTTTGTTATTTTTTCCACAGGAAAGCTGTGTTTCCATTTCATTTTTTTAGGGTGGTAGGTAAGGAGGAAGATAAGAAAACCAGGAAGGTACAGCTCCTGTTCCCCTTGAACACTTCTCATCCCTTCAGCTTCCCCAGAAATCTTTGGGCATGTTCACGTAAGACTATGCCATTATATTTGCAAAGGAAAAACATGGTTCTCTTTCAAGGCCTCTAAATTGCTCACACATTTACTCAGCTTGGCTCCCTCTTCCGCAGTGCACAAGAGTCAACAGAATGTCCCTTCTGTTTCTGACATTGCAGACCTAATAATGAACAGACAACCCTGGCCTTCTGCTCATGGCTTTGAAACTCACTTCTACATTAAGGGAGAAGCATTCAGAATTCCTGACCTTTTCAGACTCTGTTATCCCTCTTCATTGCCTCACCGTAATTTCTGGATTTGCTCAATTAAGAATCTGTGCCACCTTTGATCTCTTCCTCCTGTTAGTTCTTGCACTGAGACTGCTTATCCGCTTGACCAGGAACTAGAGCATTAAATATTTGAGATGGGAAGAGTGAAGGGAATTAAGATTTATTGAGCAGCTGCAAGTCACCGATGTCCAGGGCTCTTACACGATCTCATTTAATCTTCATAGCAATTCTTCTAGAGTAGTATAATGCCTGTTGTACAGGTTAAGAAAACGACACTTGGAAGACTTGCATAACATCCAAAGTCACTTAATTAATTTGTGTCAGATCCAGAAGTTGAACCTAGATGTTGGTTGACCCAAAACCCATGTTCCTTCTTTGTTCATCTGTGGTTTGTGACCTACTTTCTTCAAAAATGGTTTGAGGTACCTTATAATGAAAAATAATATCTGAAATATAAAAAGTCAAAAATAAAGACCACAGAGGGAAAGCTAGAATGAAGTTGTTACAGGATTTGGAAGAAGGCATTTACTGTAACTGAGGGTCCACGGAAAATGCAAAGCTCTTTAATGTATTCTTTTCCTAATGGTGGACGTTAATGGTTCAAGCAATGCTTTCCGTTAGCTCTTGCTATACACTTCGGGGAACAGGAGAGATAGGTGGAGGCCTCTTACCTTATGGAGTACCAACCTGCCTTTTGAGTCAAAGCTACCTAGCATCTTTAAGATAGTTTGTAATGGGCAAAGTTAGTTAGAAGCAGCAGCAGCTGGCAAGGCATCCCTTTGCTGCCTTGCCCTGTGCTTCTCTGTAGACTTACGATGTTCCTAAGTAGATCCAAATGTACTGAGTCTTAGGCAAAGCTCCTATACCAGCGGGAAGTGTGAATTCAGAAGTCTCTGAGTAATCGCTGGCCTAGGTCCCTTTATTACAGCCCTTATTCCTTGCCGTAAATCAGATTCCCCCATTTCTCTCACTACTTTACCCATTTCCTGATTCTGTAACCTATTACACACTACAATCTTATTTCTCAGAAGGTGTTACAAAATGAAAGAAAGAAACAAAAGAACTCTTGGACTAGGAGCCAGGAGACCTAGTTCTACCCTCAACTCTTTCTTCTGAGACGTCTCTGGGTGGACTGGAACTTCCAAACTTTTGGTTAGCTATTAAGCACATTAACCATTGTGCCACCCAGGAACTTCTGAGGATTGTAAGAGGGGAACTTTTCCCACCACAGATGAGAAACATGCTTAAAGCCCAGTCTTCATTCTGTGGTCACAGTAATTACTCGTTGTAAATGCTCTATACTTTATAAACTTCTACCTCATCCTGTCTCCTTCAGTTCTCACCGCAGCCCTATGAGGTAGGTTGGATAATTATTCCCACTGAGCATCTTAAGGGTGGGGCTATATCTTAGTTTTCCTAGCTCTAACATCTAACTCAGACAGTAAGTGCAGAGCTTACATACAGTTTTCTTGTGAAAAAACTGAGGCAGGGATATTAAATGGCTTGCGTAGGGACCTGTACCCTCCTAATACGTACTGCAGGGCAGGCTTAAACCTTGATTTTCTAACTCTGAATCCTGCCTTCCTTCTAGTATACATCACTAGTTCTATATTAAAAAAAAAAAAAAAAAAGATCTGGAATGGCATTGAACAGGGAATATCATCTTCATATAATGTATAAATACATGATATGATGAACTCAATTTCCAATGCTGAATAGAAAACTGTTTTGTTTTTGTTTTTTCTTTGTCACTCAGGAGACTTGTGGGAAGTGAACAGAACAGTTGTTTGGGCTCCAGGGTTCTCCTGTGTAGAGAGGCTCTTGGCATTCCAATGGGTTCTGTCGTAGCCCATGAACATCTCAGCTGAGAAACATATTTCCAAGTTGAGGCTTCTGCATGACCTCAGGGTGTGTAGCCAAATGCCCTGTTGGATTGGTCTTGCAGTACTTTTCTGATAGCCCAAATGGCCTAGGAAGCTCCAGATGGAATGCTTCAGCTGCAATTTGAGCTTGGCATATCCATGTCTTTCATAAATCATTGGGTCTTTGCTCAGTTCTCCTCCCTTACTGGTTTTCAAACTTGCTTGAGTCGAAGGGCAAGAAAGAGGAGAGTGATGGACGAAATAATAGAAGAAAAAAGAAGATGCAATTATTTTCCCTTCACAAAGGAGTGCTTAAGGAAAGTATCCAACTTTGTACTCTACATATTCAGGAAAAATATAATAGGCTTGCTATCCCTCCTTAGTTAGGAAATATTCCCAGATGGAAACCAAAACAACTTCTTATCATTACTCCTGGAGGACTGTTTTTGCAAATGTACATTCTAGACCATGTTCTAAACTGAGAGCTATTGGGAAAGAACAGTCCCCCCTCGTCGGTGTTCCGTGCTCACCATCATTCCCATGTTTGTGTTCCTAGGACCTCGATGCAGTCTCAGTCTTCATATGGTAACAGCTCCCCACCTCTGAACAAAATGAACAGCATGAACAAGCTGCCCTCCGTGAGCCAGCTTATCAACCCTCAGCAGCGCAACACCCTCACGCCCACCACCATTCCTGATGGCATGGGAGCCAACAGTAAGAGCATCTCCCTGTAGCTGCAGCTGAAGGACCATCAGGGCTAGTACAGGCAGAAACTGTGCTCTGGGATGGGGGAAAGGCCTGCTCTTAAGCTAAGTGAGAGACAGAGTGGGACAGATTAGACAGAAGTTGAGTGGCTTGGGTTTCTCATAGTGATATTCTTACATTTGAGATGTATGTTTCATTCCAAAGCATACTGCTAGCAATAGAGAAGGCTGTTATTTTAGTATGGATAATAATCTCTTTGAAAAGAACAACCTAGTTGGGACTCCACCTTCTGCCAACCTTTGAGATAGTTGAAAGGCAAGGTATCCAATATGTGGGAAGTAGCATGGTGTGGTGAACTTAAAACTTAGAGAACTAGATTTTAGTCTAGACACTATTGCAAAATTAGCTGTGTAACTATGGACAAGTCACTTCTCTGCTCTAATGCTCAGTTTTCCATCTGTGAAATTATCAGTTTGCACATTTAATATTTTACGATTCTACGTTCCTACAACCTTGGCCTTCTCAACTAGTCTGCTCCATCCCTTACACAGTCAACTGGGAATGGACATGTAGAGAAAAGGCTCTCCCTTTCACTTATACACATATAAATTACTCATATCAACTAAATACAACCATAAGAGACATAATGTGAGAATTGGACCTCCAAATGGATGATGATTGGCATACAGCTTTGCTATAAATGCGATTATCTTGTATGCTAGAACTAAACTGAGCAAAGTGAATACCCAAATATGAAAGACAAAGATGATGGTACGAATGCAGAGGCATCTAAAGTATCCTCAGGAACGTGGAAGACTGAACACTGCACAGCTAACATCTTGTATTTCAAAAACCAGTGCCTCAGTCTTGTCCTTTGAAACTCCTCCTTATGTTCATCAAGCCTTTTCACTTACACTTCAGGGCTACCTTGAAGAGAATGAGTTTTATTTAAGAAGTGTTTGGAAAGCTAGGATAGCAACTGTCTTTGGTCCAGTGGTGCATATCTATGTTTTAATGAGATGGAGGAGTATGTGGCACGGTTGCCTGATGTGGCAACAAATACCTGATAGCTGCCAGATGGCTCTCCCACTAGTGATAAATGAATCCTAACCCTCAAAACCTGACCCCTTGTCAGGCATGATACTTGGACACTAAAAGAAATAGGTACAGCTTACTTATTTATTTATTACTTTCTTGTGACATCTTAGACTCCTCAACTTATTTCTTGAGATGACAAAATCACGGCAATGGTGACGATCCTTCACATTTCCGTATAATTAACAATTTACTACTTTTTCTTTGTTTTGCTTCACAGCTATCCTTCTTTTGTAGTCAGGAAGGTCAGGGGAGAAACAGATGGAGACTCGATAAGCCTGTGTTCTTTGGCTGACTAGTTAGCTAGTTTGCGACAGAGACCTTCCCCTCCAGCACACTACTGGTCACTAAAATAGAAGCAGATTAAAAATTTGTAGATATATTATTTTGTTTTTTTTATCTGAAAGCAAACTTTATTTCATAAATACTATTAGAATTAAGCCTTTCTTTATCAGAGAATGTTTACAGCTTATAATTTAGTGAAATACCAGTCAGTGTTGGTGTTATTCCTGAATACAATCTTGAAACAGACCATAAGAAAAAGTTATAATCTTTAATTGCCTCCTTCCTTATTAGGCTTATGGTTCCCTAAAAATATTGCAATAAATCCTCCCATTCCCAAATAAATATTTCGAAGGTTTCCCTTTCACCATTTTGCTCACTTAAGATACGTTTACTGAGTACCTGTTCTGTGCCAGGCACTGTGCTAGGGTCTCCATGGGTCTAGACATGCTTAAGATCTAATCTCTATGCTTGAGGAGATTAGCCTAGTGAGAGAGACAGAACTAGAACCCATGAAAGCAAATAGAAAGCAGAATATATTAGCCTGAAGAGCAATGAGCATTTGGACAGAGAATTGAAAGTAGAAAAAGGGGTGGGAAGAGGTTGTCCTAAGAGAAGATACAAAGGTCAAGAAGTGTGTAATTAGTTTGGAGTTTGATGACTCTTCTGTCTGACTAGACATGTGGTGAGTGAAGGGGTGTAATGAGAGACAGATTGAAAAGAAAGGCTGATAGATTAGGCCCTTTGTAACGTTAAAGCAGACCAGATGGACCACTGGGATGCTGGTATGTGATGACGGCAGTAACCCTCTTTGTTCCTCCTGCTTCTGTTCAGTTCCTATGATGGGCACCCACATGCCTATGGCTGGAGACATGAATGGACTCAGCCCCACCCAGGCCCTTCCTCCCCCACTCGCCATGCCATCCACCTCCCACTGCACCCCACCCCCTCCGTACCCCACAGATTGCAGCATCGTCAGGTGAGCCCCTGGGGGCCTGGACTAAGCATCTCGGGGTGGTGGGGGGTGGACACTGTCAAAGTTAGTAAGACAGTCTGGAGAAAAGAAAGCAGGTCCGTGGTTGAAGGACAGCCACTATTATTCTCTCTCATCTACAGAGCGGTCAGCATTGTTTAATCAAAGAAAACTACTATGATCAGCATGGGAAAAAGTGAAAATGTGTGTTTATAGGCATATAGTTTTTCATGCCTGTTTCTCTCATCTTCACTTACTCCCTTCCTCCTCCCTCACATTTTTACACCGTCCTTTGTGGTCTTCAAATTGGTGCTCAGGGCTGGGTTTCCAAAAAGGGCAATGAACTTGCTATCTTGCTCCCTCTCCTGCTCTCTAGGCCTCATAGCTTCCAGCCACCACGGCACAATTATTTTGGAATTAGGTTTCCATAAAACGATTTCAGCGTTAACAAAAACGACAGGGACTCTCCCGAATCTGATGATCTCTACTCCTTGGCCATGTAGAAAGTGGGTACACTTCAGGCAAGGGAATTTCAGGTAGCCAGAAGAAAGAAATGTATGAAGCCTGAAACATCTGTTTCCTACACGTCTGATGCCTAGTGCACATCTTCCTCTGCTTCACGTGCAGAATGGTTCTTTCCTTTGGCTGCTGGAATGATTTGTGTTGACCCCCGTGCGACCAATGCAGCAGTGCTAGTAGGTGCCAGTCACAGAGATGGCCAAAGTGCATGACTTATCCCCCCCAGGATCTGGCTCTCTGATGATGGTGGCAGCATCCATCTGAGACCAGCACCAAGGAGGAAGGAATCTGTACTCTGAAGACATAAATCAAAAAGTATTAATACTTCATAGAGTAGTGGCCTGTAATTTTTCCTGATCACATGATCCATACACAGATACCCAAAACATAAAACAATTAAAAGAAATGATTCTCTTTTTGAAGTGAAGAGCCAGGAGGCAAAAGGACTGGCAATGGGCCAGCTTCTCTACTCCTTCCTTTCACCCTCTGCAATGGCTCAACACAAAAATCCCTAGAATTTTACAGATCTCCATTGGAAAACTAATGCTCTGCAGGAATCCTTATAGTTGATTTTAGCATCTGCACCGGAAGTTTAAGTGACCAGTCATCTCCAAACCTCAAATCCAAGGCCCACACATATTTTATATGCCCCTAGTCTCTTCTTTAGGGCATCCAATGGCAAAATGTTGGGTTTTCCTTTATCTCGCTAATGCAGTTGGGGTGAACTTTCTTTTTCTGTTTCTTCCTTCCTCCTCCCTCCTCCCTCTGCAGTTTCTTAGCAAGGTTGGGCTGTTCATCATGTCTGGACTATTTCACGACCCAGGGGCTGACCACCATCTATCAGATTGAGCATTACTCCATGGATGTAAGTAACTGTTAGCCATTTCTCTTGAGTTTTGTTTCTTCCTTTCCTCCCTCTAGTGACATCCACCTTGTGGTTCAGTTTCTCCAGGTTTTTTAAAATTTGTCATCGTGGTACCCTTAATTCTCAATTTTCATGGAACCATATTAGAAAAATGACCAGGCCACCTAATCAGTCAGCAGTTGTTTATTGTATTCTTACGGTGCGCAGAATGGGAAAGAGAGGACATACTTCCCACCTTCAAGAAAGTTACATAATTTCTAAAGAATTAAGAGAATTTTTCAAATGCTCTCATTAAGTCATATAAGATTCAGGGAGGATAGCAGGGAACAGGTGGTGTTATTCTCACTTAAAAAATATGGAGCAATGACAATATTGTCATTTGCCATGTTGAGTGATGACAGAACCAGGAGTAGAAGATCCCTGGGCTATAAGCTTCTAGCCTATTACCCTATTACTCTATTAATGGCCTTTTCTGCTTCTCGTGAAAGTCAGACCTTTAGGGGGATTGAGCTGCTCCTCCCTGATCACTAAGAATGATCACTGGTCATGGATTCAGAGCCCATGACCCTTTTTAGTAGCTACGAGAACTTAGGATTATCACTTCACTTTGCCTCTCTGGGCCTCAGTTAACCAAATTAGAGTCAAAAGCATTCCCTTCCAGCTATAATATTCTTTGGTTTGTCTTGTGAAACAAGTTGGATGGGTGAGAACTTTTTCTTGCTTCCAATTTCTCTTCTTGAGCTACTACTTACATAAGTGCTAGTCTTGCTTTGGTTTACAGCAATCTGATTTTCCTCCCAGGCTGCTCTTCATGTGCTGCTCTTTGGGGTTTACTGTCCTCTCTTCCAGCTTCCTAAGGGTGCTTTGGACTGGTGGAAGAAGATGCTCTCTTCTTCTGCTGCTGCTTCTGTATTTGGGATCTCTTTTCCCCCCTCCTTGAGCACCGATGCTAGAGATGCCCCTTCAGCATGAGAATGCCCCAGCCCTTTGGTGACCAGTATATGCTGTGCTGAGCCTATGCCCACCCCCTCTCCACCCCATGAATCATCCTTGGCTGCTGCCCCTTGATGGAATAAATTATGAGCGAAAATTCTAGAGAAAGCTTTAGAAGTAAGTTCCAACAGGATTCTGATAACTTTACCATCACAGAAATGAAGGGAACAGTGTGGCCCCATGGTTGAAAAAACAGTGGAAGCCTCCTGTAGCAGAATCCAGCTTGACAGAACATGGAATCTGCCCTTCCCCATATTTTTTAAATTATGCTTTCTACTAAGGAATGTGTCAAGATATTCCCTTGGCTGTCAGGATCTGAAGGCACTCGTCACAAGTCCATCTCTGCTCGTGTTTACTGGGTCTTATGCCAGTCTCTGGGCCACAGGTTTCTCATCTGTCAGTCACCAGTCACAATTTGTCTAGCCATCAGAAGGATTATTAAAGTCTGGTTTGCAAGGAGCTTTGGACTTCTTGGAAGAAATGGTGACCCTAGAGTCTCAGGAGTATCAAGAACTATGCAAAGGTCTCTTTTTGTGGATTATCTCCTAGAGTGTATTCTTCTGCTAGAATAGGAACTTGGGGATATTTCTAAGGACCTGAGGATTCAGTTCATTCACATCATGGAAGAAGATGGCACCATATTGCAGCTATCTGAGTTGGGAAGTGCTGGGATGTTTTCCAGTTTCTTCATCTCACCTCAGCTTCTTCCTGCTCATTACTGGAAACAGACACCTCTTTCTCAGCTTGTCTCTCAGCACCGGTCTAAGTTATCTGGCATTCCTTCCTGGAAAAGGAATATGGTTAAATTTTTGGATTTTGAGAAGTATCCCCTATAAAGTGCAAAGATAATAGAGAGTAGTAATAAAACTTAGATTCTTGTAGTATGTTTTATAATTTACAAAATACTTTCATATCCATATTTAAATGTGTACCCACAATATGTATTGACCTAAAAAGGAATGGCATCCCCATTTTACCACTGGAGCAAGTAGAGAATGAGTGACTTGCTGACGGTCTATAGCCAGTCAGCATCAGTAGGATCCTCTGTCAACATCTTCTGACTCCAAGCACAGTGCAATTTCTACCAAACCATCCTGCCCGCACAAAAAATGTGAGCTGTCATTGAAACAAGCTAATGAAAAGCTAATGTAGAGAAATTAAGAGATGCCACCACAGTTAGTTAAGACTGAATCTTTTTGCAATGCCTTCCACCCCCATCCATAGAACATTGACACAACTGCTTTGCATTTTGATACCCAGGTTTATCCAAACACCAAGAGACCATTTGGCCACTATTGGCAGTTTTAGAAAAAGCATGGTCTCAGTAGCTGTCCTGGGTCTTCAATTCATTCACTTAGTTGTGTAACTTTAGACTTGTCAACCTCGCTGACCTTCAGTTTCTCTGCCAACATAACTGATGTAAGAGTATCTACCACTAATCTGAGGAGCAAATAGGATCATGAATATAAATAAATTAGCTCAGTGCCTGGCATATAGAAAGTGCTCAATAGCTGTCAGTAATTTCTTCTTTTCATCCCCTCATCCCACCCAGTGGTGCTGACATCCCATTAATACCTTTCTTCTAGTGACTAGAGCTAGGCAGATGTTAAGAATCTGAAGAGATCTTCACCTTATTTTTCTGTTTGGAATTTCTGCCTTCTAATCTATTATCCCCATTTTTACCAATGAAGGAACCAAGGCCAGTAGAGAATAAGTGAAGTGTTATCCAGAAGCAGTGATGGCACCTCAAGGTTATACATTTGTGTTCAGACACATGTAACATTAAGGGCTATCAGAGAGCTGATTTTATTTTCCATTGTAGGGGTCAGTAAATTCAGGTCAGTTAAACCAGAGCACAGGGGAATGACAAGATGATGTGGCCTAAATGTTGGTTTGTCTCTTTGTCCTAATTCTCCCTGACTCCCTCCACAGGATTTGGCAAGTCTAAAAATCCCTGAGCAATTCCGCCATGCCATCTGGAAGGGCATCCTGGACCACCGGCAGCTCCACGACTTCTCCTCTCCTCCCCACCTCCTGCGGACCCCAAGCAGTGCCTCTACAGTCAGTGTGGGCTCCAGTGAGACCCGGGGCGAGCGTGTTATTGATGCTGTGCGCTTCACCCTCCGCCAGACCATCTCCTTCCCACCCCGTGACGAGTGGAATGACTTCAACTTTGACATGGACGCTCGTCGCAACAAGCAGCAGCGCATCAAAGAAGAGGGGGAGTGAGCCCGATTGTGTGGATTCTTCCTACCCTCTTCCTATCTGCCCACCCCTCTACAAAGCACTACTGCTTGATCTTCAAAGCATTCTCCCTAACTCCTTCCTCTTACTAGTCTGATCTCTTAAGGGAAACAGAAGAGGCTACCTCTTACCTAATGCTAACATCTGGCCTGGCGTCTGGTTGCATTTCTGGCTCTAAGCCTTCAGATCTATTGCTTGCAGGACTGGAGCTGCCAAGGCTAGGTAGAAGTGGGCAAAAAAGCAGTGGGTGTCTCCTTAAGCTGCAGAGACCTCTCATTGACTTTTATAAAGCATTTTCACTCTTATAGTCTAAGACTATATATAAATATATAAATATACAGTATATATTTTTGGGTGGGGGGCATTGAATATTGTTTAAAATGTAATTTAAAGGAAAAGAAATTGAGTTGCACTTATCGACTTACTTTGTTTTTATTTTACTCTTTTTGGCTAGCTAATTTATGTTCCTACTCTCAAGGGCTACCATATATGGTAATAGGTATCTAGAGCTTCATGATACATGTGACAATGACATATAGGTCCTTTTGGGTTTTTGATGTTAAAACCATGCCACATCAAACTTTTGTCTAAATTCAATTATACTTACCATTCTTTACAATGTGGGTGAGCCTGTCTGTATATGCACACGGTTCTCTATACTGGTGTATTCTATGCTACTGATATCCCTACTAGTGATGGTGGTTCTCTTTTTGGTTATTTTCTCCAATAACAAGAGAAAGTCCATATTCACACAGTCATTCACACTAGAGGAAATGACACATCCTATTCTGTTTTTGGTTGGGAACGGTGGATGAGGGTCATGGACAAAATTCTGAAAAGGTCTGTGGCAGCCAATTCAGACATGTAGTATCTTGTATTTGGGTGTACTAGTAACCCTTTCAAATTTAATACAAGATACCTTCTCTCCTAGTATTTGTTGGGAAAACATTTGCTGCCATTACTGAAGCCTTTAAACTCAGTTTCACTACTCGGTTGACTAACTCAATGACACATTTGCTCTTCTTATTAGGATAAAGGTTGATTTGCTTGGGATGAATGCCATCTGTCTAGTTCTTACAGTGAAGTTGTACTGCTTATTAACAATATCCAAGGAAAACAAAAACCATTCCGAAATTCTGAGTCTTTGCTAAACAGTAAGAGATCTCAGCAAACCATGAATTGAGGTTCTTCACCAAAAACATTTTGAAACAGAGACAATATTATTTGGTAAATATTTCTTCTAAAGACCCTCCTATTTTATCAATCTCTGCATGTAGAGGCTTGTTTACCTTTATCTCTTTCAGGTTTAAAATAGATGGGGTAACTAGTCTTCCAACTTAGGGAAAACATGGAAATGATAGCATTCTCCTAGACTTTTCAGAAACAATACCTTGTAGCAATATTTTATTTTTATTTCAAGCTATAAAAATACTATTCTGTATATATTCCAATGAGCTCTGAAATCCTCCCATACATTTTGGTAAAGAGTTATCATTGCACATAAGCCGCTATTTTTGTTTTAATGTGCAAAAGGGCTAATTTGGCTCTGCAATGTAATGTACGAGATTCATCTAAAAAGTGTACATATATTTTGCGTGTGAATTGCATACTTGTTTGTTTCTCCTTGGGTTGGTGGCTTTTCCAGAACCACAATCGCCACTTTTTTTTAAATTGTTTTTATATTTTTATGGAAACACCATCATGTAGTAAGAATAAAATGTCAAATGAAAAAATAAGGCCATTATTGTAAGATGGGGGGAGTTGTTTTTTATTATTATTTTTTTAATTTTGTATGTTAAAGAGAGTTGAGTCCTTGATTTCAACATTTTTATTGCGCTTAAATGATAAGTACTGTTATTTGTGGAAGAAGCATGCAACTTTGAAAACCCATTCAAGGGTAAGAGTCAAAGCTGTACCTTGGCAATGCCAGGAGGACAAATGGCTTCCTCTGTTGCCCTAAGTGTTTGATAAGCCCTGTAGGACTTCTTCTGAACTCTATCAGCACTATTGATGCAGCACGAGGCACTCAGAAATTCTTGCAGTGTATCTCATGGGTTTAGCATTCGCTGAGGCTCAGCACCGTTACTGGCCACGCATCCTGGTGGCAAATTACTCTTTGAGTGTATGAGTATGTAGGATCAGGGCTGAAAGCGTGTTAAGAGTGAACAAGTGGGAATAGGCTTAATGGAGTTCTTGCAGCCTCAGCTCCATGCAGTCAGCTGAAGAAGGGGAAGGTTTTTCTTTGGAAGTGGTTATAAACAGAAAGGGAGAACAGAACTTTCTTCATTAAATCCATTTGTCTTTTGTTTCACTGAGCTTCCTCTAAAATGCAGGATGTGGAATGTTGAATGTTAAAGGGTTGTATTTTTTTTATTGTTATTTTTATAATTGTACAAAAAGTTATGCAAATGTCAAAAGTTTTATATGCTTTTTGAAAGGTTCTTTCTTATAGATGTGATACTTTTTTTTTTTTTTTTAAGCTTCCAGTTGCTTGTCTTTTGGTATTTTGCATTATGGGCTTTCGGTGAGCCAGAGGCAAATCTAACAAGCCACTTATATTTGCCAGGACATGCAATAAAATAAAGACGATAAATAAAAACATAATGAGAAATGGTATTATCTTGGTGTCGTGTGTGTGTGTGTCTGTGTGTGTGTGTGTGTCTGTCTGTCCTTTGGCCTCATTTGTATTATTGAGGATGAGACACTGAGAGAAACATTAGAGAAGCTCAAGTATTGATGCTTTTCTACCCAGAATAAATAATCATTCATATTTTAGCCAACCTGTGAAGTAGGAAAGACAAGGAAGGTATCATCATTTGGTGCATGAGACCCTCAGGGGTTTAATCACTTGCTTGAAGCCAGAAAGAGTTTAATTTAGAACAGGGTCTAGACTGCAGATACTCCTAATGTCTACCTCAGTGAGCTTCCCATGATGTTCAGCTATACCTTCTCAGCACTGTGAGAGTAAGAGGCAGATCGCTCCAGTTCTTTGTGGGAACAAAGGAGTCCCTGATGCTGCAAACAGTTAAAGTCCTTAGTTGCTGACTGAAAGGTTGGAGGTAGAGTCCACCCAAAGGTGCCTTGGAAGAAAGGCCTGGTGATATACTTTCGAAAAATCAACCCCTGAAAACCCTATGGAGCACAGTTCTACTCTGACACACATGGGGTCGACATAAGTTGAAATCAACTCAACACCAGTTGGTATGTGGGAATGACATTGCAGACAGTGGGCTGTGATGCAGTCATGATTCCTTAAAAGCACAGTGTTAAATGTCACCTTTGCAATTATATACGTTGATTCGGCCAATAAAATATTTATTATCTTTAGATGATCTAATTTTTTTTAAAGAAATGAGAAAGTTCATTCTTTTATGAGTGTACATTAGATGGCATGAAAATACCTTAGACTTATAAAGAACTTAACAGACTAACATAGATAATATGCAGCATTTAAAGATGCCAGCTTGCTTTCTGATTGATAGATGTAATCACATTATGAAGATACCCACAGAGTCGTGTAGGCAACGTAGGCTCAGCATGAATGAGGAGTAGCAACAGATTCCAATTCTTATTCCTAAAAATATAGGAAATGGATTCCAAAAAATGAAATTGTTGCTAGAATGGTGCCCATTTGAAGAAAAGAAAACTAAAGAATTATGAACATCATTAGTATATCAGTGACTAATGATGTTCATAATTCTTGCCATTATAATGCCATTATAATACGGCATTTTGGACCCAAATTTAGTTTTGGATTTTCTGTTGTGAGCAGTTGTAATCATTTGTTACAGTTGTAACCATTTGCATTCCTTAATGTGTTTTAGATTTATAAAAGGGTCCAACAAAACCTATGATAATTGCATGAAAATGAATTGTGTGCTTTTTTAAAAAGTAAATTAAATTACAGACTCAATATGATGATATCCTAAGTGAATTTTCTCAAACACAAGGTTCAACGATTGTTCAATATTGTTCTAAGGATAAAAAAGATATTGTTCATTCAGTTAGTCATTTAACAGTAATAATTTCACCATGTAATATTTTGAGACAATGACCTGACTACCCTGTTTTTCTGAAAGGACATATGACAGTATTCTTTCATCCCTTACGATGCTTATGCACCAAAATGTACCCCATATGGTTCACCAGTGGACAAATGATGAAGGCAGGGGTGTATCAAAGATAACTGGAAGGAAACGAAGATACAGAAATTTTAAACTCATAGGATTTATCCTAATAGATGTTTCTAAATCTAAAAATATTTTGTAATTTGGGGCAAAGAAGATGGTCATCCTTCCACGACAAAATTATGAGCCTTCAAAAGTTCCAAAATTTTTTTCAAGGATTTCGTTTTGGTGTTGCAAGTGCAAGAAGAACAACCAGAAGTAATGATGATCTAGAACCTATCAGAGACGTATTTGAAATCAGTATTTACAAGATGGATGTGTACCAGATTACATGATAATTGAACATGATAATTGCCTTCAGAGGCTATTTGTCCTTTTGTGTATATGTACCTCTGAAATAGGAGCCCTGGTGGCACAGTGGTTAAGAGCTTGGCTGCTCACCAAAAGGTCAGCAGTTGGAATCCACTAGCTGCTCCTTGGAAACACTATGGGGCAGTTCTACTCTGTCCCATAGGGTCGCTATGAGTTAATAATAAATAACAAAATTTTAGGTTTACTATGGAATCAACTCCAAGGCAATTTTTTTTAAATGCTTAATTTATTATTAAACTTTCTGATAATGTTTTTCACTATCCCTTTACTCTTCTATAAAAGCACTCATAAAATTGCTTAAAATATAAAAAATAAAAATAAAAAAAGTTTATTGAACCCAGATCCTAAATGATGACTTTTTTTCCCCTGGTATACTGAGCGTTATTAGAATAACTTGCCTAATATTAATAGTTAAAGAACACCGAAGACCTAATGTTGATTAAACATGCTTGAGTTCTGTCAAATTTACCCAGCCTCCCTCAGATCCAAGAACTACATTTCTACTTTTGAATGCAGCTTCTGGATGATCTAGAAAGGTAGCCCAGGGGATCCTAGTTGATGTGCAAAGCACTGCTCATAGCAAAGTGAAGGTATGGAATAAAGAATTGTACGTGAGTGGTGGGTACACACTGGACGCTTCCAAGACCCAGGGAAGACACCCATAATATTGAGTCAAGGCACCAACTGTCTAGCAGAAGGCAGTGTTCATCCTCCCTTTAGCCATTCTTTCTCCTTCATAGGCTACAGTTCTGTTGCAGTTCTGTTACAACATCCAGCCTTGAGTACAGATTTCCTAGCATCTTCTTTGCACCCATAAGAATCTTAGTGTCCATCAACACTTTTCTGAACTTGCTTGACACTATATCTTTTTCTCCCCCTTCCCCTGATGTTTCATGCTTATTCCAAAAAAGTTATACAAATGTATAGATTTTCATGGGACTAGGCAGAGGCAGAGCAGACATTGGAATGAAAAAAGTATGATGATATGGGCAAGATTCTTAACCTTCTGCACCTCAGTTTTAGCATCTGTAAAATGAGAGATTTGAAACCCTAACTTGTTAGTATTTCAGTAATATCCTTTTGGGGGAGAGCTGACAGATAGCTTAAAACAATTCTGCCATTATAGACATGAGGTTACAGTTTGAAGACAATTTACTCTTTTAAAGCTATAAAACCCACTGCCGTCCAGACAATTCCAACTCATAGTGACCCTATAGGCCAGAGTAGTACTGCCCCCATAGAGTATCCAAAACTGTACATGTTTAAGGAAGCAGACTACCACATCTTTCTCCTGTGGAGCAGCTGGTGGGTTCTAACTGCTGACCTTTCAGTTAGCAACTGAGCGCTTAACTACTGTACCACCAGGGCTCCTTCCTTAAAGCTATAATCTTCGTTAAATGGAGAACTAAAGTATCTGGAAGATTGTCCCTTCTTTAGAGAAACTTTTCTTAGATCACTACAGCTTTTTTTTTTTTTTTCCCAGGGAAGTGTAGTTCATTAGTTTAAAGTGGTGTTTTAGAGCCAATGTTGGGTGTGCCCTTGACATTTGTTAGATTTGTGACTCCCCACACTAATCCTGAACCTGTCTATGTGCCAAGTGGGCGGCAAGTACAGGCAGGTGAATTTCCCTTTTGCGATTCTGATGGAGAATCTTAGGTCGAGGACCTTGGAGGGATAGCATTTTGTAATCTGAATAAAAGTTGGATACAGAGGGCGCGGGGTTGGGAAGAAATTTCTAGCAGAGAAAACTTAGCTTAGGGAGCAACAGATAGAAAATTAGTCATTTTACCAGCACTTTAGCTTGTCTGGCATTTGCACTATAATCTTCAAAATATGGCAATTGTGTCTGTACAAGAAACTATGTGATTTTGAATAATAGATTGATATTCTTCAACTGTAGGTATTACCTTCTACAAGTCATGTTCCTGTTGACCATTCTGTCCTACCATTTATTTAGCTAAGTTCACATCATTTGAGTCCAATTTTTCTCCCCCTTACCAATACTTTCCATTAAATATTGCTGTGCTCCATTAATGGGAGCCCAAAAGGTCAGCAGTTCGAATCCACCAGCCGCTCCTTGGAAACCCTCTGGGGCAGTTCTTTTCTGTCCTATAGGGTTGCTTTGAGTCAGAATCGACTCAACGGCAATGAGTTTGGTTTCTTTTGGTGCCCCATTAACGAGTAAAAATTAGATAAAGCACTCACAATACCTAGGGTAGAGCAAAGTTGGAACTTGAAATGAGAGCGAAGGGAGAAACAACACCAAGATCAGTCAGCCCACTGTCAGATTCTGGGTTGTGAAATAATGGAGAAAATTCTGCTGTGTCATTCCACAAGGCCTCCTGCCAAATGCATTTTGGAAAAGTTCAGAAAGTTTGTTCTCAAGAATTCTGGAAGTAGAGAAGCATCAAGGTACCAGCACATTTGGTGTGTTGAATAAATGCTGGGCTTTGTAAATACCCAGCAGAGAAGCCAGGAAAGAATGTCCTAATAGTACCCTTCTGTGAATCTCACCCAGGCAGGAGAAGCCCTAGGAAATATGTGTCTAAAACCTGTAAAACCTGGTGTTCAGAATGGCTCTCAGGTCACTGGGAAGTTTCTTGTTTTTGGGGTTTTTTTAAATTATTTTTGTGATAGGGACATCTCCATTTCTTTTCCCCTTTCTGTTTTTGCTTTCTCCGGGACTCTAAGGTGTTGTCACCCTAAGTGACTTACTCGTAAGCGGCGTAACCTCTCAGTGAAATGATATGCAACTTGTCTTTAGAAAATTCCCTTTCCTTGTCTGTTTCTCGTTCTCCCTCTCTGCCCAGGACATCTGTACTGCATTCCATTCTCTCCTCAAACCTTACGTTCCTACTGGACTGGTAGTTCCCGCTAGGGTGCCTAGGGCACCAGGGTTATTTGCATTCTGCCAGGAGTTTTGAATCATTCCTTAGGAGGGAGCTACTTGCCACCGCATTTATGGACCCCTACCCTGAGGACTGTGATACCTTCAGATTTACGCGAAGGACAGGAAGTCATGGGTAAACTGGTCCCACCAAAGGTCAGCAGAAGGTGTCATATTGTCCCAGTGCTGGCTAGTGTTCAGTCAACATTCGGCAGTCGGTGGAAGTTCCGTCTTCTCCTATACCACCCCACATCTTTACTGGTATAGTATCCTATTCATGATGACCTAACTTGGCTGCTTCAGCCCTTCATCTTTCATCTCCTTAACCTCATTAATTCTTGTCCTGAGGTACAATACCACATTTCTTTGTTCATCATCACAGCCTCTGTAACACTTTGACCTCCCTTGGTGAGGGTGATAGGAGCCGTGAATGTCTGCCTCTCTCATGATCATAATGCATTTTTTCCTCTTCCAAGGAAAAGAGCTCCCCTGTCTCTTGGCTGAAAGACTACTTTGTTATGAACTCCACTCCAATTATTTCCATGGTCCTCTTGTGTAATGCCAGGCTCTCCTCCTCACGTTGGATAGGTTGGGTGCACTCATGGTGAGATCATAGGTGGTAAACTTTGGTGAGGTATGAGAATCTGATAGTGAGGTGGAGCTTGACAAATGTCTGCACAGAGGTGGCACGTGGACTTTGTTGCAATGAGAGCCCCGTTTGTGCTTCCAGGTCAAAAGTTTACTCAGCTTCCCTGGACACCCTCTGGTCCATGCAAAAGATTGTAGGAAATTCAGAGTGTAAGAAAGACACAGCTCTAGGATCATAGAAGGACAGACTAAGAAGGAGCTTAAGAATCATTTAGTCCAACCTCCTGACTTTACGGAGTAGGGAACTGAGTTCCAGACAGGAAATGAAACTATCCAGAATCTCACAGCAAGGATGCATTCAACTAGCCAATAGCAAGTAAGAACCAGCCAGTCCAGACCTTCCTTTCTCATTTTCAGTAAAATTCAATCCAACCTCTACTTAGAAGAGTTCTCTCTTCCATGCCAGAGTAAGACCCTTCTTCTTCTTAGTATTGTTTTTGCTGTTGTTATTATTACTCTCTCTTTCTCAGTGGAACTAGGGTGCTGCTTACAAGCAGATCTTTCTCTTTCTATCTCTTTGCTTTATTGCTTTTCCATCCCCCACGCTGGTGATTATCCACAAACACCCTTGGTCTGAAGCACTCCTTGAAATTCAGACAAGGAAGTGTGTTAGACCCAATGTGGATTTTATGCTCTTGGTGCTATGCAAATGATCTCCCGCTGCCTCTGCCACTTGTTTGATCCTTTTGATGTTTTGCTTTCGATTGTGAAGACAAAAGATAATTTTCACTGTGTTACCTAGATTAAGGATGGACAATAACTGTGCCTACCCTTAAGAAAGAAAACAAAAAGGGAAACTATATGTATATATGTATATTTTTCAGCTATTGCCAGTTCCACCAGCTCTCTATCAAAAATTCCTCTTGGAAAAATCTAGGTACTCCTTGACCCGAGAATAACATCGTTTTAGCCCTAGGTCTGGCACTCCTTAGAGAGACTGAGGCAAATGTCCTTCCCAGATGGACAATCTCCTAAAGCCTGAGGAAGCTTTGATCTAATGATTTTGTACCACATTGTTCACACTATAGGGCTTTTGAAACAAGTCTGTTTGGATGGCTTGTGATGAGTTGATCTCATGCTACCTCGTTAGTTGTTTTGACCTCCTAGCCTCTAGACATCAGTGAAGACCTGACGGGCAGTATAATCTGACTTGGGCACAACACGTATATATAGTAGAGGCAGCCAGACACCATCATCCCCCAACAGACCACCTCCAACCAGCCCAGGGCTTCCCTAATTGGCAAACCCAGGCATCGTCTCCAGCCAATCAACCACACTTGAAGACTTGGCTTTCCTAATGTGGAATTGAGACCACGTACCATCACTGGCTTTAAAAGACCTACCTGTTTCCCCGGTGAACCTCATTTTCCAGGGCCTACCTAGACTCTGTGATAGATCGGTTTGCTTCTGGACGGCGAAAAAATTGTCACTGAAGACGCAGTGTTTTGTCTATAAACCATTGCCATCAAGTGGATTCCGACTCGTGGCAACCTCATGCGTTACAAAGTAGAACTGCTTCATAGGGTTTTCTTGGCTATAATCTTTTCAGGAGCAGATTGATAGAGCTTTCTCTTGCAGCACCGCTCTGTGCATTTGAACCACCAACTTTTAGGTTAGCAGTCAATTGCAAACCACTTGTGCCACCCAGGGAGCTTCTTTGGTCTATAATAGTCATTTTTTTCTTTAACAATTGAAAACGTCAGAAGAAGGTCATAGGTGTACGGGGGAGATGTTATATGCACAAAACCAGATTCCTTGAAGACAAGGACTGAGTAATGGAGTGAATTTTGGAGACCTGGGTTTTGACTATGGATCTGCCAATCACTAAAGGTCAGTTTATGTCAATCAAGTGTAGTGTAAGGGCTTCATCAGTCACATGGTCTAGACAGATATTTACAAACACAGATTCCTGCAGGGGCTGATAATTTAGCGTAAATGCCTGAAGGGGGCTGGGCACAGGACAGTACATATTAGGCTGATTTTATTAACTAATCACAACATCCAGAGGAGCCGTGGTGGCACAGTGATTAAAGCTCTCGGCTGCTAAGCGAAAGGTCAGCAGTTCGAACCCATCAGCTGCCTCACGGGAGAAAGATGTGGCAGTCTGCTTCCACAAAGATTACAGCCTTGGAAACCCTATGGGGCAGTTCTACTTTGAGTTGGAATTGGCTCAATACCAATCGGTTTTTTTGGTTTACTCATACCATCAGACAAGCTGTACTGCCTTTAATACTCAGTAAAGACCAAAGAAAATGGTTAAATACAAAATGGCCTTTTATAGCCAGCAACAAGCCTCTTTGCAACCTCAGTCAGTATTTTGCATTGAACCCTGTCCACAGAAAATGCGCATTGAATAAGAGGGTAAATGATAGCCTAGGCTCTGTAGTCAGATCCCTTATGTTTCCATCCCGACTTCGCTGCTCAGCAGCCTTGGAAAAGTTACTTAACATTCTCTTTGCCTCATGTGTAAAATGGGAATATTTGTGGTACAACCTGACTTTGTTGTGAGACCACCCATAACCCGTTGCCATCGAGTTGATTCCAACTCATAGCGACCCTAGGGCAGAGTAGAACTGCCCCATAGGGCTTCTGAGGAGCAGCTGGAAGATTTGAACTGCCGACCTTTTGACTAGCAGCCAAATAGTTAACCACTTGCGCCACCAGGCTTCCCTTGTGAGACTAGATGAGTTAATACCTGCAAAACATTTTTTTAAAATGGCCTAACATGTATTTAATGACCTCTTAGTGACAAGTTTCTTTTATTTATTTTTTTAATTAGAAGACTTCTATATGTCTGCTGTAGGTGACTCCTGGGATTTTTTTTAAAGATTATTCATAGCAAAAAAAAAAAAAAATCAAGATTAGCAAAGCAAAAGAAGGTCTGGTAAAAGCTCTTATGGTTCAGATTGATTAATATAAAGAAATAATTCATCTTTGTACTGTTCATTTATACTGATTCATAATTTTCTAAGGAATTTCATATAAATTATCTTTTGACTCCAGAAAACAATCCATGAACTAGGCAGAGAGAGCATCATTAGCTACGTTTGACGGCTGAGGAAGCTGAGAGTCTGAGGGGTTACATGCATGTTCAAGTTCACAAAGCTAGTTAGTGGTAGAATCTGCGGTTGCACCAGGTCCTTCGATTCCAATTCAGAGCTCTTTTCCATGGTACCTCTATCTCCAAATTAGCACATAATTTTTTACTCATGTCATTCCCCTGGGACTGAACACACACACACACACACACACACACACACACACACACACACACACACACACACACACAGAGGAAGCTGAAGTCTGTGGTCTTGCTCTAGGTGGTGACAGGTTAAGTGTTCTAGAATCTGTCAGCCTCAGATTTCCATCCGTGCAGCCAGGTCCTTCCAGCCCTTCATTGAAGGGAAAGTCATTCAATGGTCGGCCATTGCCAACAGAATAAAGCCCATCGACAGCCTGTCATTGGTTTATTCTTTAAGTGTAATTTCATCTGATGCCCCAGCCAATCTTGATGTCTTAGTCATCTAGTGCTGCCGTAACAGAAATACCCCAAGTGGATGGTTTTAACAAAGAGAAGTTTATTTCTTTATAGTAAAGTAGGCTAAAAGTCCAAATTCAGGGTGTCGGCTTCAGAGGAAGGCTTTCTCTCTGTCAGCCTTCTCATCAGTGTTCCCCTGGACTAGGAGCTTCTCGGCGCAGGGACCCCCGGTCCAAAGGACACGCTCTGCTCCTGGCACTGCTTTCCTGGTGGTATGAGGTCCCCCTGTCTCTCTGCTCACTTCTCTTCTATATATCTCAGGAGATTGCCTCAGGACACAACCCAATCTTGTGGATTGAGTCCTGCTTTACTAACACAGCTGCCGCCCGTCCTCCCTCATTAACATCATAGAGGCAAGATTTACACCGTAAAGGAAAATCATACAATACCGGGAATCATGGCTCAGACAAATTGATACACACGTTTTTGGGGGGATGTAATTCAATGGATGACACTTGACAACTCAGTATTTCCTGCTAGAATGTAAGGATCACAAGACAGGATTCCTCTTATTATTCGCTAATGAATCCCAATCTAATAGGCACTTCATAACTATTTGTAGAATGAGCAAACAATCCTTAAATTTTCCTACTTCTGTGCATTTACTATGCTATTCTCTCCAACAGAATGACTGGACCCTTCCCTCACCCATGTCAATATATCTTTCAGAGTGCTGCCTATCCTTCAAGAGCTAACTTCAATCACACCTCCACAACAGGGCTTTCTTGATTGTCCACCACTGGAGGACTATATGTAGCACTCAGTTGTATCCCTTTTCTATGAAATGTTACTGACAGACCTCTGCCACTTAGTTTGATCTTGTTTCTGTTTCTGACTGCTAAAAAGCATTTTAACTATTGTGAGGCAGAACATGAATACAACCTCTACACTCCAGAAAAAATAAAATAGAAAAAGAAAAAATATATCTACATAAATTTCTCACCTACTTTCAGTTACACTGCCTATCTGTCAAAAATTCCTTTTGAAAAGCCCAGATGCTTTTTGATACAAGATAGATGGTGCTTGCTTCAGACCGCTAAACATTTATTTTTTTGGAACAGGCACCCAATCTAATTGGTCAATGGGTGCATTCTGAATGGTTGGTGCACATTCTATTAGGGTTATTAAATATTTTTAATGTAACCTTTGTCTTTTTGGCTGTTACCAAAATCAGCTTTGTGATTTTATTTTGTTTTGTACACACATACCTCTTGAAAGCTCCTTATTCACGCTGGCCATTTAATACTCAATTTTCTATTCCAAACCCTAAATGAAGTTCTTAATATGTTGCTGTGGTGGTGGTGGTGTGCCATCAAGTCAATTCCTATTCATACCTACCCCACGTGACAGAGTAGAACTGCCTCATAGGATTTTCTAGGCTGTAATCTTTACAGAAGCAGATTGCCAGGTCTTTCTCCCAAGGAGCTGCTAGGTGGGTTTTCACGGCCAAGTCTTTGGATAGCAGCCTAGTGCTGTACCACCAGGGCTCCTGGCTTAAAATCTGCTGTTGCTGTGTGCCATCCAGTCGATTCTGACTTAACAGCGAGCGTATAAGACAGAGTAGAACTGCCCCATAGGGTTTTCTAGATCGTAATCTTTAGGGAAGCACACTGCCACACCTTTCTCCCAGACAGAGCAGCTGGTCAATTCCAACTACTGACCTTCCAATTCGCAGTTGAGCACTTAACCATTGTGCCACCAGGGCTCCTTCACTTAAAACATACTAGGTGCTTAATAAAGGTTTGATAGGTTATTTTTCTAAGTTATAATAAATTCTGTGCAAACAGGAAAAGCAGGTAATATGTTTTTCTTTCTCTAGAGTGGTTTTCCGTGGAAGGAAGGCAAAAGGTGAAGAGGCAGTAAATGTATGTTCAAAGGGTATCTTCACACAGGCATATATTTCTTTCTGCCAAATTCCTTTTTAATTACGCCGACGTGTAGCATCCGCTGTGGTTCAGCTCCTGTGTTTAAAAAGGCAAAAAGAGTGGCAATGAGATGACTCTTAATTTCTGGCTGGGAAGTACCCCCTTGGGGGATCACAGCTCTGACCGGCCATTGGCGTCTGCATCTGGACTCCTGGAGATGGAAGCTCCCCTGATACCTACTGCAGCTTCTCCTCAACTGCTCATTGGCTTGCCAGGGACGCACTTCCTACCGAGGAGGAAGGATTTCGTGTCAACAAAGACGACCTTACCCTCTATGATGCCATATGGAGTTTCACCAGTAAACATAGAATGTGTACTATAAAAAAATACAGAACTTTAAAAAAATAATATGATACTCATCCATGTAGCTATCCCCCTTGAAACTATGATTAACACTTTGTTCGTGTTGACTACAAACCCCTGTGCGTGTGTGTGTGCGTGCAGCCCGTGCGTGCCCGTGCGTGTTTTAATAAATCAAGCACTCCATCTACAGGCCTACACAACTTTCCCTGTTATTGCCCTACTTGATCTCACACCAGGAATTTAGAGTATTTCCTCCGTTCCATTTTTATGTCGATTTCCATTGTAGTTGTTGTTAGCGGTGGTCGAGATGATTCGGATTCCTGGCGATTCCATGTGTGCAGAGTAGAACTGCTCCCTAGGATTTTCATTGTACAGACACATTTTCATAGACAAAGAGTAATAACCATAAACATTATATAACAGCTGCCACCATCTACTGAGGTCTATTATTTACATTTAGCTTCTCTTACATCATACAACCCTGTAAATTAAGTGCTGATGGTGCCATGGTACATATGAAAAAGCAGAGATCCAATTACTTGAAACAACTTGACCGAGGTCACACAGTAAGTAGAAGAAACAGGCTTGAAACCCACCCTTTTTTTTTTTTTTTTTAACTGCAAAGCCCTTGTTCTTCTCTCTGCCTCTCAGTGCCTCTTCTGAGATGGTTGAATAATACACACACCAATGCTATTGAGCTTGGAAGATCATAATGACCGCTGTACATCACTATCTATGGGTACCTTCAGGCGCAAGAGAAACTTGACCTTTGCCCTTTAGGCGCTCATAGTCTAGGGTTTGGGAGAAGGTAGTAGAAGTTACAGATGCATAAGCAAATATCTATAAGGCTTTCCAGAGTGAGAGTGAGATATGAGCAATTAGGTCGAGCCCAGAGGAAGAAAAAACGCTTTAGATTAGGGAGATCGAGGGTAATGTCAGTGAGGAAGCAGCATTTGGACTATCCTGTGGGATGAATAGCCCAAGCAAAGCTGTGAGGGCATGGCATGCAGGGAGTCAGGCAATACGTGGTTTCATTTGGCTGGGGACATACACATATGTGTATGACTGAAGGCCAGGAGGAGTCCCTGGATGATGCAAATGGTCAACGCACTCAGCTGTTAACCAAAAGGTTGGAGATTCAAGTCCACCTAAAGGTACCATGGAAGAAAGGTCAGGTAATCAACTTCAAAAAAATCAGTCACTGAAAACCCCGCAGAGCACAGTTCTACCCTGACACACATGAGGTCGCCATGAGTCAGAATCAACTTGATGGCAACTGGTTTTGGTGGTGGAAAGACCAGGAAGGAGAGACCACTGTACCTACTTTGGGGATTTTTTGCCTCTGAAAAGATTACAGTTTTAAAAAATGTCTGATTTCCTGGTGCTTTACAACTCAGTTAAACATTTTAGTCATAACGTTCAGATGGTTACTCAGTTACCCCTGGAGTATCTTGCAGTTTCTATAGTTTTTCAAGATGTGTGGGAGGAGCAGAAAATCTCTAATGCCCTGGAATCAGTGCCATATGGGGAACTGCTCAATCTTCTGTGCTGATGCCAGATGATCCAGAAACCATTAAATGTCCATAGAAATACTTCATACTACTGAGAGAATTCCAAAATTGTAGAATCTTATCAATGGATGAGCTCATAGAGACCATATCATCCCAGAGCTCCTCATGCCCAAGGCAATATTCTTTCATTCACTCCATAGTGATGGTATTCCTAAATGCTTCTCTGATTTTCCTGGGCAAAGCATGGTGCAGTTTGTCTTGAACCAAGCGATAGTACACTAGCACGATCCTGACAGTGAAATTACTTCTGAGGATGTTAGGTGACGCCTGTAATGTGCCTTCACTATTCAGTCCTTCTATAGTAAACAGGAAGTTCTCTTCTTCCCTAAACCTCCCTAGTTGTTGAAAACAAAACGTGGGCATGAAGGGAGAGGGCCTGTGCCATGAGATGCAATCAGCTTGTGCCACTGCAGCCATGTAACTCTGTGTCTAGAAGATTCCTAAGGCATAGACAGAGATGACACAGGGAAGGTGACCTCTGTGGGCTCAGTTGGAGAGACAGTTCTCATCAGGCTTGGAAAATGCCTGCATTCTTCAAAGGCCTTAAGTATTCATGTGGTTCCAATATAGCCAAAGGTTTTCCTTGAAAGGAAACCCAATGTGCTTTTTTGCAGCAAAGTTAATCCCACTGAAAGCTTCTTCAATTAAAGCAAGCTCTAGGGGCCAAGACATAGACAAGCGAATTAAGCCTTAGTGACTCAGCTCCTCCTTTCTCTCTCCCTTTGCCTACCAGCCAGATATGTGGGGAGGAAATGAGTTAGGTCAAATCTACGCATGAGCTCCATGAAGCAAAGGAACCAGGATCTATCCACGCCCAAGGTGATTTTCCTACAAAATGCTGTTACTTTACAAGTAAGTTTTCCCTAGCACTTGGCTCCAGTGAGTAAGACTCTTGCATTTACAAGTCTGGGAAGAATGTGAATGGAGAGAAAAGCATGGATGCCTATCAAAACAGAACTGAGGTGTGGCTGTATTATTCTTACTGACATTAAAGGGGAACAGAGTGAGTCACTATTTTAGGTTAGATGCATCAGACCCAGAAACAAGAATTCCTAATGTGCAAGTGATTTAACAAAGTGCTCCAAGGAAAAACAGTAAGAAAGTGGAGGAAGCAAGATGGGAAACCGTGTGGGGAGCCAACAAAGCAAGGAAAGCGTCGGGTAACGTCCTGGAGAGAAGAGCGTCAATGTGAACTTCAAAATAAACTTGAGAGTATAAGTTGCCTCAAAGATGTTCCAGGGTGAGGCCAGGCGGCTTGAGCTTTCAAAATGCTGCACCTCCAGTCACTGGCAAAGAGCCCTCCCTGGGGTATGCAAGCTCCCAGACAATTCCAGCTTTCTCTGTGTTCCAGTAAAGGGCTTCAGTAGCCCAGGGGAAGTTTTCCAAAAGGAGCCACAGTTGCTGACTGTGGGAACGGAAATATGCCCGAGTCCAAGGGCACACATTAAAAAAAAATTAATCTGAAAAAAAAAATTGTTTTAAAGGTATCTAGGGTCACTGTGAGTTGGAATCGACTTGATGGCAATGGGTTTGATTTTTCTGGGTTAGACCTTAACACCAACAGTATACTATCAGCTACATTCCCTCATATTTTCTTTTCACATGGAAGTCTGTGTTCAAGACAGTTACCTTCACTGATTATTTTGCAAGTACTGCTACATGCTTTCAGGTACACTCTGTGGTACTACATATACTACATGGTATACGTATGATGTAGCAAAATCATTGGAACTTGTCAATCTTTGGCTTAACTCTTGGTTCATCCATTTCCTAGCTGTGTGACCTTACTCAAGTTACTTCACCTCTCTGTGACTCAGTTTCCTTAGGGAGTAGGGAAGTGGTTGTGAGAAATAAGTGATGTGACCAAGTACAACTTTTAGCCCAGTCACAGCGAATGGTAAAGTCACAATAAATATTGGTTATTAATGATGAGGATGATATCAATAATAATAACACAACTCTGTAAGGTGGAAAAGGCATTATCTAGGTTCTACACATGAAGCAACTGAGGCTTGGAGTTATTCTTTGAGTAAGAAAAGAGAGCTAGTAACTGCTGTTGCTGTTAGCTACCATTTAGTCAATTCCGACTCATGGAGACCCCATGTGGGCAGAGTAGATCTGCTTGATTGGGTTTTTAAGACTGTGACTTTTCAGAAGCTGGTTGCCAGGCTTTATTCCCAAGGCACCTCTTTGAGGGTTTAAACCACCAACCTTTCTGTTAGTAGCCCAGCACTTAACCATTTGTGCCACCCAGGGCCTCCTATAACTGCTAAAGCATCCATATTTAGTGTGATCCTCAGTCCCCTGATTATCCCTGAGACTCTTTCAGGGATCTGTGAGGTCAAAACTACTTTCTTAATAACATCAAGACGTGACTGGCTTTTTGCATTGTGTTGAAATTTGCACTGAAAAGGCAACGCAATGATGGACAAAACCTTCTGTCACCTTAGCATGGATCTACACCATCACACAATCACAGGGGAAGAAAAGCCACAATTTTCTTGAAGAAGTAAAAATATATACATATTAAAAATTACTAAATCTCATTATAAATATCCTGTGTAAGAAAGGGGAGGTGTGCATAGGACCCTTCTGCTGAATTTGTGAGCTGCACTACCTGCTTTTTTCGTGGAACATCATTTTACAGACAAACTACGGTTATTCAGATCATGGATTTGGCTGAATGTCATTTTTTGATAGCGTGGACACCATTTGAATGATCTACTAAATCCAGGGAACCAATATTTTCTACATGGCCAATGCATTATGTTACCAAATCACACATGGATAGAGGATCCACACAAAATACAAAACAGATCAATAAATTTTAATGTAACAGAATATAAAAAGTTCTACTTTCAAATGATATAGTTTCAGATTTCACATCACACATAGCCTTAAGAAATTATAAATTGTCAAGTTTTGGTGTAGTATAAAAAAACAATATTCAAAATTATCTAAAAAAGCTATTAAAATACTTCTCTCTTTTTCAACAATATGCCTACATAATGCCATATCTCTTCTTTTACTTCCACCAAAACAACATATTGCATGGATTGAATGTAGAAGCCATATGAAAATCTAGCTGTTTATTAAGCCAGACAATGCTACTCTTCTAAAGTTTTTGTTTTGGAAGACACAGCTATTCTTCCTAAAAAATATGTTATTCTTGTTAGCATGTTATGGATTTATTATTGTTATTTTGAAATAAATAAATAAACAAATATTTTTAAATTTCCACCTTTAATTCCTCATAAGCAAAATGTTGACAGACATGACATCCGTAAACAAAATCTTTTTGAAGTCCTCAATAATTTTTAAGAATGCAAGGGGTTCAGATCAAAAAGTCTGAGAGCAAACAGAGTATTTAAACCAGTCTTAGTACTCTAAGTCCATGGTTCTTTCCTTAACAACATAGTTATCTTCCAGGAAGTTTCTGGAATAGGAATATGGGACATAGATTGAATCTATGTTTGATAATACAGCCATATCAAATTTTGTGGCTCCTAATTCAAGGAACCACTGATTTTGCCAGCTGAGATGCTCAGTAATAAATGGAAGAGCATATGATCCTTCATAACTCAAGTCAGGGGGCTCGGGTTCTAGTCTTTGCCACTTCAGGCAAGCTATTTTTCCTTTTTGTGACTCAGTTCCTCAGCTGTGAAATAGGAAGTTTAGGCGATACAACCTCTTGGTAGACTTCCAATTCTACCACGTTCTTCATTTATTTATTCACTTGTACAACAAATATTTATTGAACTCCTGTTAGGCGGCCTTCTTCTAGGGGCAAGACTTACAGAGGTACTAGACACAGACCTTACCCTCACAAAGCTTCTGTTCTAGTAAGGAGACAAATAATAAGCATACAAATGAGTCTATAATGTCAGTTACTGATGCAAGGCAAAAAGAAGAAAAATGTGGGATGGAAGAAAGAAATTATTAGATATGATTGTCAAGAAAAGCCTCTCTGGGAAGATAACTGAGCAACGAACTGAATGAAGGGAAGAGGTCAGCCATGTAATGATCCAAGGAGTCATGCTCTGGGAAGAAGCAGTATTAAGAACAAAGGCATGGGATAGAAATATATTTGTCCTGTGCAAAAAATAGGAAGTAGCGTGGCTACAGTGGAGTGAAGCAAGCCACGAGTAGTAGGAAATAATGTCAGAGAGACTGGTAGGGACCATATCAGGTCATGTAGATCCAAGTAACCCATGGTAAGGACCCAGGAATATCAATATCAAATCACTTTCTAGGAACAACACTGGATCTCACATAATTCTCAAGTTCACTGAGCAAACTAAACTCTAATAGTAAACATGGGTTACTCACTCATTCATGTTACAGTGCTGTCTTTTAGATAATAGTAAGCAAAACAAGTCCATATAAGTAATCAATAATGTAAAGATACACTATCAGTGAGTCTTTAATATTCAGTTGACCCTATTTTTATGGTTTCCAGTTTGTGTCTCTAGTTTTCTGCTTTTTGGAGTATAGTCTCTCCCATTCCACTGACTGTTTTAGAATGATCTTATGTAGCAAGCCCTCCTGATTTTCTAGAAGCATACGAACACACTGTTGGGAATTAATTTTTCGTATGTATTTATTTTCACAGAAAGTTCCTCTGCTTACACACCTCTGATGGCCCCTCACTGACTGCAGATGGAATTTTCAGCTTCTTAGACTAGTGTTGATTTCATGCCTTCACTCCCTGAGGAGTCCCTGGGTGATGTAAATGGTTAATGCACTAGACCGCTAACCAAAAGGTTTGATGTACAAGTCCACTCAGAGACACCTAGGAAGAAAGATCTGGTGATCAACTTCTAAAAATCAGCCATTGAAAATCCTATGAAGCACAGTTCTGCTCTGGCACACTTGCGTTTACCATGAGTTGAAACTGACTTCAAAGAAACTGCTAGTGGTACTATTCCTTGCACCAGGCAAACAAAATTATGCCCAACACAAGGGAGCCATCTGCCCTAATGCAACTAGTCTTCACTGTCCCTCAAACACATCATGTTCCATCCTTACTTCTATGTTGTTTTTACTTCTTTTATTTGTCTAAGTACTATGCTTCTTTCAAGGCCAAGTTCAAGTCCTACCTCTTTTCCTGGCTACCCAACCTGCACTGATTGTTCCTTCATCTCAGTTACTTCTACAGTTGTTACATTTAGCCAATAATCCCCTGGAACATTACTGATCTTTTAAAAAAGAAATCTGTCTTTACAGACCAACTATAAGCTTCTTGAAGGTAGAGGCTATGTCTTACATGTCTTTGTATTGCAAGGACTCTGCATATAGCACTTGGCTGTCTCATTGGTAATCCAAACTCATCATTATTCAACCATCCTTTGTTCACATCCCTTTCTACCCCCAGTAAGCCTCGTCTTCATTTTGTTACCTTTTGTAGCATATATGAATCACAGTCCACAAACTTAAATGTGCAAGAAATTAAATTTTTTATTTTATTAAAACTTGATTTAATTTTTATTTCACACTCTCATTTTGTCAATATGGGAGAAACAGTCCCAGTCAAGTCAGGCTTTCTTCTTCTTTGCCTAAAGTTCAGTCTAAATTGTGGTGAGACCAGAGGTCTGTCTACTCAGCCATCTGTCCATTCAGATATCCACTACAAATTCCATCATCCCATCTAGTCCTCAGTCATCAATTAATAAAAATCATTTCTGAAAGATTATTTTTTCCCATGCCCATGGCCACATAGCCTGTATCTCTCTCCACGTTGAGCTTAGGAGCATGCTAACCTCTCTGATGCTGTTTAGGGCTCCATCTGCCTAGACTCACACACAACCATGTCCTTATTGAAGTCTTGCTAATTTCCCAGTGTTCCTTGTTTGGAGCAAAGAACACAGCTAATTTCTCCAGTGCCCATCGATGCTTACGTGCTCATCTGTTCCAAATCATGGCTCTACCCTTCTGAGTGATGAGATACTCTTTAAATTTGGTACTCAAACCACTTTCAGAGGTCACCTTTCAGCCAAATGACAGACTGGCCCATAAAATAAATAATATCACCTGTAAGTACTGCTCTGGTCAAGATGAAACCTAATGGTAAACATTTACCCTAAACCACAGATGAGAAGGCAAGCGGGCTTGGGCAGGGAAACTAGATTAATGGAAAGAGAGCAATCAAAATGGAAATAATGAGAATGTTGATATATTGTGAAGATTGTAACCAATGTTACTGAACAATACGTATAGAAATTGTTAAATGAAAACCTAATTTCCTGTGTAAACTTTCACCAAAAATACAATTAAATATTTTTAAAAAATAAAACAAAAAATTTCTATGGTTTGGAGGAATCCAACTCTCATCTTCTTCTAAATTTTTTTTCTGTGCTTAAATCCTCTAAGTGACTTTAAGAGATTTAAAACTGAAATCCAGGAAAACGCTAACAAGTAATAATCTAATTCTTGCCTTGAAACTTCTCTATCTTAAGGCAACAAGGCCAGGACCAACTATTGTCTTAATTAGTCAGGAGTGTGGGCAGGCAGATTAAACCACTGGCAAAACATTGACCATGGGTTTAAAATGTTATCCTAACACAATTATTTTAGTATGTAGTATCACCTTCTACTTCTCATCTACCTAATCCAACAGTTTGGGAATCATCTTAGGCTTCTTCCCCTTACCCATCTCCTTTGTTCTTGATAGGCATAAAAACAAAAATGATAATGCCAGCCATTTGCTGGATCGACTTGTAAATTTCTTTTTCTTTGGGGATCTAATGTTCTTTATACTAAAGATCAGATTATCTTTCTAAAAATCCACTGCATTTTGTCATGCAGGTTAAGAACTGTACGTAGGCACAACATCCAAAGATTGTGACCTTTATCTTTAGATATCATATGTGTTATATATATATCATATATACACATTATATGTGCTGTATACTTATTATAACAGTCTGTAGAGATTTGGGAAAATTTGTTTTTTTCCTAACAAAACCAGTATGTAGTGACAATTTTTCAACAGTCAGAAATAAAGGGTCTTGAGAAAAGGGCATTAATTTATTATTTATACACAGTTTCCATGTAGGCTATGGGCCATTCTTAGTTCTGTGTGTCAAAAAGCCCTTAATTTGCCCCTTAAAGTTGTGGTTTTAAGAACCACCTGAGCTCTATATTTCATTCATACCAGCAAGGCTGTTCGAGTACACCAAGGGTCATCATTTAGTCAGAAATAAAAAAGGCATGACACCAAAAACCCCTAGGCCTCTTGCTTCCTTCAGCAGTTGTATATTAATGTATACAAAACACGATAATAGATACCAACATAAAAGGAACCGAAGCAAGATTATAGAAGTTCATTGGGTCCAGGCTTCAGCTTCAGAATGTTCACAGTCTATTTGATAAACTGACACAGAAGCAAAGATTTAAAGTATAATGTGACAAGAGCTATAACCAATGTAGGTGCAAAGTGCTGAAGAAGCACCAAGAAGAAGTGACTGACTCTGCCTTAGGGGGAAGGAGAAAGCTTCAGTGAGCAAGTGACATTTGACCTGGGCCTTGTGGAATGAGTGGGGACTCTCCAAGCAAAGAATGCATGGAATTCTTTCCAGAAAGAGCAAACAGCACATTCACGTTTCAGGGAAGTGAGGGATTCTGCTACCAAATATTAACTGTGCTGGAACTTGGAGCCCATGAGGTGTGGAGAGGAATGACGAATGGCAAAGCTGGTAAAGCTGGATAGAGTCTGGTAAGATCATGGAAGGCCCTATCTGCCTGGCCTTATAATTTGGAGTGTATACGAAAAAGGAGCAGAGAAATGAAACAGGTAAAGAAGCTTCGCAAGATGTTGAGAGGAGTGAGGCATTCTAGGAGCTGAGTTTTGGAAGTGTCTCTCCGGCAGCACTGCCAAGATGGATTGGGAGAAAGTGAAGGACCAGTAAGGGAGTTAGCCCAGGTAGGGGAAGGACTAACCTAACTTCTGGAAATTTTTAGGCACCTCTGGACTTGCAGGATATCGACAATGAAAAAGCCATAATTGCTGGGAGAGCAAGAATCTCACTCTAGGATTCCTGTTTTCTGCACAGCACCAAGCAGCTAATGATACCAATTCACTGTATACCATGCACTCCTGAGTTCAACAAAGGGTGGAGAAGTTTATTTATAATACCTTTATTATTGGCTCTCATGGAATTGTGCTTCTTTTTTCCAGCACATTGATCTCAACTGGTAATTTTTCTCTCCTAAGTGTGATTACTTGATAAATATTTGCTGATCCTCTCTGGCCTCTAAGCTCCAAAAGATCAGGGGTTGTGCCTGTATTTTTCTCGTCACTCTATTTCTGAATGCTAGCAGAGAACCTGTCATACAGTAGGTGCTCAATAAATGTTTGTTGAAGGAATGTAAACTGAAAGATTGAGAAATAGTTGAAGTGATGGTATGCTACCTGGAAACAAGGATAACTTTTGCTTGTTTTTCAATATGGTAAACAAAATATTCATTGGTGATCAATTTCTGTTTAATATAGACAGTTTTTCTTGTTCTCTGTATCCAAATTGTCTCTCCAGCACTGCATTTGAACATTAGCTCTGTACATTAAGTCCTAGAACTGAAATTCACTTCAAATGGGAAACAAACTTGACCAATTTATTTTATTCTGTAAAATCTAAAATCTCAAAATAAAATAAGACCAGCTGCTGAATCTGGCTTTGATTTTTAATATTCTTTTTTTGTCTTGATGCTTTCTTTTATTTTTCTTCTATAACTAGAGAGGCCTTCTTTAACCTAAGGGGAGCAATTTTTCAATCATGTCTTTAAATTTGATGAGATTCCACTAAGAAGCTCCATGCATGTCCTACTTCCAACAAGCACTCACCTAAAGAGATAAACACTTCATTAAAGGCAGCAAGATTAAGGGAGAAGATTACACAACAAAGCCACCCACATTCAGTTTTGCAAGTCTAACAGTCAGCCTGAGTCATCACACTAGAGCGGGACTGCATTCAGTTCCAACTCACCCAAGAAACTAAAATGTTACTGTTGGTGACCAAGAAGGCAGGCGTGTTTCCCTTTGCTTGGTTACACTCAACCCTGGAGGCAGTCACTGTTTCTTGTTTTTTGCTTAGTAAACACATCTCCTGGGAGGTAATTAAAGAACAGTACAAATATTAATATCTCCAAAGAATAACACTTGGTCATATTTCCACCATGAGAATCACTGCATAAGAATATCAAAAGTAGTTTTTAGATCAGCCTTTCCCACCCTCAGTTCATCCCCACAACAACATCCTCCACACTATTTATCCCATCCTTTAGACTTTTCTCTCAAAGTGTCTTATTTTTCTCTTCTTTGTACCTTTATTCTTGTTGTTACCTTAGCCTGGAGTAATCGCCTTCTGCTGGTAATCCTACTCGTTCTTCAAGTGTCTGCTCAAATGCCACCACCTCCATGAACGTTCTTCCTCATCATACTACACAAATTGTATTATGCCTTTGTTTGCATTCCTGCAGCACTTGGCTTATGTACTTGTTACATATTCTCTCTACTTTCTTTTATTCCAGTCACCAATTTGTCTAGTTATTTTCCCCCTATTTGATTTCAAGTCTCTTAAAGTCAAGAAATGTGGAATTCATTCCCGTAGGTCTACTTAGAACTCAATTGATGTGTAAAATGATGTAGGCAGTTGATAATAAACGATGAATGAGTGAATTCTAAGAAGTGTTTGAGAATAATTTACAGTAATATTTTAAACATTGTTGTAAATATAAATATTCTCAATTACTTTTTAGAATTCATTCATTCATCATTCATCCAACACAGTTAAATTACAAATAGAAGATATGTTACAGGAGCAAGAAATAAACATACAAAGCAAGGTTAATAAAGTTATAGTATTTGAGGATTAACCTTAGCATTGAAGTTCCTGGAAGACAATCTCACGGTTCTTTCATTAGGAGTAAGGGAAGCTAGAAATAGACCACTCCTCACGAAGATTGAAACTTAGCCTCAAATTATTGAAGTCCCTTATAAGATTCAAATAATCTGCTTCTAATCTATCTGTGATCCAAAAGAAAATAAAATATACTCCAGAAGGAAAAATATACATAGATGCTACTACTTTTTATACATAATATCCAGCATTCAATCCAAAATAATAAGTTATTCCAGGAGATAGACCAAAATGATCAAAATCTAAGACAGAAAAGTAAACAAACCCTAGAAACAGTCCAACAGGTGAAACACACAGAGAAAAAAGATAAAAGAATTTTGCAAAACTGACAAAAGAAATTAAGCCACAGATTCAAAAAGTTTTATGTACCTCAGTCAGGATAAATATAAACAAAACCACCCTTAGGCACAGCAAGATAAAATTTCTAAAAAACAAAGGCTAAAGAAAATCTTAAAATCATCCAGAAAACCAGGTGTATTTCTTTCAAAGAAGCATCAGAAAGACTGATAACCTAGCTCGTCAATGAAATGTAGAAAGCCAGAAGACAACAGAATGACATTTTTTAGTTACTGAAAAATAAAACTCATAATCTAAAATTACATGCTAGATAAAAGTATCCTTCAAATAAACAAATTTTCACATAAAGAGTAAAAAAATTCATTGCTGGCAGACAGGCACTAAAAAACATACAAATGTCCTTCTTTTGGGTGGAAGGAAAATGATCCTAGACAGAAATACAAGCGAGGGCAGGGGAAGTAAAGAAAAGGGTAAGTATGTAGGCAAATAGAAATGAATACTGATTGTATAAAATAATAATGGTCTTCAATGTGAGGTCTAAAATATATGTATAATTAAAATACTTGACAATAATACCACAAAAGACTGGAGGGTGGCAAATGGAATCGAATTGGAAATCCTTGCATTTTTGGAGATGTGGAAAAAATACTA
This sequence comes from Trichechus manatus latirostris, assembly GCF_000243295.1. Taxonomy (NCBI): domain Eukaryota; kingdom Metazoa; phylum Chordata; class Mammalia; order Sirenia; family Trichechidae; genus Trichechus; species Trichechus manatus. The sequence goes on along the minus strand of NW_004444028.1, from coordinate 1,201,748 downwards.
ATTTACAGTAGACACTAATAATTAAAGACTCATGTTGTAAATCTCTAAAGTAAACTTTAAAAGAAAAGAAAGAAGAATTTAAAATGAATAACAGGTGAGAAAATGAAACAACATTTGAAAAGAGAAACATAATTAACCCAGAAGAAAGAAGCAAGAGAGAAAAAAGGGAACAAAGAACAGATGGGACAAACAAAAAGCAAATAGCAAGGTATAGATTTAAATTTAAAAATATCATTGATAAATAACCTGTGAACAGACAAAATATTTCAAACTGAATAAAAATGAAAATGCGTGTTCAATTTATAACAGTGAAATCTTAAACATAAAGATATGGAGAGGTTAAAAGTGAAAGAATGGAAACAATATGCTATGCAAATATTAATCAAAATTTACCTGGTGTAACCCTATGAGTATTGGACAAATAGAGCTTAAGGCAAAAAGCATTATTAGAAATAAAAAGAGACAATAACCATAACAATAATAAAGCTGCCTTCACCTACTTTACCTAATAAAACAATCTTAATATATATACATATATAATATATATCAGCTACTAAATAATTTTAAAAGAAGTATAATAGATATGCTAATAAAGAAGATAAAATTGAATCATATAAAATGCTCTAGTAAAACCAGAGAAGTCAGGGGAAAAAAGGGCAAAAAGAAACAAAAAATAAGGAAACAAACCAAAAATAATAATAATAATGTAAAAAACGTGGTATATATTAATCCAACTATACTAATAATTACTTTCGATGTGAATGGTCTAAATAGAGATACTCGAGTGGTGAAAGATGCAACTACATGTTGTATACAAGAAACCTATTTTAAATATAAAGGCTCAGATAGGTTAAAAGTAAAGAAATGCCAGGCTAACTCTAATAAAAAGAAAACTGGAGTGGCTATATTAATTACAGACAACCTATTGCTGTCGAGTTGATTCCAACTCATTATGATCCTATGGGACACAGTAGAACTGCCTCATAGGGTTTCCAAGGAGCAGCTGGCGGATTTGAACTGCCAATCTTTTGGTTAGCAGTCGTAGCTCTTAACCACTGCGCCACCAGGGCTCCCTTACAGACAAAGCAGGCTTCAAAACAAGGACAATTATCAGTGATAAAGGAGGCATTACATGATGATAAAGGGATCAGTTCTTTAAGAAGAAGTAACAATCCTTAACCTGCATACACCTAACAACAACATCCAAATATGTGAGACAAAAGGTGATAGAATTGCCAGGATAAATACACAAATCCAGTATTGTCGTTGGAGACTTCAAAACTCTTCTGTCAGTAACTGGTAGATCAAGCAGGCAGGAAATCAGTGAGGTTATAATTGACTCGAAGAGCACTATTAATTAATTTGATCTAACTGACATTTATAGAATACTTCATCCAACAACAGCAGATTGCATGCTTTTATCAAGTTCACATGGAACATTCACCAAAAAGACCACATTCAAGACAGTAAAACACACCTTAATAAATTTTTAATAGTTGAACTTATACAAAGTAGGTTCTCAGACCACAAATGAATTACAATGGAAATCAATAAGAGAAATTTAGGTCAAAAATCCCTAAGAATTTGGAGATTAAACAACACACTTCTAAATAACACATGGGTCAAAAAAGTCTGAAAATAAATTAAATGTATTTGAAACTAAATGAAATTCGACATCTGTGGTATGAAGTGAAAGAAGTATTAAGAGGGAAACTTGTACTATTAAATGCATACATTAGAAAAGAAAGAATATCTAAAATTAATAATCTTCCACTTTAGGAAACTAGACAAAGAACAGTAAGGTAAGCTTAAAGCAAGCATGAGAAAAGAAATAACAAAACTCAGAGCATAAATGAATGAAATTAGAAACAGGACACAGTAGAGAAAACCAACTAAAGCAATTCTGGTTCTTCAAAAAGGTCAATAAAATAGATCAATAAAACTTTTAGCCAGGCTAACCACCACCACCACAACAACGACAACAAAGAGAGTGAAAACACAAATTGCAAATATCAGAAAAAAAAGAGTTCATTTTACTAATCCCAAGGACAGTAAGGAATACGATGACTCTGAGTCCAAAGGATGCACCACTCTCCTGGCTCTTGTTTCTTGGTGGTGTGTGGTCTCCCTGTCTCTCTGCTCACTTCTCTCTTTTATATCTCAATAGAGATTGACTTAAAACACAATCTAATTTTGTAGATTGAGTCCTGCCTTATTCAAATAACTGCTTCTAATCCTGCCTCATTAACATCATAGAGGTAAGCTTTGCAACACGTAGGAAAATCTCATCAGATGACAAAATGGTAGACAATCACACGATACTGGGAATCACAGCCTAGTCAAGTTGACACATATTTTGGGGGGACATAATTCAATCCCTAACAATGTGTCATCTTTCTAATATGGAAGCTTCTCTTTGGGAACACTCCCAGACCTCGCCTATGTGTCTTTTCCTTATAATGATCCTGATTTATATCCTTTTGCTATAATAAATCTGTAATTGCAACTATACTGTAATTTTATGCAAATTATGTGCACTTTCTACATTTCTTGGCCAGCTATGTTGCTATAAAAAAATTTGCTATACATGTTGCTATAAAAAAAATTAGCAAAGTGTGCTCGTGAAAATACCCCATGGGGGGAGGGCAAAGCTGGCAAACAAACGTAGAAGACACGTGTTATTTGCTTAAAAAATACAGTAGTACTTGCTATGAGTTGTTCCAGTGAATTATTGAAATCTAAGGAGTAGTGGGAGATAGCAGTGAAATTGAGGGAGTCCAGGGGAGGCCTCGAGCTCGAAGCTGGCATCCTGAAGGGGTAGTGGGAAAACCCCAAAATGTGGCCAGCAGATCAGAAGTAAGGATGTCATGCGGACTCCCAGCTAATATCTGCCTATTTGGCAGTCTGAAGGGCAGTGTCCTTTCAACTCATGAGCTCTGACCTAGCTTCAGGTGGCAGAGAGAGCCACGTGGGCAGCTGGTTTCAGACATCTATTGAAGAGTGGGAAAGTGAAGATTTGATTACTCTTCACATTTGAGGGATTGGATTTATGTTGATTCTTATCCATAAGAAAAATCTATGTATAAATATAGCAAAATATGTATATGATGTATACGTGGAAAACTAACACTCTGATGAAATAAATAACATCTAAATAAATGGAGAAATATGCATACTCATACTGGAAGACTCAGTCTTGTTAAGATGAAAATTCTTCCCAACATGATCTATACATTCCATGCAATTCCAATCAAAGTCACAGCACGTGATTTTGTAGATATCGACAAACTGATTCTAACATTTATGTGGAAAGACAAAACATCTAGAACTGCTAACATAATATTGAAGATGAAGAACAAAGTAAGGTGACTTAAATCAATGCATATAATATGCAAATATAGTCAATTACAAGTTGTATAGGTAATTCAGTGGAGAAGGCATAGCTTTACAAAAAATGCTTCAGGAATAATTAAATGTCCATTTGCAAATAAAAAAAAAAATGAACCTAGACACAGACCTCACACTTATCTCAAAAATTAATAAAGGTCATGGACTTCAATTTAAAATGCAAGACTATAAAACTCCTGGAAGAACAGATAGGAAAAAACCTGTGTAACCTTGACTTTTGTGATAAGTTTTTAGATACAACACTAAATGCATAACATGAAAAAAAAAACTGATAAATTAGACATTATTAAAATTAGAAACTTCTGCTCTCTGAAAGACAGTGTTAAGAGATCAAAATTACAAGCCACAGACGGGGAGAAAAAGCTTGCAAAACATAGCTGATTGAGGACTTGTATTCAAAATATTCAAAGATGGCTTAAAATTCAAAAATAAGAAAACAAACAACCCAATCTAAAAAAAAAATGGGCAAAAAATACACACAGACACCTCACCTAGAAGATATAGACGCAAATAAAAGTACACACAGATGCTCAGTGTCATTTGTCATTATTGTTTTTAGGTGCCCTTGAGTCCTTTTTTGACCTGTAACAATCCCATGTGACAGTAAAACTGTTCCATACGGTTTTCTAGGCTGTAATCTTTGCAAGGGAGCCCTTGTAAACAAAACTCAGTGGAAGCAGAAGAAAAGAAATAATAAAGATAAAAGTGGAAATCAAAGAATTGGAAAATGAACAAAGGATTAAAAAAAAAAAAAATTAAGCCAAAGACTGGTTCTTTGAAAAGATTAATGACGTTCAGTCTATCTAGACTGATAAGAAAAAGAGAGAACACGCAGATTATCAATATCAAGAAGGAAAGAAAGGGTATCACTGAAGCACCTACTGACATTAAAAGGATAATAAAGCGATAATTTAAATAAATTTATGCCAACATTGAGGTAATTTAGATGTTTGTCTGGTGGCACAATGGTAAAAGTGCTTCACTGCTAACTGAAAGGTCAGAGGTTCGAACCCACCATTGGAGAGGAGACCTGGTGATCAGCTCCCATAAAGATGACAGCCTCGTAAACTCTATGGGGCAGTTCTACTCTGTCACATAGGGTCTCTGTGAGTCAGAATCGACATGACAGCACACAACAACAGATGAAATGAACTATTTTGTTGAATGAAACCAAACCTGTCCCAAAATAAATAGAAAATCCAAATAGTTTAATATCTGTTAGAGACATGGAACATGTAATTAAAAACCTTCACCCAAACAGGAGTCCCTGGGTAGTGTAAATGGTTAACACATTCATTGGTAACTGAAAGGTTGATGGTAGGAGCCCATCCAGAGTCTCCTCAGAAGTAAGGCCTGGAAATCTACTTCTGAAAAATCAGCCATTGAATACCCTATGGAGCACATTTCTTCTACTTTGACACATACTGAGTTGCATTGAGTTGGAATTGACTCAATGGCAACCGTTTCACCCAAATAAAATTCCAGTCCCAGATAGCTTCACTAGTGAATTATATCAAACATATACATATACAATACTAAAAATCAGTCTTCTACAAATTGTTTCATAACACAGAAGACTGGTCAACTCATTTCATGATGTTAGCATTATACCGATACCAAAACCAGGAGGAGCCATTATGTGAAAAGAGAGTGAAAGATCAGTATTTTTCATGAGCACAGATGCAAAAATTCTTATCAAAATATTAGCAACTTAAATCCAGCAACATATAGCAACAATAATATACCATACAAAAATGAGGTTTATCCCAGGAATGCAAGAATCATTGAAAATTAGATATTCAATCACTGTAATTCATAACTTAAACAGAATACATAAGAAGAATTATCATTTGAATGGATGCAGAGAAAGCATTTACAAGATCTCACAAAATCCGTCACCCATTCATGATAACGTTCACCAAATTAGGAATAGAAGATAATTTCTTCACCTTGATGAAGGACATCACATTGAAGTAGAAGCTAACTTCATACTTAATGATGAAGGGGAAAATGAGAAAATTGCGGTGATACATATAAAACAAAGTTTGAAGAAAACAAGAAAATTATCTTTTTGTATGTTGCTTATGAATTGACAACAATTAACTGCCATTGCAGGCAAGTTCAAATGAGCACTTTATTCACTTCCATGTGAGTACAAATTAGTGCAACCTTTCAAAAAATTAGTTGGTCAACATGTTGAAGAAGCTTTAAAATAATCATACCCTTTGACCCAGGGTTTTCACTTCCTAAAGTCTACTAGAGGATCTTATCAGATGTAGGTGAATATTTACGTATAAGAAAGTTGACTGACTAGTTTATATTTAATCATAGAACCGTTTATTAAACTTGAACTTTAAAACTCTGACAATTATAATTTCTTAACTTTCCTTATAGATTGCATAGTTTACCTCCAAAACTTTTAGGAACACTTTTTTCCCCTTCCTCGTCTCATGAAAAGAAACGGCATTTAACTATTCTCTTACCTCTCTTTAAACTGGCAAAGAACGAATTACCTATTGGTGGCAGAACCGGTCTGGGGAGGCTCTCAACTCGTGGGGAGATTAGCAGACAAACAGTAGCTATTTTCCTCAAGGAATTCCGAGGAAGAAAACATTCTGTAAAACTGCCCCGTCTTGGGGTAGCTTGATCAAGGTTTTTATTCTGTTCAGGAGAACATTGATGCGACAAGTACCAACCATAAGCTGGACTCTCTCTGTTAAGATAGGGGTCCTTTTCTCTCCATATACTTTTGGGTCACTCCACCCATCTTCTCCAGATTCTAGGTATTGTCTTAAATCTAGTGATTTATGTTTTTAACTAATTTTTTCATCATCTTACATTATTTACAGAGATGCACAGTTCATTAAATAAAGATAACTTGATAATTTTATAACCCCAAGCAATACATGTATGCACACACATACACACATATGTGTACATACGTGTATATTGTATGTATACATATACACATTGTATATGTCTATAACAGTGCCCTAGTGGCACAGTGGTTAAGAGCTCAGCTGTTAACCAAAAAGGTCGGCAGTTCAAATCCACCAGCCACTCCTTGGAAACGCTATGGGGCAGTTCTACTCTGTCCTATAGGGTTGCTCGGAGTCAGAATCGACTTGACAGCAACTGGTTTGTTTTTTTGTTTTTTTTATGTCTGTATATGCATATTTGAGCTATATATATACAAATGCATATTATATATACATGCTTTAGATATATGCATATATACATATACATATGCATGAACAATATATACGCACAGAATTTTTACTACATTGCTTAATATGAGATATGAAATCAAAGGACCCAGATTAAGGGTCCTCTGAGCAATGAGGATTTTTGCTGAGAACTCACCCTATAATAACGACACAATAAGAAACACAGACCTTCTAAACAGCCAATAAGAAGAGATTGTTCAAGAATATTGTGCTGTGAATATGTCATGGAATATTTCCCATCCAACAGTTATGTTTATGAGCAATGACCATGAGAACATTTCACAATTGTGTACAGTAGGTACTCAAAATATTTATTGAATTAATTTGTATTTTGTATCTTTTATTATATTGTCATAACACTATATGCACAAGTTAATATGCTACTTTTTTCATTTATCAATATATGAGCATGTCCATAAAAACTCTTTGAAAACATGACCTTTAAGTGACTACTATATTTCATTATATATTTATTAGTAAAGAAATAACAGCTAGTGATAAAAAATATATATATCATGCTGGCCGGTCTTAGGCTTGGTTCTCTAGAGAAGCAAAACCAGCAAAGCACTTAAATATATACAGATAGAGATTAATATCAAGGAAACGACTCACACGATTGTAGAAGCTGGAACATCCCAAATCTGTGGATCAGGATGGAGGCTTCTCCTGATTCAAGTAGCCACAGGGGCTGCTGAACTCGAGATCAGCAGGTCAGAGAGCAGGGCTCTTGCTCACAGGCTGTGAAGAGCAAGGAATCCCAAGATCGGTGCTAGCTTAATTCCCAAGAACTTGAGGTCAGATGAACAGGAGGCAGCTGCAGGATCCAGAGCAGGCAAAAGCCAGAACGTCCACTTATATTCAGATGCAGGCCAAAAACGCTCAAGGAACTCCCTTTCAATTGATTGATTACTCACAGCAGATCCCATCATGGGGGTGATCACATATAAACACTGAGAATCATGCCCCAGCCAAGTTGACACACAATCTTAACCATTACATGGCCCTATGATAAAAATATAGATAGTATTTTTCCCAGATTTATCTCATTGTACCATGTTGATAAACATGAGAAAAGGAATTTCCTCTTAAGGTTTATACATCTGTGTTTAGGAAGAAATGAGAAACCCTGGTGGCGTAGTTGTTAAGAGCTACAGCTGCTAATCAAAAGGTTGGCAGTTTGAATCCACCAGGCACTCCTTGGAAACGCTATGGGGCATTTCTATTCTGCCCTTTAGGGTCACTATGAGTCAGAATCGACTTGACCACACCAGGTTTGGTGGTTTTTTTGGTTTAGAAAAATAAAGTGTCCAATTGGAAATTCTCTAATTCTCCAAGGCCACCAAAAAAGACTCCATTGGCTCTACTATGAGATGATTATATTTACACAGAATTGGTTATAATGCTCCTTCATACTGAGTATATCATTTGTATCTTACAACAATCTTGTTAGGTGGGTTTACCAGACTTCGATCCCATTTTAGACATGAAGAAACTGAGATCAGAAAATGTAAATGATTTATACAAATTCACAATGCTGATTAAATAGTTGCACCATGGCTCAATTCTTCTGAGTCTAAATCCAATTAATGCTCTCTTCACTCAATCTTGTGGTCTCTCAGAATACTGTCCTCTAACAAATGGAAAACATTAATAATGGTTTTGCCAAAGAAGCGTGAGACCATTTCTTGACTATATATAACTAGTACCTATGTAGCTTTCTAAATACCAGTTTTGCAGCTCTGGTTTTCACCGGGTTTGTCTGGCTGACCCTCAGACATCTTGAAGAATACTTCTAATGCCTCAACTTCCAGCTTTTGAGGTGTGTTCTAGGTTCTCACTTTGCAATAGAATTGGTAGAAAAGACTTGACAGATTACTAACCTGAATTCTAATTTTTAGTGCAAAGAATCATAGGAATCTAGACTGGGAATGGGACAGTGGGCAGCACTGTTTAAGTACACTGGACAATGGTTCTATAACTTTAGTGGACATAAGGATCACCTTGGACAGCTATAAAACACAGATTCCCAAACTCCATCTCTGATTGACCCCAACAGATTCTCTTGGATTTGAGCTTAGAATCTACATTGTACCAAAGTCCCAGGTTATTTTAAGGCAGACATCCTTTAGAAGAAATTCCTTGCAGTTCTGCAGACTTTTTTCTTTTTAATGTGGAATGTTTGACAAAACAATGAAAAGACTTTAGACCCAAGTAATTCTCCACAAAGCTGTTACCATTAACTTTTGTATAATCATGTAATTTGCATCCTTGACTCCAAGGAGGATATTGACTATTTAACGGAAGAAGATGCCAAATTAGAAATAGGACATTGGCAGCTGACTAGCTGTGTGACCTTGATACCTTCCATAAAATGGAGAGAACAATACCTGTCTGGACCAGGGCACACTGTCATTTGGTCAATGATACTGAATAATAGAAGTGAGAAAGCTTAGAAAACCAGATGCCAAGAAACGGCATTGAGTGGAATGGTGGCTGCCAAACTCTACTTCTCATTAGAAGAACCTGGGGAGCCTTTAATATTTTTATGCCCAAGCATTAGCATGCTTTTTTAGAACTCCCCCAGGTGATTCCCAAGTGAAGCCAAGTTTGAGAATCAAAGGATTAGACCAAACCTTGCATTTTTACTTCCATGAATGGTTCAGTCTCATTAGAAATTACTAAACCCCAAGAAATCACTGCTGTAAAATTGCTGTATTGGATTCTACAGGATCAGCTTCACTCTCACCATAAATCTGCAATGTTTTATGATGGCCAGAGTTGCCCAACAGGACATTTTCTTAATGTCCTTCAATATGGCTTCCTTTAGGTACTAACTGAACTTGGATTAAGGAAATTGGCAATCAAGTCAGGGGTGTCTCAGGAAAAAGGCTGTCATACTGTACCTTGCCAGAAGGGAAAGAAACAACCCTTCACTTCTGGGAATGCTTAGTCACAGACCACATGTCATCCATCTTACCAACTGCTCAGCTCCACTGCCCTTCAGGTGAGACTGAGTCACTTTTTCAGCATGATGACAGCAATAGAACATGGTAGAAAAGAGATATGTTACCAACACAGTTATAAGGATAGCTTATCTCACTTAATTTATTCAATGTACCTGCCTCTGGGTACAATTAGTTCAGAAAACCATTAAATTATTCAGGTATCAGTCTAGATAAGTCCCTTTGCCTCATAAAAGATTCAGTTTAAAGGAGGCAATGGTTTGTTTCTGATAGAGATCAGCACCTAATCCCCAACCCTATCATGAAAGTAAGAAGAAGCACCATGTAACTAAGGGAGCATGTCAAATCAAAATGCACCTGGCAGTAGACTTTGTTACCCACAGCCCTCTGATAGCTTCAAAGATATTTGGACCTGCAATATTGCTCCACATCTCTTCATATTTACCTGCACCAGAGATTCAGTCTTACCAGTTCACTCCCTTAACTGTTCTGGCAGAATACTTGCCAGCTTGGAGTCATCTCCAACCCCATTCTACCACCCTAATTACCACTAATTCTCCCTGGAACCCCACAAAATGGCAACTTTCTTTTCAATACCTTTTTAAAATTTAATTCTATATAAGGAAGGTGAAGAGCTGTATTTGAGTGTAGCCTTGATCATTTACCAGCCTTATGACAGTAAGTGGTTGATATATTGTCTTTAAGTGGCATTTTCCTCATTTGTAAAATGGAGCCAGTAATTCTGATTCTAGTACTTCAATAGAACATCAGGTGCTTACAATGGAACGTTAAAGTGAAGAAGGCAGTTTTTAAACAGTAAAACTTTTGCAAATTTAACTATTATTATCAATATCCAAGAGCCCAAGACGGCCAAGGAGCCCTGGTGGTGCAGTGGTTAAGAGCTCATCTGCTAAGCCAAAAGTCTGCAGTTCAAATCCATCAGTCGGTCCTTGGAAACCCTATGGGGCAGTTCTACTCCGTCTTATTGGGTTGCTATAAGTTGGAATAGACTCAATGGCAACAGGTTTGTTTGGGTTTTTTTGTTCATTTGTTTTAAGATACCCAAAGGGTTTCTCTCTTGCTGTGGAATACCATTCTGTCATCCTATCATCTGAAAAAGCCCCAGGGTGTCAGGTCCTAAATCAGAAGGGCTCCTTGTATTTGGTCACTCTGCAGCTCCTATTTTTGTGCAGGGCAACCTCAGTGTGATGTAGCAGCAAGAACACTGGACAACGTCCAATCTGTGGTTTATTCTCTGCATTGCCGCTCATCCTGCAAACGTTAAGTTCCCTGAATTCCAATTTTCTCACCTTTGAAAATGGAGATTAAAAGACCTATTTCAAAGTTTTATTTTAAGATTTACATGGCATAATGTATGTGAAAGTTTGTCATAAATCTTAAACTACATGCATAAATCATAAAGCTATAGAATCATCAGGCTATGATACAGGGCAAATGTTTTCATGCGTTAGGAAGCTGGGGTATTATTTCTCAGGCAAGTCTTTGGGATAATCAGGTTTAATCTCATCTCTATAATCTGGATATGAGTGGTTCTAATATTGAAGATCTGAGGTCTAAATATCAGTCCAGATTAGAGTCAGAGCCAATGGCCTTTAAGTCATTCCAAGTCCACCTCACACACATTCACACCCACACCTTTTCCTGCACCCAGCATCTGGGTGGTCACTGCCATCCTTTTTTCCAAGACCCTCTCCTCCTTCTCCTTTCCTTTTAATCTCTTCTTTTCTGACAATAATTCTTTTTGATCTCTAAAAATAATTAGCACAAGGTTTTATGGTTAACTTCTTTCCTTCTCCTTCCATACATTTTTATTAGAGAAGTTTATCCTGGTTCACAGTTTTGACTAATGACACATAATTATTAAGAGTGTAATATCAGCCAGTCATTGTACTTTATGCAGATGATTCCTAAATCTGTATCTTTAGTACTTCATTTCTGATCCCATAATTCAACTCCCTCCTAGACATCTCCTGGAATTCCCATCACATAAATACATACATATATGTATATAGATATTTACATTTATATGTATATAGATATTTACCTTTATATGTAGATAGATCCACATTTATATGTATATAGATATTTACCTTTATATGTAGATAGATCTAC
>NW_004444028.1:1175712-1189917 GCF_000243295.1 Trichechus manatus latirostris | reverse complement strand
ACATTTATATGTATATAGATATTTACCTTTATATGTAGATAGATCTACATTTATATGTATATAGATATTTACCTTTATATGTAGATAGATTTACTTTTATATGTATATAGATATTTACCTTTATATGTGTAGATAGATTTACATTTATATGTATAGATATATTTACCTTTATATGTGTATAGATATTTACATTTATATGTATATGTATATATTTACATTTATATGTGTGTGTGTATATATATACATATATATATATATAAAAACAACCTTCATGGTGCCTATAAAAGAAACAACCAAATCCATTGCCATCAAGTTGATTCCAACTCATAGCAACCCCATGTGTTACAGCGTAGAACTGTTTCATATGGTTTTCTTGGCAGTAATCTTTATAGAAGCCGATCACCAGTTCTTTCTTCTTCAATGCTGCTGAGTGGGTTCAGACCACCAATCTTTAGGTTAGTAAATGAGCACAAACTATTTCTGCTGCCCAGGGACCTAATAAAACCCAAACCCATTGTTGTTAAATAGATTCCGACTCATAGCAACCCTATGCTATGTGTTACAGAGCAGTAACAAGCATATAACTGTCTCCTGAAGATGCTGAACAGGAAAGCTCACCTCTTCTTACATACCCAAGGGTAGGGGAAGTTGGGAAATAAGAGCTTTAAAAACAAAATGAGAGATAAAACAAGAGGAATAGCAACATTAAGAAACACATGTAGACATTGATGGCTGTCGGGTGGTTCCCAACCATCTTCGTGTAAAAGTGTATCAAATAATTAAGTTGACACACAGAGTGGAAGAATTGCTCAGAGCCAGCTTGGGCTTGGCTTCATACTGTTTCTAAGACAGAATAGCCTAGAGTCCCAGAGTGACCTAATGGCTCAGCAACTATTTTTTCCGTCTTTTGATTTGTTGGACCCCTTTGGGAATACCAGTTCTACTGTGGGTTTTAGGTAAACAGGTGAAACTTTCATGCAAATCTTAGAGAATGACATGATTAAGACCTATGGAATGCTGAGGAAGTCAAATGAATTTTCAAAAGCTGGCACTTTTATTTTGTCTTGTTTGTTCCTATTTATTTTCTTACGCACATGTTTCTCCAAATGTCATGCTTTTCACTGCCTGGTGAACTCCTACTCATCCCACCATACCCAATTCAGATTGAACTCCCATGAGAAGCTTTCGCTGACCCTCTTGGGCCATTGCTAAGGCTTTTTGTATAGACTTTCATTTATAGCAATTATTGTTGTTAGCTGCCATCAAGTCCATTCCAACTTAGTGTGACCCCACGTGTTCAGAATGGAACTACTTTGTAGAGTTTTCAAGGCTGTGACTTTTCAGAAGAAGATCCTCAGGCTTGTCTTCCAAGGCTCCTCTGGGTGGGTTCAAACCACCAATCTTCGCAGCACGCAGTGACTCCTATAGCAGTTGTTACAGAGTATTTAATATTTTAAGGTCAGCGTTTCCACTAGACCTGGGAGCCAAGGCTATCTAAATCATCTTTGTTTCTCTTATAGTATGTACCGTAGTCCTTGACACTTTAGGGGCAGATAACACGTACTAATAAAATTTTTAAACCATGAGTAAGTGCATTTGTCGGTCTCCTCCCTTCCCTTCCTGAGACTATGGGTGTAACTAGTACTTTCTCCAGCACTCTGGAGACCTGTCACTCCCATGCTCTATCCTCATGGCTGGCCCTGTGGGAATTTGCCTGGCTTTTGCCAGCTAGGTCACCCACTTGTTTGGCTGGGGAGTGATCAGGCTGTGAGCTCCACCACTGCATCACGGTGCCCCTGGGCACTGTGGCTCCACTCCTTGTGAAAGGTTTCTCTGCAGCATTCCTGCAAGATGAGTTTTTTAATTAGTTTTCCCTTATAAGGTGCCAGAGGGGACTATTGGTCAGCATTAGGGCCCACAGATGGGGAAACAGAGGCCAAGAGACTTTGCCTAAGGCTATTGGGTGGGCTGGAGCCTTACAGCTAGCATCTGATGAGAACTGAATGACTCAGCGCTCTATTCCCCACCCCAGGTGTCCTCACCCAACTGCTCTCTTCATTCTACCAGACCTGGACCTCGATAGCATGAAATAGAGTAACGAAATTTTGGACGGTGCTACTTGCCACGGATTGCACTGGAACAGAAGGGTATAGTTTGAGTGATTTTCATTTTTAAATGGCTGTAAGAGGACAGAATGATTCTCTAAGTACCCTTTCCATCAGCATTTTTGTTTGGGACTGTTGTCTGGCAAGACCTAAGACTTTACAAAGTGGGTAAGAAATCAAATTAGAGACTAAACAGCAGTAACACTCACACAGGTTATGCCTTTTGACTATCTAAAGCACTTTTGTATGGCACTGCAAACAGCCTTATGAGAGCTGTATTTTGTTAAATATATTTCTTTAGGGCAAAATTAATCAATTAGTCGGTGTTCAGAATTGGAAAATAAGGAAGGAAAAACAAAAACAAATGTGTGAATTCATAATCCCACCTCTAGAAGCAATCATTACTGACATTTAGGTATTTCTTCTTTTTATTTTTGAACATAGTTCTTCCTGCCATGAGAAAGGGATAATTACGATCTCGATTTTATGGGTGAGAAACTGAGGCCCCAAGATGGCTGGAAGACTAGGAATTGAGAGATTCAGTAGTTCTACTCACTTCCTATGTGATCATGTCTAAATCTTAAATTTTTCCCAGGTCCATAATGTCCTCACGCAAGGAAGGTAAGAGAATTCAGAGGGAATATCAACACAAGCTCCAAGCCGTGAGGTGAGAGTTGATCTTCAAATTCCAAGTATTAGTGTGATGAAAAGTTCAGGCCCATTTAAAGGGCAAAGGCACCAGCTATATTAACCCTTAACCTCAAACATGCTGCCAGGATTCCTATGAATTAAGGGGCTGTCTTATGAATTAATTTTTAACCTCATCCACATCCTTTTTCATTTTGCCCAAATTTTCAAGTTGTTGGGGTCTAAGAAGGGAGGGGAATGAGATGGCTGTAAAGACAGCAAGAAGAGGGGATCTGATGTCATTTTGATCCAGGAAATAGCCCAATGAGTGAATCGTTGCGTTCTACAGTAGTCCTACATTAGTAGTCAGCTGAGCTTAAAGGGTAGTTTACTGCGTTCAGATTACCTCATGTCTTACGATTTGAACATACCTATTCTGTCGGTCTCACATCCTTTGCTCTGATGCCCAGACTTCGTGTCAAGGAAACTGCACCGGAAGTAGAGAAGGATTGGGGGGGATAAACAACAATGCCTGCTCGGGGCAGATAGACGGCGCTCACCTTCAATATTTACATCTCCAGACTGGAGAAGCTACTGTGATAGCAGAAGCAAAGGATGTCTAGGTTCTTATTTTTGTGTTGCTGACCTGTGATCTCTTGAGATTTTCTTTCTTGTTTTTGTTAGGTGCTGCTGAGTCAGCTTCTGAGTCATGGGGACCCTCGACTCATGGCAACCCCATACACAAACGCTGAATGAAACACTGCCCCATCTTGCACCATCCCCATGATCGGTTGCAGACCAGCCCGTTGTGACCCATAGAGCTTTCCTTGGCTGATTTTTTGGAAGTAGATGGCCAGGCCTTCCCTCCTAGTCTGTCTTAGTCTGGAAGCTCCACTGAAACCTGTTCAGCACCATAGTAACACACAAGCCTCCACTGACAGACAGGTGGTAGCTGCATCTGAAGTACATTGGCCGGGAATTGAACCTAGGTCTCCCATGTGGAGGGGCAGAATACTACCAGTGAACCCCCACTGCCCCTGGAGATTTTCTTACCATCTCTTCATTTTGTCTGAAAGTCACCTTCTACTTAGGAGAGAAATGTGATTCTACAGGACCAGAGGGACGAAGTAGAATTTGGAAGAAAGGGGTAAGGGCTGGAAGTGTTGGCTTCATCTTGGGCTCTGGGTTCAGGGAGAGAGGGGATCTTCCTATATATTTACTTTTCAGTTGTATAACCCTGTTTAGGGTAGAAAGGAAGAGGCTCTCAGGATAGAAGTTCCATTCGGGAATAAAGACAGGGCTTTGGGGGCGCATCCCATGTATTGTACTGGATTGTGGATTGGCAGCAAAAGGCAGAGAGAGCCTCAGATACTTAATTTACAAAAATACCCAACACTGGTGTTCAAACCAAACTCTGATGAGTAATGGTGATGATGATGATGTGGATGAGCATAACTGCCGTTGAGTGTGTTCTGTATGCCATTATTCTCTCTAAAACTCTGTGACACAGATATCATTTGTTCCATGGTAGAGATGAGGAAGATAATATTCACAGAGAAGGTAAACAAGTCTTCCAAGACCGCCCAGCTAGTTAGTAACCGGGCCAGAAACTGAGGCTTTTCTTTCATGACTTTCTCTCCCTAGTTTTGTGTTGAAGCCTTGCATTTGGTCCCTCACCAGCACGGCAGCCCCTCAGCAGAGAATGCAGGATGCAAAGACGGTTTTCTGGAGACTCCAGCACATAAAGTGTCAGGGTCCCTCATCTAAGAAGCCCTCACAAGCAGAGCCGACCTCATTGGGTGGTAGAGTTAGATGATGTTATGCAGCAAAGGCTGTATGGCTGAAGGGAAGACTTTTTGTTGTTGTCGTTGGATGCTGTCGAGTCGATTCCGACTCATAGTGACCCCCAGGTGACAAAGCAGACCTACTTCATAGGGTTTTTTAATCTTTATGGAAACAGATCACCAGGTCTTTCTCCTGTAGAGCTGTTAGGTGGGTTGCAAATTATTTCTTCAGGTGTCTACAAAAAGAAGAAAGGCAGAGAGTCTCAGGATGATAGGGAGAAGGGGCCGGAGTGGGGCCTGGCAGGAACAGGAGACCTATAACTATTTCCTGGGTCCTTCAGGGGAAGTCACAGCTCACTTCACTCCCTTCAGCCCCAAACAAGCCCCAGGTCCCTTTTTATTTTATTTTTTTATTTAGAAAAGAGATTATCTTTAGACAAAAGTGGCACCAACATCCTGCCACCCTGATTAAAAGCAGGACGAAGATGAAATGATTTCTCTATCCCTCATGGCCTGCAATGCCAACGCCTCCCAGGGAAATGGCCCTCTCCCAGCGGCAGTCCAGGCTTCACCTTTGAAGTTGCTTCTAAACCTGTTTGCTTTCAGAGCTCCAATAAGATGTATGCTCCCTGCCGCAGGCTGGACAGGCTAGGCTGCTTATGCTGAGACTGTGGCTGGCTTCCCAGAAGAACCACCACGAATGTTAATTACATCAACCCAATTAGCAGCAGCACCCACCTTGTGCAAGCCTGGCTCACCTGCAGTCTTATCCACGTCTGGAAAAGGGCCCCCGGGCCTCGGTGGGGAAGCTGGCGAGTTGGGAGGCTAAATGTTTTGCAGTGACCTCCTCTCAGAACCCTCTTGTCTTGGAGATAAGTGAGGCAACTGGAAGCAGACCAATCTCTTACACCATGGTCTGCGAAGCAGCCTGCAGATCGTAATGGTTTTTGGATTATTCCATTGGGTAGGAACAGAGTGTTCCCTCAGCGCCTAGTGAATGATCAGAAGTGGAGCTTTATCAGGTGGTGTCTTCGGTAATGAGGCTGCGTTTGCCCTACTTGTAACAGAACATTGACTAGGACAGAGTCCTTTCTACGGAAGATGGCAAGTAGGCAGGGGAATGTAAGGTGGCAGCTGCTTTCCTTGGCTCCACACTCATACTTTCCACCTTTGCAGGGAATCACAAGTATTGGGTTCAAAGGCAAAATCTCATCACCTACCCACTAGCTGCTTACCTTGGGCAAGTTAATTAACTTCCCTGAGCCTTGATTTCTTTATTTGTTAAAAAATATTGAAAATTCTACAAAAGTATATAGGGCAGGCCAACAAATCAGTGATTGCCAAGAAGTGGGGATTGGGGAGGAATGACTCTAAAGAAGTTGTTGTTACGTGCCGCTGAGTCGATTCCGACTCATAGCAACACTGTAGGACATAGGGTTTCCAAGCAGCTGCTAGTGGATTCAAACTGCTGACCATTTGGTTAGCAGCCAAGCTTTTAACCACTGAGCCACTAGGGCTCCAAATGGGTAGTATGAAGCAATTTTGTGGGAGTGATGGGACGGTTCTGTATTATAGTTTGGTGGAGGCCACGCCAAGTATGCATTCGTCAAAACCCATGGAAATGTACGTGAAGAAGAGTGAGTTTTACTCTACATAAATTTAAAAAACAAATTTTAAAAGTTTGATAAAAAAATAACTTTTCAAAAGTCAGTTATGAGTATAAAGATGATAAAAGCTTTGAAGTACCTAGCAGAGTGAGGGGTTCCTAATATGTTCTAAATATATATCAGATTTGTTTGCCTTTCTCACTGGCCTGTTTTTCTCATCCATCAAATAGGAATAAAAATATTCCTGCTAATAGCATAGAAAGTCTTATCTTCTTCACAAGCATGGCAAGGATTCTATAAGATTATAATGCAGACACCTCATAGGCAGTCAAGATGTAGCAATTCTTTCACTTATTCATTCACTCATTTGTTCACATATTTTGAATGCCTTCATGGTGTTAGGTTCTGTATTAAGTGTTCCTTAGGTGTGACAGAGCCAGTACCTCCCCTCATGTAGCTCACAGTCTGGGCATGGAGCAGAGACAGAAACACCAGTGTAGTGAATATTACATGAGGCTGTAGAAGCATTTCTAAGGTACATCCAATGCAGACTTGGGGGAATCAGAGAAGACTCATGGAAGAAAATAGTATCTAAAATGAGATGGTGAAGACAGAAGACAGGCCAAAAAAGAGGCAAGGAAGGAGGAAGAGTGTTGCAGGTTGAGGAAACAATCTATAGACATATCAGGAAGTGAGGGAGATCAGGTTCATCCAGAAACAGTGCATCTTCCAGTATTGATGAGGTTGCAGATGATTCATTTTGAAGATTCAAGCCCTAGATAGGGGTTAGATCAAGTGACCATGAGGGAGACTTCTTTTCCCATGGGTATAAAATTCTATGATTCTTGGCTCCCTCTTTGTACCCACCTGTGGTCAGCTAAGCTCTCAGCCCTTTGGTTCTCCTTGTGTATCTGGATCAAACCCTGGGAAAATGTTTCCCTTGACGAGTGTAACCTTTCAGTTCCCTTGCATTTGCTTTTGCATAATCACCCAGCTTCCAACCTAGAGTTTTCATCACCAGATGGGAGGTGACAGGAATTATGAAAGGGATTCAGATCCTCTAAGGTTGCTAGATGACATCAACCCAATTACTAGAGACAGTATTATCTGTCTGGCAAATCCTCTTAGAAGCAATCTGCACCTGTGTGGATCTGGGTGGAATTCCTTGATGGGATACTTGGCTGGCAGAAATTCTGCTCTCTCGGCCCTTTTTTCCTCACCTGAAAAGGAAACAGTATTAGCAGTGGGACAAAGTCTGAATAGCCTTAAAAAAAAGCTTCAGCAGCTACAAGAAAATCCTGCAACTTTGGATTATACTGTTGAATAAATAAGTCTGATATTCCACCGTTATGCACCAGAATGGCTATGGCAGTTATTAAACAATGCCAGATCATTTACAAATAGCTATGTCCTCCAGCCCTAGGCCCTAGAATACCCCATCCCCTGCTGCCCTGGTCACCTCCATCTCACCTCCAGTACCTATGGGACCTTCTCAGAATCCAGCAACTGAAGGGATAAGGCCAGGCACAGAGGGATCCCTTGGACCCTTCCCTAATGATTTACTTGTTCTGATTTGGTTAGAACTTACTGGTTGTTATATATTGCAAATACTGTCTTTTTTTTAACAAAAAGGACAGCTGATAAAGTAGAAGATGGCTACCTAGCTATCTTAGTTATCTAGTTTGTTAGTGCTGCTATAACAGAAATACCAAAGTGGGTGGCTTTAACAAACAGAAATTTATTGTTTCACAGTTTAGGAGGCTAGAAGTCCGAATTCAGGGTGCTGGCTCTATGTGAAGGCTTTCTCTCTCTGTTGGCTCTGGAGAAAGATCCTTGTCTCTTCTGAGCTTCTTCTCCTGGGCTATCTTCATGTGGCTTGGCATCTCTCTTCTCTCATCTCTACTGCTTAGCATGCTGTTAAATCTGTTTTATATCTCAAAAGATCAAAATACACCCTAATCCTACCGCATTAACATAACAAATATAACCTAATCCTCATTAACATAACCTAATCCTGCCTCATTAACATAACAAACACAACACATTCACAAACGGGATTATAACCATGAGCAGAGATTAGGATTTACAACACATCACAAAATAGAGGATAATTACATCAGATCACAAAATAGAGGACAAGCACACAAAACTGGGAATCATGGCCTAGCCAAGTTGACACATATTTTGGGAGGACACAACTCAGTCCATGACACTAGCTCACTGTCTTGGGTAAATAGTTTTTTCTTTTCTCTTAACCTTCATTACTCAATAAAAATAAAAACTATTACCATTTTATTAGATATGTGGCATTACGGGGCTAGTTGCTATCTAAGGTCTCTTCCAACCTTAACAGTTTATGAATTTGTAAACTATGAAGACATTTATATTCCTGAGTCTGAGGTCTGATAGTTCCAATACTGGTCTAGAGGAAGGAGATGATAGTCTGCATTTAGATATGAGTAGAGATTTCTGAGCGTCATAGATCTATAGTAAGCATCACAGATCTAGAGGGAGAATCATAGATCTAGATGCTTTGGATCTGGCAGTGACTTAGAGCTCACCCAGTAGAGCTTTTGGAATGCATTCCATGGAATTCAAGAGACACCACAGAGGAAGATGTGGAGGCGCAAGTGGACATAGCTCCAAATTCCCAACCCCTGCTTCAACTCAAGCAGCCCTCATTATTCCTGTCTTACACAGTGGTATTCTGCGTAAGATTTGATTTGAAGAACAGTTTCTATGTCTGGGGAACAATATTAATGCAACCCTTCTTTAGCAGATGAAGAAACTGAGGAGCAGAAAGATGAAGCTACAAGAACATGCAGAAGTCAATGTAGAAAGAACAGAGCCTAGAGCCCAGGTCTCCAGTCTGGACAGCAACACTCCTTCTTCCACTTTCATGATGCAGCAGCACTAAAATGGAAACAGCACTGGACTTGGGGTCAGAGACTTCAGCTTAAATCCTGGCTTGTAAACTTGCTCTCAGTAGGGCCTTGAGTAGGTTACTTAGGCTCTCTGAGCCTCAGTTTCCTTATCTGTCAAATCAAACCAGTGGTACTAGTTCATAAGGTTTTGAAGCAGCACAAAGCAACCAGTACAATGTCTGGCATGAACTTGGAGTTTGATATATACTAAAAACAAAACAAAACAAAAAAACATTGCCTTGGAGTCAATTCCAACTCATAGCGACCCTATAGGATAGAGTAGAACTGCCCTGATAGGGTTTCCAAGGAGCAGCTGGTGGATTCAAACTGCCTACCTTTTGGTTAGCAGCCGACTCTTAACCACTGCACCACAAGGGCTCCTTGATATATATTAGTTGAATCTAAATCCAATCCATGGTTACTTCCTTGTGTTGGAAACTGAGTTCCCAGAGCTGCTCTGTAAAGACTGAGTAGGATGGCCAGGACACACACACACACACACACACACCAAGAGCTACCAAGAGGACATTTCAACAGCAACAGTTACACTTGCAACATTTGTCATTGCTGTACTACCAAACGAGGCGACAACAGCAAAATCCTATTCAACCACAATGACAGAGGGAGATCACCCTGATAATCACCGCAACAGCACGGATTTGGTTACTGTAGAGTAACTCACTGACCCTACTGGACTTGAGTTTGTATCCCCACAGTAGCTATACTGGAGAAGTTGAATAACCAGACTGGTCCCTTGCACTCAGGGCGTGGCAGCTGTAGCACTTGAATTGTCTCTTTTAAATTCACTAATCCAGCCTTTGCACCCTCTCCTCACATACCCACTCTTAGATGGGGGTCGACTTGCTGTTCCCATCTGAGACAGCACGCATAGCTGTAGGCAGAAAGTTCGTGCATAGTGAGCTATTTTCCTTTGCTGAAGGGATGATACTTTTTCAAATGGAACATCCTAGAACTTCTATCTCTCTTCTGCTAAACTCTCTGTTC
Organism: Trichechus manatus latirostris; assembly: GCF_000243295.1. Classification (NCBI taxonomy): domain Eukaryota; kingdom Metazoa; phylum Chordata; class Mammalia; order Sirenia; family Trichechidae; genus Trichechus; species Trichechus manatus. The sequence goes on along the minus strand of NW_004444028.1, from coordinate 1,179,865 downwards.
TCATATGACTAATTTGAGAATCCACCCACACTGGGAGCCATTAGGCGGGTGTGAAGAAAGATTTCCAGGCAGTGTTCTAATCAAAAATTGTATCAGTACAGGGCTTTGTAATCAGATAGGGATTGGCCCTTCCTTGGTCTCATTTTCCAGGCAGCTAGAGCAATTTACACCTGGGCTGAGGTTCAATCCTAGCCCTACGACAAATTGTCTGTGTCAGCTTGGCCCAGTCACCTGCCTTCTTTGCGTTTCCTCAGATATGGCATTCTCAGCTTTCTTGTACTTCTTTTTTTTTTCCCTGGATTGAAACTTGTTCTTTCCCTGGCTAGTGTTTTCTTGCTTTTGAATTCTGCTTAACAAGTTTGGATTCCTTTCTTGGACGTAGCATTGACACGTGGACTTTGAGAATACCAGTACTAGTAGAATCACTGAAAAGCATTTAGCTCAACCCCTTCATTTTATAGTTTGAGAAAATACCAAACTAGAATGAGGATGTAATTTTCTCAAAGTCACCTAAATCCTGCAGGGCTGAGCTAAAACTTGGGACTCTCAGTCAATCGCCTTTTCCACTGTGTTCGTTCGCTGCTTTGTTTAAGGATGTGTATACGCATTCATTTACTCACTCAGTAAATACTTGGAGTTTCTACTCTCTGTCAGGCACTATGTTAGACTCTGAAAATATAGCAATGACTAAAAGTGAAAAAACTCCCCCCCTACAAACTATATTCTGAGCGGAGAAGGACATTCAATAAACAAAATAAATTAAGTAAGACATAAGTAGTATGTTAGATGGTGATATGTGCTATGAGGAAATAAAGCGGAAAGGGGAGGTGGGAATACCAGCTGCAGGAGACCTATCGCAAACAGGGAGGTCAGAGAAGGCCTTCCTGAGAGGATGAACTTTGATTGTGACTTGATGAGCCACGGGACACCTGGGAGAAGAATGGTTCAGGCAGAAGCAGTAGTAAAAGAAAAGGCCCTGAGGCAGCAGCATCCACGGTGTGTTGAAGGAACAGTGAGTAGACCAGTGAGGTTGGAGCTGACTAAGTAAGGGGCAATGAATAGGAGATAAGAGCCGAGAGTTAACTGGGACCAGATCTTGTGGACCATTGTAATGACTTAGGGAGCGAGATGGAAAACCACTGGAAGATTTTGAGCTGAGGAGTGACATTATCTGCTTCATGTTTGAAGACAATTACTTTGGCTTTTGTGTTGCGACTACACTGAAAAGGGGCAAGAGTGGAAGCAAGAAGAGAAGTTAAGCTACTGTAATAATTCAGCAGAGAGATGGTAGCTCAGACCAGGATGGTAGAAGTAGAGGTGGCACAAGGACAGCTACTTTGGATAGCAGGGAAGGTGGTACTAACTTAATAATCATGAGTGTAAGAAGGGTCATGAAAGGAAATGAAGAATGGGGCTGGGCTACTCAGCAGGGAGACGTGACTTAGTCTAGCACTTAGGGGCTAAGGGAGAGCTTCCGAGAGGAAGAAGTATCCAAGCCTAAAGCTGACAAATGATGTAGGGTGACCAATTCTCCAGGTTTGTATAGGACTATCTTTAACACTGAAAGAATTGTGTCCAGGGAAATCCCTTACTCCCAAGGATGGTTGGCCACCCTACCCGTGAGAAAGAGTTTTCCTGGTGAAGCTGGTAGGCAGAGAGTACAGAGCGTAAATACCTGAGAGGCAAGAGAGTACAATGCTATGGAGCAGGGCGTAAAGGGGAGGACATTGGCAAGAGGTAGGGTTGACGAGGTAGACAAGGGTAGACAAGCGTGCAGAGCCCTCTAAGCCATATACCAAAAAAAACCAAACCCTTTGCCATCAAGTCAATCCTGACTCATAATGACCTTAACAGAAAAGAGTAGAACTGCCCCACAGGGTTTCCAAAGAGCAGCTGGTGGATTCAAACTGTCTACCTTTTGGTTAGCAGCCAAGCTCTTAACCACTGTGCCACCAGGGCTCCCTAAGCCATAAGAATACTGGAATTTACTTTTATGGCAATAGAAGGGTTTTAAGCAAGGAGTGGTAACACTAATAACTTGGCAGTTTTATCCCGTCTCAGTTCCTTTACTTGTCAAAGAACTATAAAAACATTGTAAGTTTCAGATGAAAAGTGTAAAGCAAACAAAAATTAACAGAGTGAGTAGTAAATATGTTTGGCTCAAAATACTCCAACTGAATGTTCAGTTGCTACTCGGAAGTTCTCATGTCCAGTAAGGTCACTTTCCCTATGAAATCCGTTACTTTTTTCCCTCATTTTCTTATTTGCATCAATGGTATCATTATTTTCCTGGGCGCAAAATCTTAAGCGTGTTATTGCTTCTATTTTTTTTTTCCCCTTTATTTAGCTTTCCTTGGTGATTCTGTCAATCACCAAGGGCTTTTTTTTCCCCCTTCAAAACCCATATCCTTCAAAACGCAAGTCCTTGACTGTCAAATCCATGTTGCCAGCCTAGTCCAAACTTTCTTCCCTTCATGCCTTGGGCAGAGGATTACTAAGAGGGGTGGGCGAAGGGCATGCAGTTGGATTGGCCCACCGTGGGTACAGGCATTAAAGCTGTGTATTGTCTGCAGAGGGGGCAGTGGTGGCTCAGCTGTAGAAGTTTCACCTTCCATGTGGGAGACGCAGGATCAATTCCTCTTCAGTGGACCTCACGCCCAGCCACCACCCGTCTGTTACTGAGAACTTGCATGTTGCTATGACGCTGAACAGGTTTCAGTGGTGCTTCCAGACTAAGATGGACTAGGAAGAAAGGCCTTGTGATCTACTTCTGAAAATCAGCCAGGGAAAACCCTATGGTTTACAACAGTCCACTCTGTAACTGATGATGGGAATGGCAGGAGATTCTGCAGCACTTTGTTCCCTCGTACGTGGGGGTACGTGGGGTCACCGTGACGTCGGGGCCAGTTCAGTGGCAACTAACAACAACAACATTGTCTGTAGGGAATGTGAAACCAATATAGAATCAATTAAAAGTCAGCCTTCTTTTTATGATTACTTACACAAGAAATTATAGATAATAACAATAATGAAATATCCTCCCCATTGGGGCAGACCACTCCATATCCCTTACCCCCACTCCTGCCACCAGCCTTTATTACTGTAACATTTTCTTCGTTGACCTCTCTGACACCTGCTCTTTTTCCTCTGGCCCCTTATGTACTAACTTTACTAATATATCAACTCCAGTGTATAACCACCCTTATCTGGCTTCCCCAAACCTCAGAATGCTCCCTGTTTTCCAGACTTAAGCCCCAACACCTCCGTCTAGTTTACAGTCAAGCCCTCAGTAACCTGAAGCCCTTCAACCAGCTGAAACTTCATTACTCTGCATCACAAACTCTCTTGTCTATGAGAGTCTGTGTCACAACTGAGGACAACTAGTTTTGATCTCAGCACTACCAGTGACTACTCGTGTGACCTTAAGCAAGTCACTTTCCCTCTGAGTGCCTCAATCTTCTCATTAGTCAAATTGGGATAATAATGTCTGCAGAGCTGAAGTCACAGGATTGTAATAAGGGCCAAATGAGATCATGGTTGTGAAAGCATCCACCCACGTGAGCGGCAGAGGTGATATTTGTCAGAGTAGTGGTTGTCACAGTTGTAGTGTGAATGTTCATGGCCACGCGGCCGTGGACTACTCTACTTTTGCTTGTGTGGTCCATTTTAGCTTTTACCCCTTTTCGTCTTTGGCACTCCGTGTTCTGCTCACCAGTTAAGGCACGGCTATAAACCTACTCCTGCAGGAATTCCTCCCAGGCTACTTAAGCCTACCCTGAACTCTGCTCTTCCAAACCACGTCATCTGCATTGAGGCAGGTTCTCCATATACTCTTGCATATTGTGCATAGTATTCCCACCTGGACTATAAGTCCCACATCTTATAGTCTCTCTCAATGTTAATCTCATTAAAAAAAATTAAAAAAAAAAACTGTGGCCGCCAAGTCGATTTCGACTCACTGTGACCCTAAAGGACAGAGTAGAACTGCCCCATAGGGTTTTCATGACTATAAATCTTTATGGAAGCAGACTTCCACATCTTTCTTCCATGGAGCAGCTGGTGGGTTTGAACTGACAACCTTTTGGTTAGCGGCAGAGCACTGCAACACCAGGGCTCCACTGAACACATAAAACCAAAAAAAAAAAAAAAAAAA
>NW_004444028.1:1153906-1175612 GCF_000243295.1 Trichechus manatus latirostris | reverse complement strand
GGATTTGAACTGCTGACTTTTTGGTTAGCAGCTGAGCTCTTAACTGCTGAACGCATAATAGACATTAAATAAAAACTTGCAAAAATGAATGAATGAATGGAGGCATCTTTTTTTTTTTTTTAACCCCTCAAAGCAAAATATGCTAATAGTGCCCTCTGCTGCTAAGCAATGAATCTGTGTTTCCCACACAGCTGAAAAATCGAGGGAGAGAATGCTTAGTAAAAGGAAGAGGAAAAAATGCTTGAGTTTTCCAAGGGCATGGGACAGAGAACCAGTAATGCAGCTGAAACATCACTGTGAAGATGAAGATGGTAAGTCAAAAGGTCCAGACAAGGCGAAAGCCAGTTGGGAAGCCAGGTGCCTCCTCTAGACTAGTGACTGGTAACGCGTCTGGAGTTACAATACCCTCACCGTGTTTTATAAAAGGTTGCTCTTCTCCTGTGCCCCTGTTCCAGCAACAAGTGTGTCATCTGTGGCCAGGATCTTTTAAATGTAATTGTATAAAAATTTACTGTGAAGATTCAGAGGCACTTCATGGATAACTTATTTTAAAAAAAAAAAATCACGAGTGCTGGACAGGCATTTTCATTTTCCTTCTTTTTAGTATTCGTGTATAATAAAAATAATAATGGCCTTCTAATGATTGCCTTCTACGTGCTTGGCACTTTCCTTACGCTCTCTCAATTAAACCTCATGACAACTCATGAGATATATTATGAGCCCCTTGTTTATAGACGAAGACATTGAAAATCTGATGATAAGAAATGTGTCCATTGACAGAGGACTGGTAAAAGCCAGCAAAGGGCCCCAAGTCTAGGTGGCGTACAGCCTGCACTTTTTCCTGTTGTTCTACCCTGGCTACCATGATGGGTTTCTGGACTATGAGTCAGGTGGCCCGGGCTTGAGTCCATATTCTACCACTAACTTTGTGATGTTGTTGTTAGGTGCCATCTTATTGGTTCTGACTCACAGCGACCCCATGAACAACAGAACAAAACACTGCCCGGTTCTGCACCACCCTCACAATCACTGTTGTGCTTGAGTCCATTGTTGCAGCCACTGTGATAAAGTTGGGTGTATCACTTCACTCTCTGGGCCTCAGTTTCCCCAACTCTAAAATAAGGGATGCTCTGTAAGGCACCTTCCAAATTGGAGTCTGTTATTTTCAGGGGCCTTTATTTGTTGAACTACAGCAATTGCGACTATATGGATCCTTGAGTGGTGAAACGTTTAAGCGCTCAACTACTAACCAAAAAGTTAGCAGTTCAAACCTACCCAAAGGCACCTTGGAAGACGGTCCCGGTAATCTGCTTCTGAAAGGTCAGTCATGAAATTGTACTCTGCACATGTGGGGTCACCATGAGTCAGAATCGACTCCACAGCAATTGGTTTGGTTTGGTGTTTATTCTGACGAGGATTCTCCCTTCGAGTCCGTGATATGGGTTTAATCTTCTCAGTTGGACTGGCTCTGGATAGTTAAATGTCAACCTCAAGTAAACAATGACCAAAAGAACTCTGTGCTGAGTGTCGACGGCCATTCAAGTGTCTTCTACTTAATTGGCAAGTCCCTTTGCATGTAAATGATGTGTTTTTTCAGCAGAGTTCAAAGCATGATGATATATTCTATGATGATTTTGAAGGCAGGACGGGTTTAAGTTTTCAGGATGTCAGTTTGTCCCATTTGACGTACTTTGACAACTAGATCTTTACTTGATAAGTGCCTTGGTGTGCAATGTGTACCAGCTTGATAGGCACCCCTCAATAGAGCAGAGTCCTCAGGAACAGCGTCTTCGCGTGGTGGTGAGCCTTTGAAGTGGTTCACTGACGCTTCAAAGCAAAGTTCATGGTACAGGGAGCAGCATCTGATGTACTTTTATTACCCTTAGAGACAAAAAGCATTACTCAGAAGCCAAACGTCTGGAAGAGAAAGCTGTACCCTGTGCTCAGCCCTGCGGCTTAGAAGTTCAGTGAAGACTCAGAGCTCCCCATGAGGAAACCAGGGCATGTTGGAACAGAGCTTTAATCATACCTGGCAGACTTAGAGTTAGTGGTAGCAACCATCTTGCTGAAAACAGTTGCCTTCTCTGGATTTCCACTGGGGTGAGGAGAAGCAGATGAGACCTGGGGTCAGATAAGCTCAGAATAATTCCTCCTGCCTCCTAGCCACCCAAAGGATAAAACGTGGTCAGAACTGCAAAATGGCCTTAGAGAGTCTGACCACTTATTTTACTTGTGGGAACTGACATCTAGGGTGACTTTGATTTAAGTCAAATTATTCATCTACTCTGGGTTTCTTTATTCCTAAATGCAAATAATGATCCAGTCTACTGAGATGTTGTGAAAGGCTTAGTAACCACAAGGGTTAAACAATGAAGGCAAAGTGGAACAATCCCCTGGAGTTTTCACTCCGTGTCCCGTCAAGGGAGGCCCAATAATGCCTTCTATGCCTGTTCTTCACTTGATACTCAGGGGCTAAAGCTAGAAAAAATGACAAATGTAGGTTGCTCAGAATCCACTTGTGCTTAAAGAATGTTTTTTCACCTTTATCTTGGATACTGAGGGGAAAAAAACTCCCTAAGTTGTCTTTATTTAATCACCAATATTAATTTCAAAGCAGTATAATGCTAGTTCATACCATCTTGCGAAAAAAACATCCTGAAGCTGTGAGCTTCGAATACAGTAAAAATACTGGTGTCTGTTCAGTAAAAGTTGCTAAACACTGCCGTATCAGGAGACGCCAGAACATCATTCTGGTGACCATAAGCCTTGAAGTCTACTTCTTAGCCTTGAGGACTCTAGAATTTATTCTAAACCTAAGCACTGTCATTGCCTAACACCTTCAAAGGCATTTAACAAACCAAAAGTTTAACAAACCAAAAGCAAGTACAGAGACTAAACAAAACAAATGTGAGTTGATACTTATTGAGCGATTCCTATTGGGCCTTTTGGTTTTAAACAAGGCAGTTCAGCCCCATTAATTCCAGTTAGAGATGGCTTGTTGTCAAGGATTTCCAAGGTTTCTGAAACCCTGCTCTCTGACATTGGAAGGATGGAAGAGGGTTCTTAAAACATTTACACAGCTTTCTGGTTTTACTAAGTGCTTGACTGATTTTATCAAATACATTAAGCTTTCTAGACAACACACTTGTGGTGTGGGCTACTCTCATCACTCCCATTTTTCAGATAAAAGTGTAAGGATTTGAATTGATAGACTGGCTCCAGGGCATGTGGGTTAAACATTTTCTTGGACTCTTAGGCAGGAGGAAATGCTGCTGGGTAGAGCTCTTTGGGAGTCTTTATACCCACCCACTGACATCGAATCGATTCCGACTCATAGCCACCCCATAGGGTTTCCAAGGCTGTAAATCTTTACTGAAGCAGACTACCACATCTTTCTCCCGTGGAGCCGCTGGTGGTTTCGAACCGCCAACATTTTGGTTGGCAGTTGACGGCTTTAACCACTGAGCCACCAGGGCTCCTTGAGTAGTGCAAACTGTTAAGCACTAGTCTACTAGCTTAAAGTCTGGCTTTCAAACCCACCCAGAGGTGCCTCAGAAGACGGGCTTGGCAATCTGCTTGTGAGAAGTCACAGCCTTGAAAACCTTATGGAACAGTTCTAGTCTGCACACAGGGGGCCACCATGAGTAGGAATCGACTTGACAGCAATTATCAACAAGAGCTCCTTGACTTTAGTCTGAACTTTGAAATCCACTTCCACTTTCTCTGAGACTGGTAGCTCTTTTGCTTTACAGTAAGAAACACGGTCCTTGAGGACTTCACCCCACGCATTTAAATAATACCTCCCTCACAAGGGAATAAGAATAAAACTTTCTTTCTCTGTAATTGGTATTTATTTCATTTTCACAGCATTCATTAAAATGCTTTCCCAGGGCAATCGGTAGTCAGAAGCCCATTTTGCCCCACCCCAAAAATACCAACTTTAAAATGAACTCTCACAAGCTCTCTAAAGGCTGAATATTTTAGAAGTCAAGACATCATCCAGTTTAGATCCAACATTTTTTCAGTTGAGAATACTGTGTGAGATGCGAGGTCATGTGGCTCATTTCTGCTTACTGGTGGCAAAACAGGTGCTCAAGACTCAACTTAGCTGTCTCCTTCTTGGTAAACCCTTCCCTACCCCAACCACCCCCTCTCTAAACTCACATGGCCTTTTGTACCTGCTTCTGTCATAATCCTTATACCACAGCACTTACCTCTTTTACATTTATCACTTGTTTACATCTATTTTTTTCCACTTTATTTTGAGTTCCTCAAACAAAAGGCTGAATTCTTATTCATCTTTGAATACCTCACTAAGCCCACTACCGAGTACCCACTCCAAAGCTGTCTGAGGAACGAATTCATGACTAGAGCTTTACTAAGCCACCTTCCTTGTGCCTGTTCATTTTTCCCTTTTACACAGTGAGATTGCACTGTGTGTCTCTCAAGAAAATTGTGTAGTTGCATATGACCTCCAAGTGCTTCAAGACCATAAAAAAGTTTTATAAATGCCAAACCTGATTACACCCCTTGAAACAATGCGATATATGATTTACAAGTGGAAAAAGATGAGGCATAGCAGGGAATGCTTCTTGCCCAGTCTCCATTTTCACCACCCCTCCCACTGGGTAATAACTCAGAGGTAAGACTATAAACTTGGGAGGACGGATGAGGGTCTGCTTAGAGCCTAGATAGGATTTCCAGGGCCTGTGCTGTGGCACCGTCATCCTGAGGGAAGGCACCCAAGTCTCACAAGAAGGGCCAAGGAAAGAGTTCCCATCCAGTCCACTGTTGAAATGGAGACTCAGATAAAGAAGGCTTGGTCTCATGCATTCAAAGTTTGTAGGCCTTTTAAGAGCAGTAGGCAAGAGAGTTGGGAGAGGTACTGTTAAGGTAGGAAGGCTGTCAGACTCTATCCTCAACCTTCTCTGCGGTTGGTCTACCAAAGAAAGGAAGGGCAGGGCATGTCTTGTTCACCTTTTCTTTCCACTTCCCCCAGGTATATCATACAAAGTGGCCAGCAAAGGTGTTTTGTGCGTTAGACAAATGGAGCATTCAAATTTTCCTCCCCAGCAATGTGTCAGGAAAAGAGAGGGCAGGGACATCTTGTTCGATTATTTTTGTTGTGAGCCCTTAACAAGATTTTTGAAGGCAGAGGTGACTCACTAAACCAACTTTTCACATGGCTGATGCCATCCATTGTAGAGCAAGCAAGGATCAATGAGTGTATTGTTCCAGACTACATGTTATCTGACCTCAGAGGTCAGCAGCAGGTGCAGAGAACACTGTGATTTACCTGGAGGAGGAGATGAGGAGGAGATCTGACAGAATGAGTCCACAGCTCTATCAGCATGAGCTCAGAGTGGTGGATGTCACTTGTCTCAATGTGCCAGGTCCAAAACAAAATGAGCCCTATGTCTCATGTTGGAAACATCGAATTATCTGGCAGTAGAGGATTTGTGGGTGGGCTGTGGGACTGTGTGAGAAGGTCACTTCACACCACAGGCTCGCTTCTTGGCAGGCAGTCGAGAGGGATCATAACCACAGGCCCAATCTAACTGGTGGTTTGCAGTTTTTGCCAAATGGCTCCTGCTTCCCTGAAGAGTTCTGGATGTGGGAACAGCTCAACTTTTTCCCACCTCTCAGCCATACCAGTCAGTCACCTCAGAATCTTTCATGCTTTGGCATAAAGAACCGGTGAGGTGGCCCCATTACCCCCTCTTGACGTCAGTGAGGAGGGAGTTGTTCCCTGTGGCTCTCTTATGTGAAATAATCCAGCGTTTGTACTTCAATTAAAATTCACTGGTATATATTATTAAATCATTCCATGGCTTCTCCTCAGCTGAGTCAGTGCCAAGAAACATTACATAGACGTTAATGATGAAGAGTGCCTTAAAACTAAGATTTTCTTGTCAAACCTTTGCAGTCAGGGCTCTCGTCTATTTTAAGAAAGCACCTCACACATCCATGGGGATCACTCGGGACCGTGTCACCCTTTTATAAAGAAGAGATTTATAGTCAAGATGGTTTTCACCTTTGAGGGTAAGAAAAATGACGCCTGATTAGAATCTTCCTCTTTTTTGAGCTCCATAAAAGCAGTACCTGGAACACAGTACGTGCTAAAAAATGGACTGAATCAAATTAAATTATGCAATGCATATTCTGCATATCTCAGAGGAGAAAACTATGTCTTCACATATTACTTAGCAGAAAAATAAAAGATGAGAAAATTAACTTCCTTGACTTTATAAAAATCAAACGTTCCTCTTTACATTAGTGGATAATTTTATAGTTAATATGCTTGCAGGCATGCTGACGAGAACGACCGCCCTGGTGGTGGCGCTGTTGTTTCCCCACCTCTGGTTCATAAAGCTGTGCTTCTAGCTCAGTCCTGGGTGTTCAAGCTGGGTAGCTACAAGCAGTCATGTCACCTCACTGCTCTCCATTTCCCATCAAAATGGGCATCATAACCCTTGCCCCGAATGTCTCCTGGGGCTCCTTACGTGTGAACATGCTCTTCAAACTGTAACAGGAGAGAAACTTCTGTTGCTTTTACTGCCCACTCACTTTCTCCCATGGCAATGAGGAGATGAGTCCTCTGGGCTCTGAAGGGAATGAGTCTCTGACAAGTTCCAAACTCATCATGTCTCAGAGGACTACCTCACTGACTTGACTTCTCTCATATCCAGTCCCAGATATCACGAACATTTAAGACCTGGTAAGGACATGGGGAAAAGGAACCAATGATGTATATGTTTGGGAATTATGGAGTGTTAGAGCTATGGGATCCTTCAGTGCCATGTCCCAACATCTCACCTCCCCAGCTCCTTTTTACAGATGAGGAAACCAAAGAATAGATTTGCCAGCTCAGCACAGAGTTGTGACATAGGAAAGGTACACAGTCTGGAGCTAATAGTACACTCTGGCCTTGGTTTCCTCATCTGTAACGTGAATACGGGGCCAAAAGAGTTGGTGTGTATAGATGTGGATGGGCACAGAGAATTGTGACATGCTCTCCACATATGAAAGTTTATGAATGCATTTTTACCCAAGAAAGACCTGAACACCCTACTTCTTCTCCCTTATAAATAACATGAGGACTAAAAAAAGAAAAAAAAAAAGTCTAGGTTAACAAGTCATCAAAAGAAAAATAAATAAATAAAAAATTCAATAAAGGAATCCTTTTGAAGACAGGGACATAGTACATAGGGATATGTAGAAATAACTGCATACATATCTGAGTTTTCTGTTTCGTCCATGGTCCTGACATATGCTCTACCCTAAAATGAATGCCCAGGATATCAAAGTACTGAGCAGTTAGGTAATGCTGCAAGTCAGTGATTTGGCTTCTTACTGTGTGATCTTGGGCAAATCATGCAGCTTCATTGAGCCTCTATTTCCTCATCTGTACAATGGGAATAATATATAGCTCAAAAGGAGGTTATAAACATTCAATGTACCAATACACGTGAAAATAAAAACTTTGTGAACTGTAGCCTCTTTGCAAGAGGGAGAAATAGTCATCAGGACAAAATGGCGGCTCTCCAAGTGATATAGAAGAAGAGTACTAGACTTGAAGTCATAAAAATTGGACTTTAGCCCGGGCTGCCTTCAGCTCCTACAGCACCTTTGTGTGAGTAAGAAAAAGGTACCCTTTCTGGACAGACACAGTCCTGCAAAAGCATAGACTACTGAATAATTAGCATCTTTGGTCAAGTAAAAAAAGGCACTCTTTCCTTTGGGTGGGCATAGCTTTGTGCAAGATCCCAGCCCCCACGTACCCCATATCTGGACATTCTCGCACAGCTAAATGTAGCAGGCCTGACTTTAGCCCTAGCTCTGCCTGTTCGAATTTTGTAACCCTGGAATAATCTTTCCTATCTCCGGCCTCAGTTTCCTCCTACATAGAAAGATGGGGTTGAATTACGATTTCTATGACCCTTTTCAGCTCTAAAAACTCCAAAACTTTTCATGGGTTTTCCATCCCTCTCCATAAGGACTACAGAGCACACAGACTGCAGTTTCTGAGCTTGATTTTTTGAAGTCATTCAACAGCACTCCCAAAATATGTGAATGATATTATACATGGTTTGATGTGGAGCAGATTAAAATAATAAATGTTTTAGTGTCTACATGATGTCCTGGGTGTAAAACAACATGGTTGACCTGCAGAACAAGAACAACTACTCTGTGTTGTCAGCCAAAGGCACAAGATGTGCAGTTAGCACAATCACATCTCCTGAGGATTTCATCCACTTTCTGTGGGGCTGAACACCAGAATCTGTGCTCATCCCTGCCTCTCTCTGGATGACATCGCACCCAGGAAGTAGGAATGCAAAGAGCAAGGACTGTTTTCTTTGTTGATTCCTTGTTGTCAGAAAACAGAAATTTGATCCTTCCCCAGATTCTCCTTTCAGCAAATGTGGGTGCCAGCAAACTTCCCAGCAGAAGAGCAAACCAACAGTGATCTGACTTTTCAAGGCTCAGGAACTTTTAGGCTTAAAATTGGGTTTCAGGTTTTAAAATTACACACAAACATAATGAATGTAGTCACAGTTTGCAAAATGTTAGCAGAAATAAATTTGGTTGTATTTATGAGTGTTTCTAAAATCAGTTTTGCCTGTGGTTTGCTTTGTTTTGTATTCAGAGCAAGAGGGAGGGATTTGGAAACAATCACAACCAATTATGTCATTTTCAGAAAGGACAACTGAAGCCCAGAGAGGGAAAGATACTAGCTCTGGGTCACACAGCAGGTTACATCTGGTAGGGCTGGGATTAACATCTAACACTCTTTCCACTCTTTGTGAGGAGAATGCAACCACAAGGTCGGGTGGAAAACAGATGACATGTTAATCACCATAATCAGTTTTTCAGTCTCAGGGAATGAAGCTTTTTACCACTAACCAAGATCATAAAAAGCAGAAAGCAAATCTGAACTTTAGAAAATGCTTGGACTGCTGGTTTTCTTAAGGGTCACTTCTATTACTGATCACCACAAAGGGAAGCCCTTTCCCGTTAGTTGTCATTGGCCAGCTCCCCTAGCCCAGCACAGCCCCAGCCCCTCTGAACAATATTTTGGCAGTGTCCTCTTAGAACTGGGGCCAAGGAGCAGACGTTCTCTGGAATAACACCCCCGCTTGCCAACCATCTGTGTTTCTTCCAAAGCAGTGGTCCCACCTTTCTTCAGACCCCGGAGGACCTACCAGGAAAACCAGCGATGGCCCCACCGTGCCTCTGGGTTGTCCCAAAATCTCCTGCGGGACCAGAAAACCATTATCTGAAGAGAAGCCAAAATATTTGGGAGAATAAACACAAATGCCAGGTATTAAAACAAGGCTCCCTTTATTACACCAACAGGACCCAAGCACAAATCTGAGTGCGCAAAGAGGAGGGATGCCACACTCCATGCAGACGAAGACTGGAATCAATCAGAAATCAACTTTTCTAACTTAAGTACAAAACTAAACGTCCCTTTTCACCAGTACATCCCCCTCTCAGGCAACCTGGCAATGGTGTCCTGATTCAGGTGGGGTTCAAGATTTTTCTCCCAAGTCACTGGGGTGAAGAACTCGTCCTTCCAGCCCCTCTATGGCCTTTTTAAAGACACAGCTCATAGGGCAGTCCTTTCCAGAGCACTGTGGAGGGTGAATCGAAGCTTCCAGTGTAAGTTTGTTCTCTGGTGGAAATGCCAGAGACAAAAACTCCACCAAAGCCCTGGAAAGGCTGGGGGACCCTCTGTCTCGTCCAGTACTCATCAAAGTGGTTCCTTCTCAGGGCCTAGATGACCCTTTGGCCAGTGATAGCTGAGGCAGTGCGGACTCTGCCCAGGGCTTCAAACCAGTTCTTTCCAGTTCAGTCATGGCCGATGAAAAGAAACCAGAATGAACCCAAATTTGTAAAATGTGGGTGAACCGGAATGATAACTGGAATGGCAAAAGTTACGGGTCGACGCCCTGCTAGAAACTTAATCTTCCTCTTAGAAAATAAGGGCGGTGTGTGAGTTGCATAGCAACAAAATCTCCTAACTGACAGAGTTGGAAACAGTGGTGCCCCGCTCTAAGATGGTGGCTGATTGCACTGCTTTGAATGTGTGTTGCGCTCCATAGTCCTGGCAATAATCCAGTCTCCTGCATCAGGCTCTTGAAAGGGCTCATGACACCTCTTCCGAGTTTCCCATTCCAAGGCTTTGATCTGTAATTTTTCCCATTCGGGTTATTGTTGCACTTCACCCAAATTTTAAAATTCGGGTCTGTTCTGATTTCACTTTGTTGGCCATGACTGAACCGGTTCGAAGGAGTTTGAAGCCCTGACTCTGCCAGGGGCTCCTCAGACTCCAGGCTGAGCTGGCCAGAGAGTAAGAGTTCATGGCCATCAGCACGGTGAGAGGATGTGGCTTAAAGGCAGAGAGGCAGAAAGGTCTGAGACCAAATCACACACTAATTTTAGAACTAGAGCACACACGAGAGCTTTAGCTTCGCCAAGAACAAACTTATTTTTTCTGTTTGAGCTTTTAAATCCCTGGCAAATGAACTGTGTGTGTGTATGGGGTGGGGGAGTGACTGGGCTTTGAGAGATGAATTGATGAAAATTCAAGAAAGATAAACTGAATGAGGCAAAGCAAGCACCCTTAGGAACAGAAGGGGGATCTGGTGACTCATATTAACCTGTTAATTTATACCACGGCTCTGTACAAAAATAAAAATGTTCTCATAAGATTAACAATTTAAATAAATATTTGATAGAACATTCTTTCTCGTTTTTATAGCTCATCTTTGGGGTTGATATTCAGCTCATGTTTTCCTCGCTGTTCTTGATCCAGGATTGCGATCACTTCATCGGCCTGTATTCGCTCCTGCAAAAAAGACAATTTGCACTTTTCTGTTACAAGCATAATAATCAGCCCAGTGGCAGCTGCTTCCCAAACACTTCCAGGCATCCATCTGCACATGGATTGGTGCTGAATCCAGGCCTGGATTAAACCTCATCTTCATGCCACACTGGTGTCTCTCCTGACTTCTCTACGTCCTAAGTGACTCCTTTCCAAGATTCCTCTCCTGAGAAGGAGTCTTGTCTGTTCAGCTGGCGTTTCCACAGCCATCGCCAACTCAGTACAGCATTCAAAATTGAATTCACTTTCTCCCCACAGACCTACTCTGTTCTTCACACATTCCCTCTCTCAGAAAAGACCACCACTGCTCAGCCATTTTCTCTGTTTAATAAAGCTTGCGCACGGTTTCTTGCATCTAAGAAGTCACTCAGTCCTCTCTATTCTACCTCCTATATCTACCCTTTTCTCTTTAGTGCACATAACTGTTGCCTTATTTAGGCCAGGGTTTCTCGACTTTGGCATTATTTGATACTTTAGGCTGAAAAATTCTTAGTTGTGGGGGAGCATTCTGTGCATTGTAAGATGATTAGCAACACCCTTGGCCTCTACCTCTTCGACGCCAGTAGCACCTGTCCTGGAGGTGTGACAATCAAAAATGTCACCAGACATTGTCAAACGTCCCCTGGGGAGCAAAACTGCCCCAGCTTGAGAACCACTGGGTTAAGGCCCTCACCATCTCTTAACCCAACTGCTTCAGCAGCTTGCAAATTGATTCTCTTACTTCCCCCCACAGCCCCACAGTTTTCTAATGGATCCTCCTCACTCAAATCAGACCACATCAGTTCCCTGCTCACTGCTCACCACCCTTTAAACCGGTTGCCATCAAGTCGACTCCAACTCATGGACCTCATGTGTGTCAAAGTAAAACTGTGCTCTGTAGGGTTTTCAACGGCTGATTTTTTGGAAGTAGATCACCAGGCTTTTCTTCCAAGGCACTTCTGAGTAGCCAACCTTTCGGTTAGCAGCCAAGCGCATTAGCCATTTGCACCACCCAGGGACTTGGACTTGGCTTCCATTATATGCCATGCTTTTTCCTACTCTCCCCCCTCTCCACTCCATCTGTCAGGTCTGGACGGTCATCCTCCGAATTGCATCTCAGTGCTCCCATATCTTTTCCCCTTCTCGCTTACTAGGTTAGTCTAAGCCTACATGTCAGCTAAAGTAATTGTTCATATCTTGTAACTCCCTGGGGTTGGAAGTGGGCGTAGGGCAGGAAGACCACAATAGCTTCCACCCCAGTTAGGACAAAAATTCACATTTCTTAACAGGCCTGCAGGATCGGGGCCCCGCATCCTCTGTATCCTTCTTCCGTACCCATCTCCCTCTTGCATGCCACGTCCCAGCCACTCTGCTCTTCCTTCTGTTTCTTGGCCACTCTGAGCTCCCTTTTGTCTTCTGGACCTTTGCAACGTGTTCTCTGCCTGGAATACTCTTCCCAAGCCTTCATCACAGTTGGCTTCCTCTTATACCTCTGGTTACAGCTCCCGTGTCACTTCCTCTGAGAGGCCTCACAGTTTGCCGCTCCCCCCACCCATTATTCTCAAATCAGTTACCTTGCTCCATTTTTCTCACAGTACTTATCACTATCTGAAAATCTCTTATTTATTTATTTCAGCTTATCTGTTTTCTGTCTCCTTCCCCTAGAATATAAGCTCCATGATAGCAGGGCACCTTGTCTTTTTGGTCACGACTGCATTTCAGAAAAGCAACTGACATTTGACAGAGGCTCCATTATAGCTGATAAATAAACCCACAAAGGAAAGGGCCTCTCAGTCTACAATGCCTCTGCCTAAAGAAATCTTGCTCATCTTCTAAGGCTCATTTCAAATGCTGTCTCCTCAGTGAAGCCTTTCCTGACTGCTTCTGTATATCCCCTAAACACAAGGCATATGTCTCTAAGGCTCTTGTGAACTTCACCTTGATTTTCATTATTTGGGCCCCTATATTACCTCTCCAACTCGACTTTAAGCTCCTTGAAAATAGGGCTTATGTTCTTGGCTGGGCTGTGTCTGCTACAGATAGTTCCTAGCACAATGCCTGGCACATAGTTGTCGTTGCTCGGTGCCCATTGGCACAGACTCACGGTGACTCCGTGCATAATGGAGAAAATTTTGTTGGGTCCTTCTCCACCCCCATGATCAGTTGTGGATTGGATGGTTGTGATCCATGGGATTTTCACTGGCTGATTTTCAGAAGTAGATTGCCAGGCCTTTCTTCCTAGTTTGTCTTAGCCTGGAAGCTCCGCTGAAACCTGTTCAGCATCATAGCAACACACAAGCTTCCGCTGACAGAAGGGTGGTGGCTGTACATGAGGTGCATTGGCTAGAAATGGAGCCCAGGTCTCATAAGAATTCTACCTAGCACGTAAGTTAATACGAATACAAATTTTATGTCTTGAAAACAAAGCCACTTCCATTCAAGGACTTACAACTGAAAATGATGTTTATATAAAGGCAACTAAAAGGACCAAACATACTAAAATAACAGAAAACTAAGCTGCTTTCATAATGTCTAAATAAAATGCCTGAGCACTACTGTATGGGTATGGGGAAAACAATATTGATGCTTAACGAACACATCTACAAAATTTTCAGGTCTGCTGGCCACAAGAACCTGCTGCAATCATGTCTCTAATGAAGGGAAAGAAATTCGAGTGCTGGAACCAATTAATAGATATCCACAAGGAACTGAAACTTCTAAGATCTTTGCATCCTTAAGAATTTACGATGCTAAATACTGCTTGAGAATTAGTGCCTTTAATCTACCACGAGCATGGAAATCTGCCAACTCAAAGAACTTGTTCATAGGCAGGCTTTCCTTGCTCAGGGATTCCATCTGGGAGAAGGTGCCTAGGTAAGTGATTCCCAAACTTGGCTGCACATTAGAATCCCCTCGGGAGCTTTTAATACTCCTGATCACCAGGATTCACCCCAAACCAATTAAACCAGGATTTCTGAGAGTGGAATCCAGAATTTCCGACAGTGGAAGCCAGACAGCAGTAACTTTTTTTTTTTTTTTAAGATCCCCAGGTGATTACAATGTGTAGCAAAGGATGGGAATCCCGGGCATGGGCTAAATTTTCAATCAGTTGCTGAAGAGGCTTTGGTCATTTTACACCGCAGCCACTAGATGTCGCTATTGCCTGAAGACTGGAGACACATCCTGGTACTTTCCCATCAGAGGAAGGAACTTTGGCATTGGTGTTTCCTGATAGGAAGGAGCAGAGAGAATTTACTTTGTGCCAGCTTATTTTGATGCAACAGCACCTTAGAAGACAGGGGTGGGATACTGAATAATGAAATATATTAAATGTCTGCTGAACTGAATGTTAAAGAGGCATAGTAGGTGCTTTTTAATAATTTGTTACCTTCACTGTCTACCAAGCTACCTAGGTTCCTTTGCACAAAAGGAGTGCTTTGGGGGAATGCTGGCATTTTGGAGCTTTAGAACAGGGCTTGGAACAGCTTTGTTCGGTTCAAACCCCTGCTGAGAATTTGCATTTCTAACAAGTTCCCAGGTGATGCTAATGCATTAGGGACCAATGCTGAGAAGTACTAACAGAGCAGTAGGTCTCACACTTATTATACATAAGAAAAACCTGGGGATCTTGTTAAACTGTAGATTCTGATCCAGTATATCTGGGATGGAAATACAAATCCTTAGAAGGGGTTCAAACCGGAATGGACCAGTATGAAGCCCTGGCTTAGAAGCACAAAGACAGACAGACATTATAGGTGAAGGAAATTGTTCAGTGCCACTGGGAGCTTTCAGAACTTACTGTGTGTGTCCCCTCTGCCAGGACAATGATTTTCTCTGTCCTGGTCTGGCTATCATCTTCTCCTTTTTTAGATCTGAGTTTATATTAGTCTCCCTTGATACCCTGCTAGGAAGCCCTGGTGGTACAGTTGTTAAGAGCTTGGCTGCTAACCAAAAGGTTGGCAGTACAAGTCTACCAGCTGCTCCTTGGAAACCCTATGGGGCAGTTCTACTCTGTCTTACAGGGTCACTAAGAGTCGGAATAAACTCAATGGCAACAGGTTTTTCTTGATACCCCCTACAAAACACTTATTGCTATTTTCTCATTGCCTTTTCACTTGCAGATCTCTTTAAGCTCCTTGTGGTCAGGGATTATGTTTTGTTCACTTTTGTATCCCTAAGGCTTACCTAGCAGAGCTTCCCAGACACATGGTAGGTCTCTTATTAAACATATCTCACAGAGGTAAAAGAATACTTAGGGAATGTGGTGTAAAAACTTTGTGAGTTAGGTTTGATGGAGAAAACTATATAGAAAAGAGAAATTATTTCGAAATGGTATATGATGAAGTTGAATTCAAATGTATTTCGGGGATTAAAGAGGAAAATTGGATAGAATGCCATTTTCAAGAATAGAATTTCATGGCTTCACCAACACTTGGGGCTGGAAGAGACATTTGAAGCCATCCAGTTCAACTCCTGCTACAATGCTTGTTTCAATTTCAGCATTCCATACCAAGCAGTTGCTGAGGCTTTGATTGGACACATTCACTGACAAGGCACTTACTCACTACTCCCTAAGCAGGTAATTCCATCAAGCAGTGGTGACTATTTGACAAGTTACATAGCTGGGAGTACACCCACTCCTCACTTGTCAGCATGATTAGGTTCAAAGACGAGGTCGTTATGTGAAAATCAGTGTTATGTGAAAATGGAGGATGACTACTTCAGATCACAAAATGGAGGATGACTTCATCATTGCATGACTGCCAAATTACATCATTACATAACTGCCAAATTGCATTATTACGTTACTGCCAAATTGCATTATTACATAACTGAGAATCATGGCCCAGCTAAGTTTACACATAACCTTAACGATCACAGCCAACATTACTCGTGTCTCACACCTCGGCATTTGTTACTGCCAGATGTACATAGTTAACGTGCAAAATAGTCAGATAGCAGATCTTTCACTATTGTAAATGCAAAATATCATATAACAAGATAGTTGATAAGTGAGGAGAGTAGGTTTGTTTGAAAGTTATTCCTGACGTTGAGTCCAAATTTTCCTCCCAGGTCTTCTACCCATTTGTCTTAATTCATCCCTCTTTAGCTTCATGGACAGAGACTATAACCTCTGCCCAAATGCAGCTTTTCAGATAAGGATGAGATCATGGTCTCTTATCCAGCCTAAGTGTCCTCAGCTACTTCAAATATTCTTCATATAATAACCTTTAAGGAGTTCCTGGATGGTGTAAATAGTTAAGCACTCGACTTCTAGCCTAAAAGTTGGCAGTTCATACTCACCCAGAGGCACCTTGGAAGACAGGCCTGGTGATCTACTTCTGAACGGTCACAGCCTGGAAAACCCTATGGAGCAGTTCTACTCTGCACACATGGGGTCGACATGAGTTGGAACTGACTCAAGGGCAACCAATAACAACAACAATAACCTTTCAGGTGTCTTCACCCTCTTCTACCGTGTTGTTGTTGTGTGCCATCAAGTTGATTCTGACTCACAACGACCCTATACATCATGTCTCACAAATTAGTTTGTGCTCTTTTTAATGATTTCTTGAGAGAAGAAATCAGTCTTCCTGGTGACCAGTAGAAATTGATTCCTTTCTCCTGATGCTACAGTTTGTTAATAAAGCTCAAAATTGGTTAGTGATTACCTAGTACACTGACATCCACTTCCACAAACATATATACTAATTACAACCCATCTGATTAAGAATGGGCTTCACAGTCCTTCTTGTCTTTCCCAAGCTCACACGGTGAGTTAGCTGTGCAAATGCCAGGTCATGGATCTGATCAAAAAATTTACTCTTTCTTAGAAAACAGTGTCACTGTTGGAAATCAAAGAGAAGAGATTCCACAGGAGGTCCTCCCCAACCCCCGCCACCATCTTCAAAGTCCCTGAAGGGTTATGGAACAACTTAATGGGCTTTTCAGATAAACCAGTCCATGAAGCAGGTTTAGGTGAAACCTAATTGGGTTCCTGGATGGATCAGGAAACTCACCAATTCTCTGTAGAGTGGGTCCAAGGTGAACCACAGAGCCACAGCACACCTCTGGCCCTTGGTGACCGCCTTCACCCCATGAGGGTTCTCTCCTCCTGATGAAAAGCTGATCATACGCCCACACTTTGGTTTTATAGAGGCCTTGGACACAAAGCAAAAATTAGACTCTGGATTCTTACATCATGAACATACTCACAACCCCCTTCTCTAGCCTTCTGTGAAATTATTCAGGTCAAGCTTTGACTTTGAATAAGAAAAACAATGGAATCCTGGACCTAGAGAATACACAGATTGTCTCAGTCTCCCCATCTGTAAAACAAAGATATCGTCAAAATAATAGCTACCTAACAAAATAAAATAATTCAGACAAAATTCTTCACAGAGTCCATTGCTCAGTAAGTGCTATTTTGATAACCCGCAAGCTCTGTGAAGGCAAAGGCCGTCTTTTTTAAATTCACTTCTCTGGCTTTAGCACTAGCACAGACTTGGCACATAGCAGATGCACATTTAATCTTTGTTGAGTGACAAAACCAAATCAAGGGGACATCTAGAGTTCTGGATACGTTCTAATTCTTAATTGTTCATTTGTGGTTCATGTACTTTATACAATGCAAAGATTTTTAAAAATCAAGCCTAATTGCATATGATACTTTAATTTCCTTCATAATATTCCTGTCAAGTGGTCACTCTGCCACTGCTTTAATGCCTCCAGTGATGAGAACACACTACCCCTTGGGTTGACCCATTCCATGGCCACCAGGGGCTCTGAGATGACTGACACCATACTTCCAAGCTTGTGATTGATGAGGTGGAGTTGTCTCCTAATATTTAGGTAAAAGAGTGTAGTGAAGGGAAAGGAGATACTGCTGGGGTCACTGTGTCAGGGTATTAGATCAAAAGAGTAGGCTCTCTAAGTTGAGTGACCTTAAGCAACTAGATACTAGGGGGCTTGCTTCTATGTTTAGAGAAAACAACTAGTGTCTGACGTGAGTAGAGTTCATTTTCTTCTTTGGGAAGTAGAGGAACCTTACTCAGTCCATACAAAGCTTGGAAAAGTAAAGCAAAAGCAAAAAAGTGGTACTACCCATTATACTGAAGAAAATTAGAATAAGTCCACGAGAGCCAAAGTACAACCTTGAGCATATCCCACCTGAATTTAGAGAATAGATTTTACGTGTTGAATACTAATGACCGAAGACCAGACAAGTTGTGAAACAATATCAAGGACATCACACATGAAGAAAGCAAGAGGTCATTAAAAAGACAGGAAAGAAAAGACCAAAATGGATGTCAGAAGTGACTCTGAAACTTGCTTTTGAATGTCGAGTAGCTAAAGCAAAAGGAAGAAATGATGAAGTAAAAGAACTGAAGAGAAGACTTGAAAGGTAGGCTCCAGAAGACAAAATAAAATATTATAATGACACATGCAAACAGCTAGAGATAGAAAACCAAATGGGAAGAACACACTTGGCATTTTTCAAGCTGAAAGAACTGAAGAAAAAATTCAAGCCACAAGGTGCAATAGTGAAGGTTTCTACGGGGAAAATATTAAACTACACAGGAAGCATCAAAAGATGGAAGGAATACACAGAGTCATTATACCAAAAAGAATTGATTGACGTTCAACCATTTCAGGAGGTGGCATATGATCAGGAACCGATGGTACTGAAGGAAGAAGCCCACTCTACACTGAAGGCATTGGCAAAAAACAAGGCTCCAGGAATTGACGGAATACCAACTGAGATGTTTCAACAAACGGATGCAGTGCCTGAAGTGCTCATTCATCTATGCCAAATAATTTGGAAGACAGCTACCTGGCCAATGGACTGGAAGAGATCCATGTTTATGCCTATTCCCAAGAAAGGTGATCCAATCAAATGCAGAAATTATGGAACAATATCATTAATATCACATGCAAGCAAAATTTTGCTGAAGATCATGCAAAAACAGCTGCAACAGGATATTCACAGGGAACTGCCAGAAATTCAAGCCAGATTCAGAAGAGGACGTGGAACCAGGGATATCATTGCTGACGTCAGACGGATCCTAGCTGAAAGCAGAGAATACCAGAAAGATGTTTACCTGTGTTTTATTTACTATGCTAAGGCATTCGACTGTGTGGATCATAACAAATTATGAATAACATTGCAAAGAATGGGAATCCCAGAACATTTAATTGTGCTCATGAACCTGTACACAGATCAAGAGGCAGTTGTTCAAACAGAACAAGGGGATACTTCATGGTTTAAAGTCAGGAAAGGTGTGCATCAGGGTTGTAACCTTTCACCATACCTATTCATTCTGTATGCTGAGCAAATAATCTGAGAAGCTGGACTCTATGAAGAAGAACGCAGCATCAGTATTGGAGGAAGACTCATTAACAACCTGCGTTATGCAGACGACACAACCTTGCTTGCTGAAAGCGAAGGGGACTTACAGATGAAGATCAAAGACGCAAGCCTTCAGTATGGATTACACCTCAATGTAAAGAAAAGAAAAATCCTCACAACTGGACCAATAAGCAACATCATGATAAACAGAGAAAAGATTGAAGTAGTCAAGGATTTCATTTTTCTTGGCTCCACAATCAACACCCATGGAAGCAACAGTCAAGATATCAAAAGATGCATTGCACTCGGCTAATCTGCTGCAAAAGACCTCTTTAAAGTGTTGAAAAGCAAAGACGTTATCTTGAGGACTAAGGTGCACTTGACCCAAGC
This sequence comes from Trichechus manatus latirostris, assembly GCF_000243295.1. NCBI lineage: Eukaryota > Metazoa > Chordata > Mammalia > Sirenia > Trichechidae > Trichechus > Trichechus manatus. The sequence continues at coordinate 1,156,005 of NW_004444028.1, read as the reverse complement.
CATGGTATTTTCAATCTCCTCATATGCATACGAAAGCTTGACAATGAATAAGGAAGACCAAAGAAGAACTGACCCCTTTGAATCGTGGTGTTGGTGAAGAATATTGAATATACCATGGACTGCCAAGAAAACAAACAAATTTATCTTGGAAGAAGTACAACCAGAAAGCTCCTTAGAAGTAAGGATGGCGAGACTACATCTTACATACTTTGGACATGTTGTCAGGAGGGATCCAGTTCCTGGAGAAGGACATCATGCTTGGTAAAGTACAGGGTCAGTGAAAAAGAGGAAGACCCTCAAGGAGATGAACTGACACAGTGGCTGCAACAATGCGCTCAAGCATAACAATTGGGAAGATGGCGCAAGACCGGGCAGTGTTTCGTTCTGTTGTACATGGTGTTGCTATGAGTCAGAACTGACTCGATGGCACCTAACAACAACACTCATTATACTATTTGACAAGACGGGTCCGTTTAACTAGCTATTTTCCAAATTGACTTGAGCAGAGATACGTCTATTAGAAGAAACTTCGATCTCCTTCTGAATAAAATGGGATGCCTATGGTTTTCAGAAAATTTTGGAAAATTTCCTGAAGTCCTTGGATGCTACATAACATAGGTGTTCCCAGAATGTGTGACCTCCGCATGGAAGGTTAAGGGTAGTGGGAGAAGTAGAACAATTGAGACCCAGGGCTGTGTGTGGGTGGGGGGCTAGGGGAGAGTTGTGTTTGTCAGCGCTGAGGAGAAGAGTGCTCATTTTCGCATTATTCTCCTATTCACAAGAATTGAGAGTGATGCGCCTTTGCTAGACAGAACTGCTCTTCTTCGGCAGCTTTGCTGAGATGACTTTTCTAAAGCAAGCCTTGGGCTTCACCAGTTACAGGTGCCTTCAGTGTCCAGCTGATTCCTTTCAGTCTGGAAAAAGAATTTTGGTGCATTTCCATATGTTGTTGTCAGCTGCTGTCAAGTCAGTTCTAACTCATGGTGACCCAACATGTGTAGAGAAAAACTGTGCGCTACAGGGTTTTCATGGCTGTGACCTTTCTGAAGCAGATCACCAGGCCTAGTCTTCCCAGTTGCTTCTTGGGTGGGTTCAAACCACCAACCTTTCAGCTAGTAGCTGAGTGCTTAACCATTTGCGCCACCCAGAGACTCCTTTAAGGATTATGAAATAGGACAGGAAAGCCTTCCTAGTATGTGGTCCGAGAATCTGGCGTTCCAAGTTTTCTGGGCTGCTCATTCCCTGATGCTGATCAGGATTCACTTAACCACATATGGCTGCCGTTGCTTTGATGTAATCACGTCTTTGTAACAACGTCTTTCAACATAGTAAGTGTCAAAAAACAGGTCTGGGGACAAATGAATGTTTTCTTTCTGATGGAATTAGAAGAATTGGAAGTATTTTTAAACATGAAGAACTCTGGAAAAGTTTAAGAGAAGAAGTTATCCACTGCCTGAAGTAGATTGGGTTAGGACTTGGTTATAGACTGAGTTCTCAAAGGTCTCTAGGACCAATCTTATTCAATGAGGAGCAGTACCTGTTAGGGATCAGGTACATGGAGGAATAAATGGCCTTTAGTGAGCCAGTCTCTATGTATGATATTGTTTCTATGGGAAAATACATTCTGAAGTTTAGATAAATGATTATAAGCGTACTTTAGGAACATAGCCCATTCATACAGAATTTAATTTTTCATGAAGCAAATGGAACTCATTAAATTTTATCTTCTTCCAACTTGCACAGAAAACTGAAATCCTTAATCCCCGTATTTCACAAATAAAAGCCACTGACGAAGACAATCCAAGTATGTCTTCCAAGTATGATAAAAAATTCCATCTAACTGATGAGTAAGATTCAGAGAAGCCTTTTTTCTGCACTTGCCTTGAATATATGTAAATTTCCAGCCAAAAATTCAATTAGTTATATGATTTCCAGATTTTTCCAAACCAAAAAGCTTAGAAGACTTTACTTCCTTGTGTGGTCCCAAGTCAGGCCATTCCCCCACTCCGTTTGTCCTTCCAGAAGTAAAGAGGAGAATGATAAAAAGAAAACTCTCTATTTCTCTTTGTTATTGAGACAGATACATACATTATATATAT
>NW_004444028.1:1110437-1153806 GCF_000243295.1 Trichechus manatus latirostris | reverse complement strand
AATTTTTTTTTAATGGGAAGGAGGTACGCATTGGCTAACCTGAAAATTTTAATTATCTATAGGATGTCATAAAAAGTATCCACGATGTGCATTAACCTTAAGTAAAACTGATTTTGGAAAATAAATCCACCCTCAACTTGAGGCTCTTGGAATATATATACACATGGAGCCCTTGTGGCGCAGTGGTTAAGAGCTTGGCTGCTAACCAAAGATGGGTTTCTATGGGGCAGTTCTACTCTGTCCTATAGGGTCGCTATGAGTCGGAAGCAACTCAATGGCAACAGGTATATATATATATATATACACATACATTTAAGTCTGTTTTCTTTTTATTTGGGGGGTAAGCTTTTAGTGCTTGTGACTGTTTTTTTAAAAGAGTTAAATATTTTTGTTAAGATTAGGTATGTCTTAAAAGGGAGTGTTATCTGATTTCAAATCTTTAAAAAGCAGAATTCCATTTAACTTATATTCAACAATTTATGAATTACTGATTCATACATAGTATTTAAAAGGAGTCTTGGTGACGCAGTGGTTAAGCGCTCCACTGCCAACCGAAAGATTGGTGGTTTGAGCCTACCAGCTGCTCTGTAGAAAAAGATGGGAGAGTTTGCTTCTGTAAAGATTACAAACTCAGAAACCCTCTGGGGCAGTTCTCCTCTGTCATCTACGGTCCTTTGAGACAGAATGGACTGATGGCAATGGGTTTTTAAGCAGTGCTTGCCTTGAAATTGGAGCCCTGGTAGCGCAGTGGTTAAGATCTCAGCTGCTAACCAAAAAGTCAGTAGTTCAAATCCACCAGCCACGCCTGGGAAACCCTATGGGGCAGTTCTACTCTGTCCTCTAGGGTCGCTATGAGTCTGAATCAACTCGCTGGCAACGGGTTTGGTTTTACTGCCTTGAAATATTGAGGGTTTCCAAATTTGGCCACTAGAGGGAGTAGAAGCAAAGAAATCTTTTCCGCCCCCTGTCTGAATTTCTTTCTGTGAGATGTAAGCATATTTGCACTTCACTTCAGTGCTAGCAGAGCTCAGAAACCAAATGCTTTCTGCACACTGACTCTTCCAAAAGTGAAAAATCTTGTATGGGGATTTTAAACTCCCACCCAGATCATCCATCTCTGTTTAATTTCCCAGGTCATGAAGTATCACAATATTCCTAGGTGAATATTTAAGCCATTTACAGAAAGGGTGATACACCACGACCTTTCTAGCATATTTTACTGCATTAAACTGTAGGAATTTTCTTTTTCATTATCACAATGTTTCTGAACAAGTTTAGCAGGAATCCTCATAGGATTCACCTTGAAACCCAGAAATATATAGTTTTTATCTCATTTTCTGAGACCCTAGTACCATGTCAGGGATGACATATGGCTATTTCACTACTGAGAAAAGAGTGCAAAATATGTGTGGAAAGTCAAAAAACTCAGAACAAGTTCTGAAAATAGCTTCTGATAAGGGGCAGATTCAGCGGTAAGCAAGGTGTTCTCAGACTCCGTTGCACTTACCTACTAACCTGTACTGCACTTTGCAAACCAGGTGAAATTGTACGTACAGGTTAGATTAGCCCCTCAGTTGGAAAACCTGTTTTCTACAATGGTCTGTACTCTTTAGCTTCAAGACCAACGCATGCTAGCTGTGTAGTCTATAAGCTCTAGGTAAACTGGTTTTCCAAAGGCATGGGTTGGCTTAGGAAGATGGCGCGTGAATTTAACTTTTGATTTTTACCCATGAAGTTGCATTTAGAATCTCGTGCAAAGCTAGCCAGATATAGCATATATTTATACACACACACACATATATATGTGTATATATATATAGATAGGTAGATAGTCTATACATGTACATAGAAACCAAAACCTGTTGCCTTTGAGTCTATTCCGACTCACAGCGACCATATAGAACAGAGTAAACTGCCCCATAGGGTCCCAGTGAGTGGGAATCAACTCGATGGCAACAGGTTATTTATATATACATATATGTGTATATATATATCATATTTATCATGTTCGAAACTAAGGGTTAGGAGGCCAGAACACCAGGTTACTTGAAAGCCATCTATAAAATCACTTGACTTGCCCTAGGCTGGAATGTCTTAGGAACTGATGATTTTAAGTTTCTATCAGTTTAACTGGCAAAGACTCGGAAGACCTAGGTTCTCACTGCAACTCTAACACTATCTAGCTATATGATCATACGCAAATCCTTAATCTTTTTATTCTTTAATTTACCCATCCATAAAATGGACCTGAAGATTTATGGATGCTTCCATTTCTAACATTTTATGATCTATACGTTCACTGGGACTCTCTTGACCCTCTGAATTCCTGACCTCAGAAGTGTGTGTGAAAGCTGGCGGCCTGTGAGTTCTTGGGAAATAGCAAAAGCAAAGTTAAAGCTACGACAAAGAAATGTAAAGAAACAGGTGTACTTACCGTCACTGTCTTAGCATCCATCTCCGTGAAGATGAACTCTCCTCCTTCAAAGTCATCATTCACATAGAGGAGAGCACTATGGGAAGAGAGGGAACACTCTAGTGAGGTCGTGTGCCTCAACCGTGACCATGAGCACTACCTTCTTGGGGCAATTCCCGCTGCACCTTTCCCAGCTAGTCACTGATCAGAACCAATGGCTCTGCTGAGTGTGAGTGTGACTAGTGTGAAACTGGAACCATCAGACACCTTTCCAGCCTCCCACCAGGCAGAATCTAGATGGGAGAGTAGAAGACAGCCATGTCTTAGCAATGTCTGTGTCTCTTCATTCCCGTCAACAAGCATTCCTAAGCACCAAGTATATGCCAGGTGCTGTGATAAGGACTGGGAGTGGTGTAGGCTCGGAAAGGTGAGTACAGAAGTAAGTTAAATGCTATACTGATTAGCTGGAGGTGGTATAAAGTGGTGGCAACTAATAATAACTAACATATAGAGAGCACTTTCTAGGCGGCAGGCACTTTGCACAATAACGAATGTAGATGTTTAGTAACTTGCCTAGAATTGAGCTAGGGTTCAAGCCTAGGTGGACTCCAAAGCTCCCTCCTACCCCCGAAAAAAACAAACAAAAAAAAAACAAGCCTCAAGTCAATTCTGACTCATAGCAACCTTACTTGACAAGAGAAGAGCTGCCCCAAAGGGTTTCCAAGGCTGTAATCTTTACTGAAGCTGACTGCCAGATCCCTGTCCTGTGGAGAGGCTGGTGGGTTAGAACTGCCGACCTTTCTGTTAGCAGCTTAACCACTGCATCACCAGACTCCTCCTCTTAAGCCCACCAGGGTTCAAATCTCGGTTTATTACTTGCTAGCTATGTGAGCCTGGCCAATTTATTTAATCTCTCTAAGCCTCAGTTTCTTCATCTATAAAATGAGAACAAAAATCCCTTCTTCCTAAGGGTGTCTGAGGACTAAATGACACATTTCCCATAAGACACACAGTTTTGCTCACAGTTGAAAAACTGATATCAGCCATTGTTGTCATTACATGCTTACAACAACAGTAGCATCGTAAAATACTAAAGACTGGTGATGAACTGGCCGGGCTAAATGGTAAATTTCCTTAGAGCTAGATATTGAAGCAACTGACCCTTCTAGCCCCTCCGGGAAGCACCGATGTAGTCTGTCTGGCTCATGCTCCTGAAGCATGCATTTATTCTACTTATGTCAAAACTTTAATCATACTTCAAAGCTCATCTCACATTTCACCTCCTCCACGGAAAACTTAATCAAATTTAATCTAGCCCTCTGAACCTACCCATACTACTTACAGCTCCCTGTTTCCCATATATAACAGTAACTCTAAACAATGTTTTGGTTTTTTCCCCTAACTAACTGGGTCGCTATGAGTCGGAATTGACTCAACGGCAGCCGGTTTGGTTTGGGTTTTAACTGGAGAGCTCCTTGTGGGCTAGCCTAGCCTTGCAGATAGGGGGCGCTCAGTAAATGTCTCTGTAGAGAGCCCAGTGTAATCACAATTAATAAGCTATTATATACATAGTGACTACAACCCCGACTCTTCCCTTTACACACCAAAATATCTATTTCAACAATAGAAAACATCGTTTCTTCTGACTGGTTCCTTGTTTATAAAGTGCAGACAGACTTCTTCATGCACGTGGATGAGACATAAGTGACAAGATCCCTGAGTATCGAGACACACGCCCTTGTGCTCTCAGACTGAGACAGACGTGGACAAGGAATATGTTTCAGTGAGAGCCGAGAAGTGTTAAAGGAAAAAAGAAATCAACTTTTTATATTAAAACAAAAATGTACACCGTGGAACAGGATGCAAAATGGGCATGATTTTTAAGATTAAAACCACGAGATGATAAAGGCATTTCTTATTTGTGCTGGCTCTTCCAGAGATGACCTGAGAGTCTGGGATTCACAGAGGTGAATATGATAATAAGCAACAGAGCAGCTTTTAGATTCTATGGGTTTTTGTTAACCGCGGCAGGAAAGCTTGGTTTCAAAGTGCCTGCTGGCGGTACCTATAGTCCCGGAACGTGTAAGCCGGAGGCTCCTTCCAGCATTCATTGGCCTCTGGATCCAGCAGACAGTTGTCGGCATGAATGGGGTGACTGAGGTCATTTCTTCTATCTTGCTGACCTGCCAGAAAAGGGGACAGGGAAGGATGAGCGATGGAATGTGGTAACCTCCACAGCAAAGCTGACAGTCTGTCTTCTCCCATTCCTGGTGTCTGTTGCAAATCTAGGGGGACAGAAGGCAGGGCAGAATAAATGAAAGAACGCTGGGCAGGCAGTTGAAGACTCTGGTCCAGCTTTAGCATTAACTTGATGTGAAACCTTCGGCAAGTCACACTTGTGGGTACAACTCTAAAAGTGCTCTTATACGAAGATGCTATATATAAATTCTGGAGCCCTGGTGGCACAGTGGTTAAGAGCTACAACTGCTAATCAAAAGATCAGCAGTTTGAATCCACCAGCGGCTTCTTAGAAATCCTATGGGGCAGTTCTACTCTGTCCCACAGGGTCGTTATGAGTCAGAACTGACTCGACAGCAACGGGTTTTTAGGTTTTTATATAAATTCTATGCATTTCATGGGTTTTACTTCACGTGCAGCAGCAAATACATGAGGATGCAATGAGAATGTAGAATAAAAATTATTTTAGTTCAGCTGCAATTTCACAAGCGTAGAAGTCCTCTCCCGAGACGTTATTCTTCCCTTCCGACTCAGCAGGAAGTAGGAGAGGACATACAGAATAAACCATGACAAGCAGGCAGTGAGGCGGTCTCTGTCTTTTTAAGAACGTTTCTCTCAACAATCCCTTCATTTTCACTGATTCCATTCAATGCTTGTGGACATAATAAGCCAAAATCCTAACCGGCAGCCATCGAGTCGATTCTGACTCATGGTGACCATACAGTACAGAGTAGAACTGCCCCATAGGGTTTCCAAGGAGCGGCTGGTGGATTCAAACTGCTGATCTTTTGGTTAGCAGCCAAGCTCTTAAGCACCGCGCCACCAGGGCTCCTGTGGACATAATGGTGACTGTAATTTCCTGGTTTCTGGTTCTCCAGAAAGAGAAACCTAGTAGTGAAGAAAACGTTTTTTGCATGACAGGAAAGTAGAAGTGGGGTTGAAAAAGAAAACAGGCATAAGTGAGGGGCTTCTGGAACTTCAAGTGACCAAAGTGGAGAAAATGAGGGAAGGAAGGAGTAAGAGTTAGGGAGCTTCCTTGGCTTTAGGACATTAGCACTCTTCTAATCTCTTAGTCTAAAACGCAACAGAGCTTTGCTTTGCATTGTTTTCCTTCCCATTGCATTGTGGGGAGAGCACAACAAGTTCGGACACTGGAATCTCACCAGCCAGAGCTGTTCGGCAGACCATGTGCGTGTAGGAAAAGTACAGGGTTGAGTTCAACATGAAGTAGGATTCTACAATCTTTCGAGCCTTCTCGCTGATGTCATAGAACAGACGGGCACTCTTCAGTGGGACCCGGCCTTCATAACCAAACTGAAGAAAAAGAAGAACATTAGAAACCACGGAGTTGATTGAAGGGCTTGAGAAAACAGACCCTAGGTTTCATTAAACCAATATACTATGGCTTGTCTCTGTGTTGACTAATGGGAATGTACACACTTGTGGATTTGGTTTAGGACAATAAGTCAATAAAGTAAGCTCTTCCCAGCTGCACAGGGAAGTTAATCACTCCTACCTCTCTTCTCTCATAGAACTTTCTTCATTCCTCTCTGACAACACCTTTTGCAGCAGATGGTAATTACTCGTTTGGGTATGTTTTCACTATTAGACCATCAGCTCTTTGAGGACAGGGGTTGCACCTTATTTGTCAGGTACGAAGTTAGGAAATGTAAAGTTTGGTAAATGGATGCCAGATGAGGAATGGATGAATAAGAACAATGAAGGTGCCGTTCCATACTACGCTCCCTTCAATTGTCCTGGAAAGTGGAGATTTTAAACTCTCCTCTTCCCTATATCTGTCATTCACAGAAAGTCTTGGGATTGACACTTAGGAACCCAAACCCAATAGAAGTGAAGACTTTACCTTGAGGGCCTTCAGGACAGTTGCACCTTCAAACTTTTCATTGGGAGTATGGGGTGAAGTCTTTCCTCTGTATCCATCACCAACAAGCATGATTCCCTGGAAGCAAAATACAAGATGTTTTATCAAGGGCAACTATGGAGTCATCAGGTCTCCCTTTTTGCCTTGGCTGCCAGAAAACTGAGAACCAAAGTCAATACTCAGACCCATGCCCAGCTGATTACAGGTTCCTGGTATAATTAATTTTCCCAATCAAAAGCGGTATCTTTATTTAAACTTAACATTTTCAGTATAAACTACAGCCTCTTTTTTTGTAGAAATGGGTAGCATGTAAATGATTAATATGTTGCTTAATTATTGACTAAAAATACTTACGTTTTTATGGCTCTCTCTGTTTTTCAGGGCATTTATATTTTTGTTGGATTTTCCCGGTGACATTATACTACAGGGAACATGCTGCGTGGCTATTTGTTTAGGAATTAAGTCTTTAACAAGTGGTGGTACACGTATGTTCCAGCTACAGTTTCTGCCCCTGGAGATTTACTGATAGGCATTGGAGCCACTTTAGTATGTCCTGGCGTTGTAGTGGATACTGGTGCAACTACCAAAAAACAAGGAAGTTGTTCTGCACCACATTTGAGTGCTGAGAGCGACTGGTATGAGGGGATGCTTCCCGGAGGAGTGATTGCATGAAACCTTTACATCTTTTGGCTTCTGTACAGTGAGATAAGGCTTGCAAGTATGTTTACTATTTCCTTTGTGTTACTGGGAAGCTATGGTTACCAGCTTTCAAAAATATTCAAGTAAATGTGTTATTTTGGTGGTGAAAATAGTTTGTAATGCACTTCCTGGGCCTTGGGACAGATATGTCCTGCATATGTGATGTGCTTCATGGAACATGGAACATGGAAACGATATGGCCCACTTGCAACTGGCACCCCATTTTTTCAAATAATAAAAAAACTACCAACAAACAATGATTTAGCAACCATTCCATTAGTGAAAAAACATGGCATCACCAAAAACAGCATCACCCCCAAAAATAATTCGCCCATGATTCACCCAGATGCCACCTGAACAAAACTAAAATCATCCCATCCCAAAGGCTATGAACGTGCCTCTGTAATCAATGTCCCTGTCCTAAAGACAGTGAAATTTTGGGTCTTGTTCCCTGGCTCCAAATGAGACCAGGACCAAAATGGCGCCAAAGCACCACCAGGCTGAGGCCAGGCCAGCAGAGTTGGACTCCCCTCCCTCTTCCAGTTCTCACACTGGCCACGCTGTGGAGCTCCCGGCACTGTTCTTCCGACAGGACGTTATCCAAGAGAACTCGTTGAGTCCCATTCAGCTGCTCCGAGTTATAGACGAATGTGATATTCTCGTAGAGCAGAGGGCCACCTGAAAGGACAGAGTACATTCCCCTCCCTGTTACCTTGTCTCCAGGGGGGAAGCCCAGAACACTCATCGCTTTCAATGCACGGTTCTGGGAGGGTCAGTTTCTTCATGAATATTTAGGAATGCAACTGCAAATTATAAATTCAGAAGTTTGATAAACACAAATATAGATTCAGGAAAAAGGCAGATGTTTGACTACCAGGTTTCCCCATATGTCATAATAATATATTACATCTAAATAGTATTTGGGGGTTAATAAAGTATTTTTTCATTTGATTCCAATGATGATTCTGCAAAGTAGACTGGGTATCTCATAGGCTCCTCCTCTGAGAAGACGTCCCAGAATTCCTTGGGCAGCTGGGCTCACCCTTCTCCATTGCCCTTGGTTCATACTTCTGTTACAACATCATATGCAATGACTGGATGTTTGTGTCTCTCAGGCATGACAAACAGATCTGTTTTACTGTTATCTAGAGCAATGCCTCCACCAGGTAGCCGAGGTAGTAAATGTGCCTTCAGGCCTGTCACACCTAAGTTAACTGACTCCTTTCCCAGTCTTCTTCCCACCCCTAAAGGCCTTTATATGTTTTTGCTTCTCGAGTATTTCTTTTTCTCTGCTCTCTGGACAAATTCTTTATATTGCTGTTTTATACAGGAAGGTTTCCTATAGGCATTTTCTCTCTCCCCAGATAGAGCCCGCAACTTTATGAAATTAGACCCATGGAGGCCCTTCAGAAGTTGATGTTATTGGACACGTTCGTGTGGTGAAATTACAAAATCCAGACTTAATAAGGTCTCTCCCTCATAGAGAGTAGAACTCAAAGACAAAGCTTCTGGTCTTATGGAGAGGAAATCTGAAGATGTAACAGAGTACAACCACCTTGAACAATACAAAGTGAATAGAATGGAAAACCGTTTTTCTCAACTCTTTATCATATTCCCAAGGACCTGAGGTGGGCAGTAGTGGCTCAGGGGTAGAATTCGCCCCATCCATGCAGGAGACCCAGGTTCAAGTCCAGCTAATGCACTTCAAACCCCAGCTACCACCCTGTCAGCGGAGGCTCTCGTGTTGCTATGATGCTGAACAGGTTTTAGTGGAGCTTCCAGACTAAAATGGACTAGGAAAAAAGGCCTGGCGATCTACTTCTGAAAATCAGCCAGTGAAAACTCTGTGGATCACAACTGTCTAATACCACTGTGCATGGGGTGCCCATGAGTCAGGGGCTGACTCCGCGGTCACTAACAACAATAACTAGGGATCGGACACACGCTTGTCAGTAACAGCAGTTTACCATGGAGGGAGTGGGGATAACACAACTCCTCCTCCCTTCTTCTCCCCCGTCTAATAATGACCATCAACACACTGGAGAAACTGATGTCTACTTTATTTCTGTAAAATGCATTAGTTAAGCTGGGAACAGCACTACCAAGTGTTTATTGGTGTAGTTAGGATAAAAGAATCATAACAGACCATGATTAACAGAGTATTAAAAGAGTAAAACATTATCTAGACCAGTGTTTCTCAATCTCAAGTAATCTATGGTTAGCTGTTAAAGCAAAATATTCCCCAAGGAGCTACAGAGCTGAAAAATTAGGTTTACTGTAATGTTACTTCATTATATGCAATCACAAAACTATGTATACATTATTTATTTTTATAGTTTTATAGCACAATAATACCAAAATCAATTTACAAGATTAAATTAAAGCAAAGCCATAAAACCAACTAAATTAAAACTAACAATATTAATGAAATGATTGATCTTACTCAGCTGAAACTAAAAAGCAACTTTCAACTTGAATCTAGTACTGACTCCTCTGGCCCAGGTTCTTTTGAGCCAGCATTCTTTGTAGTTCTATGTTGTGTGATGGCTCTATTCTACACAACTTCTTCTGTTTAAGACAAAATCTTTATTCATAGAAGTGTACTGTGATACTACTTGGCCTTCATCTACTGCTAGTACATTATTTATGCTATGAGTTCATTCCACTTTACTTCTTGCTAGTCTGCAACCACTGAACCATTGACTCATTTGTACCAGCTGGTTTTAATGTAACTGTAGATGCACCCATACCTACTAAGGTATGAAAACTCGTGGTAGTACTTGACCATGAGGTGGTCATTCAGACAACCCACTAGTGGCCCTGTTTAATTTTTTTTTTTTTAATTTTCGCCAAAACTTATAAATAGAGAACTATTGGATTCTAAAAATATATTCAAAAGCCCCCAATTTCAGGACCATATTCTCTCCTTTTAGATGAATAATAATAATGATATGTTTCTCTAATGCAATGTTTTTTAAACTTTGTTCTGAAGACAACATTTCGGTAAAAAAAGTTCTTTGATCATACGTATTTGGGAAGTGCTGAGTTAAATAAAAGTTACGAAGACTTCTTGGAGCTTTTAACGTGTGAAATGGAATTGTGGATTTCCTAAAAAGTGATATAACGCACAGCAGTTCTCGTACTTTAATTGCACATAGTATCCTCCCTCCCTCCTTTCTTCACTCTTTCCCTTCCCTTCTCTTAACATAAAACACAGTTTGGGGAAGGTTTCTCTAAATCTATATAATTGATCGAGTCATAGCCAAATTAAGGTTCTTGAATATTTGAAAGTATGATCTGTAGGTTCTCCCATTTAGAAATATACAGAGAGATATCCTTTGATCAAGAAAGATATGATACTTTTAGGTTCACTGAAAAAGCAAATCCTAATATAAAACTCAAATAGAAATGGAAGATAAGACAACCTGAGGGCTTTAATGAAATGGATTGGCTTGTACTTTGCCATGTTTTCCTAGTTTTCTATGTTGAGGATGTCTTGCATTAAATATAATTAGCTCATTTTCAAAATATGATGTTAAAGTTACTAAACCTGAAGCATTTAGAATAGTGGCTACCATTCTTATACTCTGTGTAAGTATTTACTCTTATTATTATAATTATTGAGGAGCCTTGGTGGCACAGTGGTTAAAGTGCTCGGCTGCTAATTGAAAGGTCGGTGGCTCGAGCCCACCAGCGGCCCTTCAGAGTTACAGCCTTCAAAACTCTATGGGGCTGTTCCACTCTGTCCTGTAGGGTCACTATGAGTTAGAATCGACTCAACGGCAATGGGTTTTTTTTTTTTTTGGTTTATTATAATTATTATTAACTTTATTAATTGCTTGGTATGCTGTGTTCTGTTCTGACTGACACATCTTAATAAGCACATGGCATACTGGAATATATTTAGAAGAAAGCTATCAGAATATTGAAAATTCCCCCAACTATGCTATTAGTAACATACAAATATCAGGTGAAGAAATAGAATACAACATGAACTCTTAAATGCTTAAACCCAGACAGGTTCAAGGAGAACCTGTAGTAGTCATCTGCCTTTCCTGTAGTTAAACAATTCTCAGTGAGCATAGAGATTTATACAGAGATATCCATACTCATATTAGAAGAAAAAATAACCAACTACCCACCCACCAACTAAACGGAAAAACAACAGCAAGGGAAAAATAAACTCTGCCATTCAAAAGGCAAGGCTACTAGCCTACAGACGACCAGTAGCACGCTAGACAGAGGAAAACACCCAAACGAAAATAAAAACGTAGTCCGATAAGCTGTGGTTCCTGGGGTCTGGTTTGATGGCTCCAGCCAACTCTTAACCACAGCCCAAGGAGATTTAGCAAAACAACTTAATTCTTCTCTCATTCATAAAGTATGTGCTTGGCTCTGGTTCTCTGGTTGCAATAAAGAGGGATCATCTAGGAAAATACTCCTTTGCAAGGAAGGCAGCCCAGTGCTTATTGCCTGCGTCTCACCACAAGAGTAATCATCTTAGAATAAATATCACAGCGTCACTCAGGGTATCACAGGGGGCGTGCAGACCAGAAGGCCTTCATATGAGACATCCCTTTACAGTTTATGGAGTCCTGGTGGTGCAGTGGTTAAGAGCTTGGCTGTTAACCAAAAGGTCTGCTGCTCGACTCTACTAGCCAGTCCTTGGAAATCCCATAGGGCACTTCTACTCTGTCTTATAGGGTCGTTACGAGTAGGAAAGGACTCAGTGGCAACGGGTTTGTTTCGTTTTTGTTTACAGTTTATAAAAAGACTTCTCACATTCATCATCTTACAAACGTTACCATCCTTCTTGTACAGTTGAGGAGCCTAAAACCCAGAGAGATTATCTTGCTCTCCATTAAAGAGGAGCACAGTGGATCAGACAACGTTGAAACCTTGGCTCCTCATTCCAAGTCCAGCATTATTTCTACCATACCTTCACTGATTCCAGGATTGTTATCTAGCAGGACCTTTGGAAAACTGGTGGTTGAAGGAGAATGGATGAGGGGCAGATATGTACAGTAAGCTGACATGCATATTCCACGGGTTGGAGTCACTCTAGGATATAGCCCTGCGTCACTCTCATCTTAATGCTTCGGATCCCTGCAATGTACAACTGCTACTAAATACTATTAGGAAACCGAGCAGATGACAGTATCACTTGGTGGAAGATGAGAAATGCTGAAATACACTCTGTGAAGCACAGCTCCTTTCTGGCCTCCCTGACATTTGCTTTCAGCAAAACTAATACGCAAAAGTGTTTTTTTGTTTTTTTTTCCATTGTGACCTTCATATCTATCCCTGTTCTTAATTCAGATCCTATTTGGATGTCTGGTGATTGGACAGAAGGCTTTGTAGTGGTTCCCAGGGAGCATCTTAAGATCTATTAGCCACCTCCAACTAAAAAAAAAAATCCCAGAAATGGTAGAATTTGATAACCCAGCCAATCATGAGCTTTCTCCATCAAATGTAGTCTTCTGGTCTGCCTGTTAGCCCTCCTAGTCAGTGGCTGGCCATCACATTCCCTGGTAGCCAGAGGAAAAAATGCTTTGAAAGTTGGCAAGTGCACTGGTGTTTCCCAAACCTTTACAGCAGAGTGCTGACTTATTGGCATGCACTTCCTGGATGACTCCTCAGCCTGAAAAGCAACATGAACTCTGGTTGACCAAGAATCTCTCTGGCAGTTGTAAAACAGCCTGGGCTTTGTGGCTACAAACTGAGGTTCAGGTCAGATCAGATGAGCATATTTTCCTGTTTACCGCCTCAGACTGACTTGGAAACTAAAGCAGGAAAGGGATGGGCAATGTGAGAGCTGTAGAGAGCCAGATATTTTCAAATCAGCTGGAGGAATGTGCTGACCAGCTCTTTTGTTGGGGAAGGGAGTACTGTCTCCTTCTCAGGGTAGGTTTGTAAAAAGCTCTTCTTATTTTGCAATTATTTAATCAATGGGTGATACATTTTGTATAACTGGACATTTCTATGTTTCATGCAGCAGGTAAAGAACTGAAAATTGGGTGTAGATTTAAAAACCTGAGTTCAAATGCCTTACCAACCTGCTATACCCTGTGAGACTTTGGGCAAATCGATCTCCACGAGCCTTGGTTTTCTTGGCTGTGAAATGGGGAGACTTGTCTTACATGAGATGCTGTTAGTATTAAAATAAATTACATGTAAATTTGCTTGAGAAATTAAAAAAACACATAGAAATAATAATATTTGTTAAGAATTCATACCCCTATTAGTGCTGTTGCTAATAGTCCATTATTATAATAACGTTTAATCTTATTTAAAAGCTATTTTTGGTAACACTCCACCTGGGTGGGGCCCTGGTGGTGCACTAGTTAAGCGTTAGGCTGATAACCAAAAAGGCAGCAGTTCAAATTCACCAGCCGCTCCTTGGAAATCCTATGGGGCAGTTCTACTCTGTCCTATAGGGTTGCTATGAGCTGGAATCAACTGGACAGCAGTGGGTTTCCACCGGCGTATCCGCTAATTTTAGCCTTACACAAGTAGCCACATGTTTTGCTCTTTTGATCTTTGTGCCATGCTCAACTTGTTTTCCTCACTGGAAGGTTCCCTCCCACCCATCTCAATTCAATCTAAATTCCACGTGTCTGTTAAAGCCCTGCTAAGTTCCTATATGTTTCAAGCATCTGAGGTTAACTAATCTGATATCCCACGTGACCTTTCCCTTCTCCAAGTTCCTCTGAGAGGTGGTCCATTCCACACTGCCTTCGCTCACTCACTGTGTGACGGCAGTAAGCCATGTTAGCCTCGGGTACTCAACTCAGGATGGTGATACAGTCCCTGTCTGGCTCACAGGCTCCCTCTCTACAGAAACAGATGTAGACATGGAAGCACTTTTGCTGGAAACCAAAGGTAATGATAGACAAATCTGAGACATTCTTGTTTTTAAGCCTTCCTTTCAGACTTTCACAAATTGTAATAGCTTAGTCCTACTCTTTAATTTCCAAAGAAAGTTGGCTCTGTCTTGATCTGGATAAAAACTGGTCCAACCCCATTCCTTCCTTCCTCCTCTATCTAGAGTGAACAGTGTATAAGTACTTACCCTCTCTTAGGTCTCGTTCTAACTTGGGTGATGACTTTCTTCCCACTGACAATCCATGAACTTCTGCCTCCTCCACATTCACTCCAGAAGGGACTCTGTCCATTTAAAAAAGTTGAAATAGCAACTTCCAAATGAATAAAGATGTTTAAAGGCAAAGGATATTTTACCCAAGTAGTCTATGATTCCAATATTGGTATATTTTTGTTATACAGAAGCTCACCTGTCTTTCAAGATCAAATTAAATGTCACTGCCTCCACGAAGCTCTTCTCTATTTTTCTTAATGAGCGTGCTTGATTTCACTCCTCTAAATCTTCCTTGCAGCTTTTACTACAGTTAATTGCATGTATAATTTAATATTCTTAAGATTAGACTCTGAGTCTCAACAGAGCAGGAAGAAAATGTCTTGTGCATCTTTGTAATGCTCTGAGCGTCTAGTATTGTGCTTTGACCACTGTACATCACTATTTTATCTTGCAGTGTAACAGCCCGAGTGTCTTGCTTTCAAACAAATATAGTAATGAAATTCACCATTAAAAAGAACTTTTAAAGATTTTCTATTAATAAATGAAAAATAACAGGTTGTTAACCATTGTCATAGGGCAACATGTGTACTAACTGTTAAATGAGAAACTATTTTGTTCTGTAACCTTCATTTAAAGTGAGAATAGCAGCACAATTGTAAGAGCGTAGTCAATGTCACTGAACTGTGCATGGAGAAATTTTTGAAATGCTGTATCATTGGCTATGTATATTTTCACCAAAAAAAAAAAGGTCGAGAAGGGAGAGGGTTGACATGTCGTGCGGTTGTTAACCAATGTCATAAAACAATACATGCACTACTGTTTAATGAGAAACTATTTGTTCTGTAAACCTTCACCTGAAGTACAATAAAAGAAAAAAAAAATAAATGAAAAATAACATGGAACTTTCTCTTATTTGGAATCAGAGAATATTAACCCTCAGGAATCACTTAATGCAATCCTTTCACTGGAATTAAAACGAGACTCTGAGAGGTAGATGAATTACTTAAGGTCACACAGAAGTGACAGGAAGAGCTGGGACCGGGATGCAGAGCTCCTAATTCCCAGCTCAGAACTCTTGTAATTATATCTTCTTGTCTATCTCAAGTAATAATAGGTTATGACTGTAAGTATTTCTCCTCATTAAAAATAAATGATGTGTTCTGAATGGGTGACTCACCGATTCTCATCTTGTCGTCCTCCGTATCTGATCCAATAATTCTGTTTTAAATTAAAAACGCCTCTGTAATTTTATCACTAAAACATCATTTACAGAAATAAGATTAAAAAATAAATAAAATAGACACTTAAATACGCAAAAGACCTAAAATATTAGGAAACTTGTATATTTTATAAAGATACAATATAGATTTTTAATTTTTTTTAATGCAAAGGAAGGCCAAAGATGATGCAATTTTGGCAAAGATGAAAAAGGAAGCACCAGTGGATAAAAAAATAAATGAAATAAAAACATGGAATTAGCTGAGCATCCATCCTTTTGCCCAAAAATGTGACTTAGAATTTTCTGTAGGTAGACACTTGAAAGGTCCCTCAGTCCAACTCCTTTATGTTTTATGGATAACACAACAACAAAATAACCACAACAAAAAATCCAGCTTGGCTAGTTATCTGTACAGGACCATAAAGTAAGTGATATTTTTCAGATGTGTCTTGAGATAACACAATTTAAAAAAATAGTGAGTAGGGACTGTATATAAATATTAAAAATGTTACATTAGAAATAGTAGGTAAGAAAGAGAGAAAAGTGACAAGGGAAAAAATACGTTGCAAATTATAGTATTATATAAAGAACTTATACAGTACCCACCAGATAAATGAACAAAAGCATAGTCAGTTTAAATAAGAGGAAAATTACTAATAATAATACGGAAAAAAGTTTATTCTTGGTGACCTTTGAAGGAATCCAAATTAAAACAACAATGACATGCCATTTTTTACATAATATATGAGTAATATAAGTCATCTTAGAACATTATTTTTGATTGCTGAGAAATGTGTGGTAAAGTGATACTTTTATGCATTACTAGGAGTAGTAACACTATCAGAAAACTCTTTTAGGAAAGCAATTTAGTTTCAAGAGCTTTAAAACTTTTCACACCCTTTGATGGCAGAGTAATCCCACTTCTGGGAATTTATTCTATGGATACAATTCAACAGAGGGAAAAAATACTGAATGCATTAGGTACAGTAGAAAAGAAGATCAGTAATAATCTAGAATATCCAGAAGCAGGAGAATGATTACTTTAATTATTGTATGTCAACTCTATATATGTAGCTAAAAATAATTTTGAAAGATGCAAATACAGAAATTGCTTATGTTATCTTCCTAAATAAAAGTGAGCGCACAAACATATCGATAATACAGCTCTAGTTCTTCTAAATTTATGTCTTCATATTAAAAATGATTAGACGTCACCATGGGATCCCTGATGGAGCAGAAGAAAGGTGGGGTGCAGAACTCAAATTCTAGTAAAAAGGCTGGACTTAATGGTCTGACTGAGACTGGAGGGGCCCCAGAAAGCATGGTCTCCAGACCTTCTGTCAACCCAGAACTAAAACAATTCCCGGGGCTGACTTCTTCAGACAAAGATTGGACTGGACTGTGGGACATAAAATTATACTCCTGAAGAGTGTGCTTCTTAGCTCAGGTAGATACATGAGACTAAATGGGCAGCTCCTGTCTGGAGGTGAGATGAGAAGGCAGAGAGGGTCAGTAGCCGGTTGAATGGACACAGGAAATCAGGGGTCGAAAGGAGGAGTGTGCTGTCACAGTATAGGGAGAGCAGCTAGGATCACGTAACAACGTATGTATACATTTTTGTCTGAGAGACTAACGTGAAATGTAAACTTTCACTGTTAACTACAATAAACAAAAAAAAGTCACCAAGGGAAAGTGGAGAAAAGTCAGCATGATGAGTAGGAGAACTGTGATTGATTTTGTTCTTTTTGGAGTCCCTGCAATGTTTAGGAAAGGAGATCTGGTGGCGTTAAGCACTCAGCTGCTATTCGAAAGGTCAGTGGTTTGAACCCACCGGCCGCTCCTTGGGAGTAAGACCTGGTGATCTGCTTCCGTAAAGATCACAGCCTAGAAAACTGTATGGGCAGCTCTACTCTGTCCTATAGGACCACTATGAGTCGAAATCTACTCGACAGCAACAGGTTTGGTTTGGGAGTTTTGATAAATGTTTAGGTAATAAACACTAAGAAAAAATATAAAATGCTGCGTCTAGAATTTGGGAAAATAAAACGATCCTGAGGCAAATGTATCATGTAGAAAATAAAGATCTTTCTCTCCAGATACATTTGCTTTTGACTTTGGATCTCAGTTATACGGAAATCAGTTAAAGCCTTTTCACGTTTTGTCACATATCAAGTAAACCTGTTTCCCCCAGTCTTCGCTAACTCGAGACTGCAGTGTAGCATCTTCAGAAATGGGGGTGAGGAACGAAAACAAAAGGCCACTTGGTCGTTGTTTTAACAAATGTTTTCTCTTTCCTCTTTGTTCTTACCAGCTCAGTGTAAGAAAATCCAAGACCCTCTGCAGCTGATTTTATCAGTTCAGATTCCATTTTATGACGCTTCACAAAGGTAGTCAAATCCTGGAGGGGGGAAGAAAAAGAAAGACATTTATATTTAAATAATAGCTAAGTGGTATGATAAATGTTTAAGTGGAGATATTTTTCATTAGACGGTTGACAGATGGGCTAAAAGAAATACTCAGAACTATAAAAATGTCCCAGCTCAACAGATGTTCACAAACTAGCCTTCAGTGGAAAAAAATGCTTCTGGCAGCAATAATTAAAGCTCAGAGGAACCGAATACTAGAACCTTTACTAAGTTGCTAGGTATCTTTAAGAGTAGTAATGTATTTTTACTATCTCTCTGGCAGATACAGCAGAATGAAGAGTTTCCTCTCAGATCCCTGGCCTCACCTCTCTGGCCTCAATGGATTCTGGGTCAATGCTGTCATCCAACAGACTCTCATAGTAATCCACGTTGTCTAGGACATCGTTGTCATCCGGATGGAATAGAAGATAAGCCTTAGCACACTCCAAAGCTTTTACATATTCACCAACTGAAAGGTCAAGGAGTTACAGCATTAGAGTCAGCCTAGGTTTGCTCAAAAGATTTCTAGAAGATACTTCAACATGTGTATAAGAGGTCAGCTTTAACATCAACAAGTGGGAAGATTAGGAGAGGCTGGGCTGAGTAGGCAGAAACAGTCACAGATAAAAGGAGGGAGGTGATTTCAGGTATTCAACAGGTACTGCCTGTAGTAAGCTTTGGTGCTGGATGTTTTGCATAAATCATCAAAAGTTTCCACCTGACGATGTTTACTGGCAACTTATATTCTTTAATACAGAGAAAAAGAGCAGGAGTTTAGGAGTTACTTCTGATTTTCTTACTGATTTTGGGTTCAGTAAACATCTTAGGGTGACCTTCTACAAGAGTTCTTCATAGGATCCCAAATGCCATGGAGGACTCCGCCCACACCATTTCCTCACTGTACCACTCCAGCAAGTCCCCCAGCAGTGCATTACTAATCGCAACTTGCAAGGATATTTAGACTATGAACTGTCTGCTACAGAAATATTTAGATACAAAAGGGGAATTTTGAAATACCGTCTGCCTTGTTTTCAAACAGATCACAACACTGGATTTCTTTTAAACTGATGTTTTCCTTCAGACATATATAACCTGAGAGGACTCCGATTTTTTAAAAGAATGCTCACAATTAAGCAGTCCTCTTGAGTCCTTTGCATTCACTGCCCATGACATGAACACATGATTTATTATTTGCCATCAGTGCCAGGATGATGAGTAATGTTTGGCTTTAGGAAAGGGAGAGATTTGCCAAAGCAGCTAAAAAATGTTGGCTCCAGACTGTTTCTTATTATTTTAAAAGGGAATACTTTCCTTACTACTGACCTCCACATAAGGCAGCCTGATACTGGAGCTAGTGAGAAATAACAGGCAGAGCACGGTAGCGGGAATTAACAAGCCATGTGACCTTGAGCAAGCCACTTCTCTGTAAAATGAGAACGTTAGCCTACATGACACATAAGGCCAAATTCAGCCACCTAAATTCTATGAGCTGTTCTTACACATAAGAAAAGATGCTCAATCTCTTTCTCAATAAGATGAACATAAACTATAACTATATTTAGATATCGTATTTCACTTAATGGAGTCAGAAAGATCTAAAAGGCTGACAATGGATTCTGCTGATGAGGAAAAGGAAATATATTCCATAAGGAGGAAAATTTGGAACATCTATCAAAATTATGAATGAGTAAAAACCATTGACCCAACAGTCGTACTTCTAGTAACTTATCCCATAGGTATTTGTGTGTAGATGTGAAATGATATATATAAAATGTTATCCATTAGAACATTGACTGTAATAGCAAAAGTTTACAAACAACACCAAGGTCCATCAATAAGGAAACACATTAAATATAGTACAATGATACCCCCAAAAAACCAAACCCATTGCCATCGAGTCGATTCCAGCTCATAGTGACCCTACAGGACAGAGTAGAACTGCTCCATAGAGTTTCCAAGGAGTGCCTGGTGGATTCGAACTACTGACCTTTTGGTTAGCAGCCATAGCACTTAACCACTATGCCTCCAGGGTTTCCAGTACAATGATAGGCAAATGTAAATAAAAATTAATGAGAAAGCTTTCTATGTATTGACACAATTAGGCTGAACCATATAAAACTGCCAAAATTTGACCATTTTTGACCTAAGCAAATGACAATTTCATAGGCCCAACCTACTAAAAAGATATCTGATGTATATTTATAAGTGAAGAAAGCCATGTATAGAATAGTGTAGATAATATGCTACCTTAAGTGTAAAAGGGGAAAATAAATGGGTGTGTATTTGGTACTCACGTATAAAATTTTAGAAGGATACATAAGAAACTGTGGATCATAAGGCATGGAACTAGGTTGATGGGACAGGGGAAGGAGACCCGATGTGTGACCCGATGTGTGCAGAGTAGAACTGCTCAATAGGGCTTTCAAGGCTGTGATCTTTCCAAAGCAGATCGCCAGGCCTATCTTTCAAGGGGCCTCTAGGTAGGTTCGAACCGTCAACCTTTTTGCTAGAAGTCGAGCACTTCACATTTACATTTCAAAAAATTAAATTTAAAAACCATATAAAGTGTCCGTCTAGTATAACTTCCAGGAATTATCACAACTTTAAAGTCTGCACTCGGCCCACACGGAGTTGCACCTCCTGCTTCTCTTATCCGGAGCTGTAGTGATGTGAAACGAGAGAGAAAAGGCACAAAATCCTATTGCTTTGGTGATAAATTGAAGACTAGAGACGACTAAACCACAAAAACGCAATGTCTGTAATGATGGACAACAGCCCCGCAAAGGTCTTCATTGGTCATCCACGCTTTACCTCGATAGTAGGCGAACTGCAGGTAGTCATAATGCAGAGGAAGAAAGTTCTCCATGGGGGAGAGCCGGCCAGGGCGGGTGGCAAGTTCCCTCACACATTCATGTTGACAGACTAACACCTGCATGTAGTGATCTGGAAGACAGGACCAAGAAGTGTGTTACCTCAGACGGCTGAATCCTAAGCTTCAAAGTCACGGTGCACAGTTACATGGGCCATTCCTCCTCTTACCACACACTTTGAGACTGGTGACATTAGTATCCTCACTTCATAACTGAAAAATCTTCTTACAAATAAAGTAAGGGGCTTGTGAAGGTCTCCTGGTCAGATAGCAATACAGCAAAGTTGTTCTTGTGTGTCGACGATTTTGACTCACAGCGACCCTGTAGGACAGAGTAGAACTGCCCCATGGGATTTCAAGGCTATAATCTTTACAGAAGCACACTGCCATATCTATCTCCTATGGATCAGCTGGTGGATTCGAACAGCTGAACTTTTGGTTAGCAGCAGAGCACTTAACCACTGAGGCACTAGGCCTCCTTTTCTACCCAGTTATAAATTAGCCCATCAACTAGAAATTTTATACTCTGATACTCTAGGGACTGGTAAAGTAGGGAGAAAGATGAAAGCTAGAGAATTCGATTAAGCCCTTCATTTTTTCTCTGTATTCCTCTTTCTATTGCTCCCACCCTCCCCAGCTTGAAAAACAGTGATTTCAACAACCTAAAGCGTACCCACCCCGAGCTCTGGGCACTATCTCATCAAAGCAGGAGCTGAGAAAACACAAGTGACCATGTCCCAGAGAAGAAAACATCTCCTACAATCCCCCCAACCTTGCTTTTTACAATGAAGATGGAAGTACCATTTTCCAGAAAGAGAATGGTTCATTCATGCTGGGGCCAAACGAGTTCCCTTGAGGGTGTGATAGAATCATCTGACCTCATGGGTTTACAACTTCATTTACCACAACTGCCTTCTTTCAAAAGGTTCTCTGTTCAGGGGAAGTTCATCTTGGATCTCGATAATATTGCAGAGAGATCACAAAACACAACAGGAAGGAAATGTGTGTTTTCCGGTGCATAGGAGACCATGCCAGCTTTCACATAATCTGGCTAATGCAATCCCATACAGGACAGCTGAACAGAATCCCTGAAGTCCAGGGGTTCTTAACCCCAGTTGGAGGAGGTGAGGGAAAGAATGAGTTCTGTTTATTTGATTGTTGTTGTCGTCACTGGGAGCTGTCAAGTCTATTTTGACTCTTAGTGACCCCATGTGACAGAGCAGAACTTCCCCATAGGGTTTTCTAGGCTGCAGTCTTTACAGGAGCAGGTCACCAGGTCTTTCTCCTGTGATGTTGCTAGGTGGGTTTACCATGAACCTTTGGGTTAGCAGCTGAGCACTTAATCGCTGCATCACCAGGACTCCTTGTTTATTTGATTAGCATGTTAGAAATAAATAGCTAGTTGTTTTATTTCTTAAGAAAAAAAACAACAATCTTCAACTGTTTTCTCCTGTTTAGCTATTTGTACTCTTCTTTACCTTATAATATGCAGTTCTCCTAATTCCAAATGATAGGTGAAAGGAAAAGATACTCATCAAGAACCCAAGATCTGAATGAAAATATTTTTCCAAGGCAGGATACAAAAAGTTGTAAAGTAAGTGTGATACAATGATATCCTTTAGGGATTCACCAAGCATGGGTAATAAGAAATAACTGCATCCAGAAGCCATTGGTAATTTTCTCCACTTTTTAATGTCCCGTCAAACTCTAAAATTCAAATCTTCTGGGTTTCTATGTACATTCTCTTGGCTTTCCTCCAGGACAGTTTTGAACTACTCGTGGTTGACGTGGTTCGAATCGGCTTACCACTTTTAATCAGTTGTATTCTCCTCCTCTCCATACCCAATATGTTTTTAATAAGTCTGAGATCCAAGACAATCATACAGGAATGCTTTCTAACCTTCTCGTAATAGTTTGGATATGGTTCAAATATCTAAGATTTTAACAGATCTCTATAATAGGTTGTATTTTGTTTGGACTTAATTTTTTTTTCTCACTTTTCTTTATTAGAATGGTTGTGTGAAGAATTAAGGCACCTGAGGAAGGAGACCTCTGTTCTTTTCCAGCTCAGATAAACAACTAAAAGCTAATCTGTGAGAAATCGACAGTCAAACCCTCAAACCAGGTCTAGGTTGCTTGCCGAAGCTTTTCAGCGGCCATTGGTAAAGGCAGGTATAGAGGCAAACGCAGGGGTGGAGGCAGGGCACATACCCCCCTGAAAATACAAGGCAGTGAACTACAGTAAAGGAAAAGTCTACCCATTCCTAAATAAAAGATGAAGTGTCAGAGGAATAACCCACAACTGAAATGTGAAACACACATTACACTGACATTCAAATGAACAGTGTTCACACAAACGTAGGCAAATGGCTTTCGCAGAGGTCAGGGAAACAAAACCTTTGAAATAAATCCTCAACAATTCAGATATTTGTATTGATTGTAGGGTAAACGAACCGATTTGGGATAACCAGGTACGTTGCAAATTGTTCATTTGGCAAACGGATTTTCAGTGAACTGCTCTACTTTCTAGTTATGTTTTGATCTTTGTTCCTCACTAGCTCCTTGAAAAGACCTTATTAACTTTATAACCTACACGCTCACAAACATGGAGTATTTACGCTCTGAAAACATGATCAGTAAAGATGTTATCTCCATTTATTCATCAACTTATTCACTGATAAATAGTTACTAAGCACCTCCTATTTGCCCGTCACTATACTTAGGCACTGAGCCATGGTGGCACAGTGGTTAGGAGCTCAGGTGCTAACCCAAAGGTCGGCAGTTCAAATCCGCCAGCCGCAGTTCTACTCTGTCCGATAGGGTCACTATGAGGCAGAATTGACTGGACAGCAACAGGCTTATACTTAGGCACAGGGTTAAGCACTGAACAAGATGGTGAGTTAGGAGGACTTTCTGAAGGACTTGAAGGAAAAACGAGCATGACATATATAACAGATTAAAAGAAGTCCAGTTGAAATGGATCAAAGAAAAAATAAGAGAGAAGAGATGTAAACATACAGAAGGACCAGATCATGAAAGTCCTCGTTACAGGTTTTGGGTTTTATTACAAGAGCAATGAAAGCCATCAGAGGGTTTTAAGCAGGAAAATGTTGGTGATGTGATCAGACTTTGATTTTTCCAGAAGACTTCTCCTGCCTGCATACAGAGTAAACCTGACCAGGACAAGAAAACCAGCAAGGAGGCTATGATAGTGGTTTGGTTAAATACTACTACTGATCTGAACCAAGGTCGTAATGAAAGGGGTGGAGAAAACCAGGAATTTTTAAGTGCTACTAGGAGGTAAGGAAACCTGGTGGTGTAGTGGTTAAGAGCTACGGCTGCTAACCAAAAGGTCAGCAGTTCGAATCCACCAGGCGCTGCTTGGAAACTCTATGGGGCACCTCTACTCTGTCCTTTAGGTTCGCTATGAGTCACAATAGACTTGACGGCAACGGGTTTGGTTTTTGGTTACTAGGAGGTAATAGCTATCAGTTTAGTGATAAATCAGATGAGAATAGAAATTGAAGGAGACTGGGTTGAAAGGTAACTTTCTGGTATTTGGCTTCAGCTACTAGGTGGGTGGTGCTTTTTATTGAGTTAGGAAACATTGGAAGTTGGGGAGAAGCTATGAAGGTCATTAATTTGCATTTCTCTGAGTACCTGTGAAGAAGACCATTGCTCTTCATATGTTCATAGTTTG
The DNA here is from genome assembly GCF_000243295.1 of Trichechus manatus latirostris. Taxonomy (NCBI): domain Eukaryota; kingdom Metazoa; phylum Chordata; class Mammalia; order Sirenia; family Trichechidae; genus Trichechus; species Trichechus manatus. Next base: position 1,129,285 of record NW_004444028.1, on the reverse strand, counting down.
GCACACAATATGTGCTCAACAAATATTTGTTAAACATTTATTATTGAATAAATTACCCTTTGCCAATTTCTCGACTGTAAGATCTTAAAACTACGGGGTCTAGAGTTGGAAAAGTGTGGGTCTCATTCCCAGCTTCATCTTAGTCACATTATTTAATCATTCTGAGGTACAAGTTCCTTATTTAAAAAGGGGAGGGAAAGTGGGTAGCAATAATATCTACCTACCTTTATATATTAAAGATATGTACTCTTTGTTTATAAAGTACTTTGCAAATTTTTTCCATTTGTCATTTGTAAATCAATTTGATTTGCTATATCTTTTGCAGAAGTCTATATTTTTATTGTCTTTTCTTATGCCAAGAGGAGCTTTTCCTTCCCTAATATTATACAAATATCCTCCTGCATTTTCTTCTAGGAGTTTTATTTTTTTACACTCATATTGTTAATATATATAGCATGCATTTTTGTGTATGGTATGTGCAGAGAACTCATTTTTCTTCCCGTAAATGGTTAGCTAGTCAATACTCCAATTTCTGCATAATGCACATTACCCACTTATTTTAAATGCTACTTTGTCATATATTAAATTCCCATATATAATAAAATATCCTTTCGAGTAATTGAAGATGAGTATGGAAAAGTGATTACTGCTACACTGTTTAAAATAATGAAAAATTGCAACCTTCTTAATATTCACGACTAAAAGTTTGATCAAATAATTTATGACGAACCCATATACTGGAATATTATCCAGTCATGAAATACAGTATAGTAGATCCTCATGTACTCACATGAGAAGAAGTTCACAATATATTGTTAAGCAGAAAACAAGAAAAAAAACTATGCTAAAAAGTAGTATTTAGAGTATAGTCCTGTTTTATACAAAATTAAGAATAATTATAAATAATCACATAAATATCTATACATGCATATGAAAAAGTTTGGGAGAATATTCATGAAAATTTCAACAATGTAAATTTATCTATGGGAGATAGGATGGGATAGATACATGAGATTTTCACATTTAACAATACACACTTCTATATTGTTGGAATATATTTTAGAGATTGCAGATAGAGTTTTCACAATCAGGAAAAAAATAAAGGGAAAAAATCAGCTTTACCAGCAATGGCTTCATAGAGGCCTGCTTTATACCCTAAATACTCATACTCTTCAAATCTCTGAGGTCCCTCACACAGCGCTCGGCACTCCATATCTTCACTGAAATATTCTCTTAAAGCTTGTTCAAAGTACTTGATAGCCAGCTCAAAGTCATCAGCCTCATAATGTTTAACTCCTGCACTATAACTCTCCTGAAAAGAAACAGAAAAAACAAAAACTGTTTTTTTAAATATTTTTTCAAGAGCACCCAAGAGGTGCTTGAATAGCAGGATAAACACAGGCTCAGGATCACTCAGGTAGGTGGAGATACTGGAATTCTTGAGCCCCGGAAGGAAAACGAAGGGTTGTTCCTGGGAGATGAAGTTTAACTTCCCTGACTTCAACTAATTTTAAACAATGAGAGGAGACTGACTGAGCAAGTAGAGCCCTGGTAGCACAGTGGTTAAGGGCTATGACTGCAAACCAAAAGGTCGGCAGTTCGGATCCACCATTCTCTCCTTGGAAACTCTATGGGGCAGCTCTACTCCGTCCTATAGGGTCGCTCTGAGTCAGAATCGACTCAATGGCAATGGGTTTTAGATAGTTCCATCACATAGTTCCATTGTCTTCAGAGCATGAGCAAGGACTGTAATTTCTAACCCCTCTGCATCTAGATAGGGCCACGTAACAAGCGCCAGACAACGGATGTGGGTGGAAGACATTGGCCAACTTATTTTTTTAAAAAAGGCTTCGTGTAAAACCTTCCTCTCTCATCTTTTTCTGAGATGGTCTTGGAGTTCACACACTGAAAATGGTGACATCCCAAGATGGAAACCAAGTCCTTTCAACTTATTGTGATGCCAGGTACACAAATAATTATGTGGCTTTACAAAGCAGAGTATGAAAAGTACAGGTACAGTGGAAAGACCACTGGAGCAGGAACTGGGGGAACCATAGTGTGGCCTCGACAGCTCACACTGGCCTCAGCTCCCTGTGTAAGATAAAAGTGTCAGAGGGAGAGCTGAGGCTCAGAGAGGTTGCCTCACAGCTACATCATGTTTTACTTTTCATCATACTATACTGCTTTTCTAAGTTACTTTTATGTTTTCTTTCCATTTTTTTCAACCCTGACAATTAAAATAATATTTCATCTGAGAACTGTGAAAGTATAAAAATGTTGCTTCGTGGGGAATTGGGAATCATTTGGAGATGGCCAGTTACACAAATCTGCTTTGAATCAAATGAAGCTTAGATGCGCTTAGCTCCACCTGGCCAGGTGCAGGTGCCCAGAGCTCACCAGGTGTGCCTTGGCTTCTCGATCTACCACCTGGAACGTTCCGACGCTGGCCATAGTTCTGTAATTCTCGATGTTCTGCTGCATTTCCATGTGCTCAGGGTTGGCCATGAAGAAGGTGTGGGCTGCTTCTACAGCCTTTTCCAGCTGGTTAAGCTAAGGAGGAAAGAAGACCTTAATGAAGGCAAATACTTCTAAACCAAACCCAGAGAAGTAGCGACCAGCTCAAGGTGCCTCAGCTTGAGAATGGCAAGGCCAGGATTCCCGTTCACATTTGCTATGTTAAACCTCTAGACTAAAGTGCCAGGAGATTAATGAACAACATTCCTAAAATGATACATGGAAATTCTGGCTTTGGTGAAAACGCATAAAGGAAATTTGCTCTAAGGTCATTCTCTTCCCTCTGTTTTCTAAGCCATCTGTATTTTCTGGGAAACTGAATCTAGATGCTTTTGTCTATTTTATTATTGATGAAAAAAATAATGAGCTGCCAGAGGTGTACCAACTCCAAACTAAGTTTTCAACACTTTTATCTTTTCCTTTTTTTTTTTTTTCTTTTTACCTTTAATCCTAAAAACTGGAGTATAAATAAACCTGTGATTTTCCAAAGGATTGGGCATACTTTTCCCTCCACTAAATTTGTTCTTAGGCTTTAGAAAGTGAAGAATACACAGTATTAAATTGTTTCAGTACATGCAAGAGGCTAAATGCAGCACAGGAAATGATCTACCCCCCTCCTCTGACTGAGGAATTTGATTCCAAACTTCCAAATTTTGATTCTCATTAATGAAAAAGGGAAGGATTTTTTAAAAACGACTACACAGGAATTGTAAACCTCCCCCTAAGCCGCTTAATGCACTGCTTTCCATCTAACAAGCAATGAGGTATTTTTTTCTTTAATAAAATTGGAATTAAATGTTCTAAATTTAAGATATCTTGACATAGTCTAGCCACGGAGAATTCTACAGACAGATCCATTTACTCCTGTCAGAAAAATGTATATTCAGATTGAGAGTCTTTTTCACAGTGCAATCCAAAGTATGTTACATTTATTTTAAAGTGTGAAGACATGAAAAGGTATTATTATTGAACAAGTACATACAAAATCACAGAACAGTAGACGACACTCCATGAGGGCTCAAGTAGAATTAACAAACAGAAAGAAGGTACACAGGTCGCCCCCCACCCTAGTCACTACACTCCGGAGATACACGAAGAATCTTAGCCCTCACCACAGAAAAACATAAACCACCCTAGGTTTAAGACCCGCCATCTTTAGATTTTAATAACCTTGCCTGTTTTTCCCTTTAATTTGCATACTCTCAGCTACTGGCCTTCCTGCCATTAAATCTTGCCGGAAAGCAGATCTCCCAGCCATTTTAACCCTTGTCCTCAGGTCTGGACACTAAGAATTATTGGCTGGCAACCTCACTAATTTTGGAATTGGTTTCTTTCTCAATTTCAATTTCAATTTCTCCATTTGGGATCTGGTTTCTTCCTCAATGTCAGTTTTCTCAATTTTTCACACACCACTACAGATAAATATGAATTGTATGGAGAGGTCCCTAGGTGTGGCAAACTGTTTGTGTTCGATTGTTAACCTGAAGGTTGGGGGTTTGAGCCTACCCAGCGGTACCACAGAAGATAGGTCTGGTGATCTGCTTCCTTTAAGATTACAACCAAAATACCCCCTGAAATCTTCTTAAAACCAAATAATAGTTTAGTTTAACTAGTAGAGAATGTCTACCTTGAGCACTGTGCTCTTTTAAGATTTATCTATGCAGGATCAAATCGACAAAAGCCACTTGAAAGATTAGCTAGGACGCTTAGGGGCAGTGAATTTATGTTAACAGGGAAGGAATAACTCAGAAAAGGAGGGTGAGATGGTTGCGCTACTCAAAGAATGTAATTGATGTAACTGAATTGTACATGGAGAAATTGTTGAATTGGTGTATGTTCTGCTGTGTATATTCTCAAAACAACAACAAAAACAAAATTATCAAAAAAAAAAAAAAGATTACAACGAAGAAAATCCTATAAAGTAGTTCTACTCTTTAACAAATGGGGTTGCCATGAGTCAGAATTGACAACAATAACTACGCTGTGACAAATATATAGGTAGAGAGAAAAAAGGGGCTCTAAACTGAGTGTGGGTGCCCACTTATTGGTCAAGTTACCCTGGAAAAAGCCATTTAACATTTGTGCCTAAGTTCTCCCTGAAGGAAAAATGTTCATAAAAATCTCATACTACCATCTATCTCAGGAATTTTGGAAGAATTCAGTTGTGTAATATGTATGAATATGCTTCTGAAGTAAAGCACTAAAGAAATTCACACTAGGATACAATTTATAAATGATCTATGAGTTTCAAGGATGTGAATATGTTCACGTTAATGAGAAGTATAGTCCATAGCTCCCATGAACAGTGTATGGATATAATAAGGCACTTGTAGCAGGTAAAAGATGTCCTCAATTAAGAGCCAAACTATAATATATGAGCAAGTGAGATTAGAACTGATGTCGTATGGTTTTATGGAACCAGATATTAAAGTTGATAGAACACAAACATTTATGTTCATGACTTTCCTAGCTGCATGCCTTTGCTCAGGCTATTCCATTCAGCTGGAATTCCTTACTCTTTCTAAATTTCTCCTTGAAATCTAACATATCCTATAGGGCCAAGCTAAAGTACTGCTTTCTCTTAAGAAAACTTTCCACAACCTTATAGCTATAAGCAAGCACTGCAATACCATCTTATCCATATTTCTCTTTGGCACTTATGTTCCACCTTACACTATATCTTTCCTGTCATTTTGTCATACTGTGGTGGCTGGCATGTTGCTGTGATGCTGGAAGCCATGTCACCAGTATTTCAAATACCAGCAGGGTCACCCATGGTGGACAGGCGTCAGCAGATCCTCCAGGCTAAGACACTAGGAAGAAGGACCCAGTGACCTACTTCTAAAAATATTGGCCAGTGAAAACCTTATGAATAGCAGTGGAACATTGTCTGATATAGTGTTGGAAGATGAGTCCCTCAGGTTGGAAGTTACTCAAATACAACTGGGGAAGAGCTGCCTCTTCAAAGTAGAGTCAACCTTAAGACGCACATGGAGTAAAGCTTTCAGGACCTTCATTTGCTGATGTGGCATGACTCAAAATGAGAAGAAATAGCTGCAAACAATTCCATTAATAATTGGAATGTACAAAGTATAAATCTAGGAAACTTGGAGTTGTCAAAAATGAAATGGAATGCTTGAAGATCAATATCCTAGGCATTAATGAGATGAAATGTACTGGTATTGGCCATTTTGAATTGGACAAGCATACGGTCTACTGTGCTGGGAATGACAAATTGGAGGGGGACAACGTTGCATTCATTCTCAAAAAGAACATTTCAAGATCTATCCTGAAATACAATGCTGTCAGTGATAAGACAATATACATACGCCTACAAGGAAGATCAATTAATACGACTATTATTCAAATTTACACACCAACTACTAATGCCAAAAATGAACAAATTGAAGACTTTTACCAATTTCTGCAGTCTGAAATTGATCAAACATGCAATTAAATGCATTGATAATTGCTGGTGATTGGAAAGCAAAAGTTGGAAACAAAGAAGAAGGATCAGTAGTTGGAACATACGGCCAAGGTGACAGAAACGACGCAGGAGACGGATCGATAGAATTTTGCAAGATAAACAACCTATTCATTGGAAATACCTTTTTCAACAACATAAATGGTGACTCTACAAGTGGACCTCATGACACGGAATACGCCGGAATCAAATCGACTACATCTGTGAAAAGAGGCAATGGAAAAGCTCAATATCATCAGTCAGAACAAGGCCAGTGGCCGACTGCAGAACAGACCATCAATTGCTCATATGCGAGTTCAAGTAGAAGCTGAAGAAAATTAAAACAAGTCCACGAGAACCAGAGTACCACCCTGAGGATATTCCACCTGAATTTAGAGACCGTCTCAAAAACAGATTTGACACATTGAACACTAATGACCAAGGACTAGACGAGTTGTGAGATGACATCAAGGACATCATACGTGAAGAAAGCAAAAGGCCATTAAAGAAACAAGAAAGTAAGAAAAGACCACAGTGGATGTCAGAAGAGATTCTGAAACTTACTCTTGAGCGTAGAGTTGCTAAAGCGAATGGAAGAAATGATGAAGTAAAAGCACTGAACAGAAGATTTCAAAGGGCAGCTTCAGAAGACAAAGTAAAGTATTATAAAGAAATATGCAAAGACCTGGAGTTAGAAAACCAAAAGGGAAGAACACGCTTGGCATTTCTCAAGCTGAGAGAATTGAAGAAAAAATTCAAGCCTCGAGCTGCAATACTGAAGGATTCTATGGACAAAATATTGAACAATGCAGGATGCATCAAAAGAAGATGGAAGGAATACAAAGAGTCACTGTATCAAAAAGAACTGGTAGACGTTCAACCATTTCAGGAGGTAGCATATGATCAAGAATCAATGGTACTGAAGTAAGAAGTCCAAGCTGCAATGAAGGCACTGGCGAAAAACAAGACTCCAGGAATTGACAGAATACCAACTGAAATGTTTCCACAAAGGGATGTAATGCTGGAAGTGCTCACTAATGCCAAGAAATGGAAGAGATGCATATTTGTGCCCATTCCAAAGAAAGGTGTTCCAATAGAATGTGGAAATTATCGAACAATATCATTAATATCATACACAAGTAAAATTTTGCTGAAGATATTTCAAAAATGGTTACAGCAGTACATCAACAGGGAACTGCCATAAATTCAAGCCAGATTCAGAAGAAGTCATGGAACAAGGAATGTCATTGCTTATGTCATACGGATCTTGGCTGAAAGCACAGAACACCAGAAAGATATTTACCTGTGCTTGACTGACTATGCAAAGGCATTCAACTGTGTGGATCATAACAAATTATGGATAACATTGCAAAGAATGGGAATTCCAGAACACTTAATTGTACTTATGCGGAACCTGTACACAAACCAAGAGGCAGTTGCTTGAACAGAACAAGGGGATACTGCATGGTTTAAAACCAGGAAAAGTGTGCATCAGGGTTGTATCCTTTTACCATACTTATTCAATCCATATAATGAGCAAATAATCTGAGAAGCTGGACTATGTGAAGAAGAGAGCATGGCGTCAGGATTGGAGGAAGATTCATTAACAACCTGTGACATGCAGATGACATAACCCTGCTTGCTAAAAGTGAAGAGGACTTGAGGCCCTTACTGATGAAGATCAAAGACTACAGCCTTCACTATGGATTATACCTCAACATAAAGAAAACAAAAATCCTCACAACTGGACCAATAAGCAACATCATGATAAACGGAGAAACGATTCAAGTTGTCAAGGATTTCATTTTACTTGGATCCACAATCAATGCCCATGGAAGCAGCAGTCAACAAATCAAAAGACATATTGCATTGGGTAAATCTGCTGCAAAAGACCTCTTTCTTTTAAAAATCAAAGATGTCTCTTTGAGGACTAAAGTGTGCCTGACCTAAACCATGGTATTTTCAATCACCTCATTTGCATGCGAAAACTGGATAATAAATAAGGAAGACCAAAAAAGAGTTAATGCCTTTGAATTAAGGCATTGGCAAAGAATATTGAATATACCATGGACTGTCAAAATAATGAACAAATTTGTCTTGGAAGAAGTACCACCAAAATGCTCCTTAGCAGCGAGGATGGCATGACTTCATCTGATGTACTTTGGACATGTTATCAGGAGGGATCAGTCCCTGGAGAAGGACATCATGCTTGGCAAAGTAGATGATCATTAAAAAAGAGGAAGAACCTTAAGGAGATAGATTGACACAGTGGCTGCAACCATTGGCTCAAATATAGCAACGAATGTGAGGGTGGTGCAGGTCTGGGCAGCGTTTTGTTCCTTTGTACACAGGGTTGCTATGGGTCGGAAGCAACTTGACGGCACCTAACAGCAACACATTTGTTTCTTCAAGTAGAATTCTCTGAAGACAGGGACCATATGGCTTATTTATTTTCAAACTTTTTTACATATAGATGATGACTATGATATGTCTAAGAAAAGAGGGGAAGAGAAAACTTCCAACAAGTAAATTTTTTACACACAATTCAAAGGTATATTACATGAGAGCATACTTCATAAGCTATAAGGTACTAATAGAATTTAGTTCAATAAAAACATCTCTGAAGTCTAGTCATACACATTGAGGGCTTCTGATACCGCTTATTACAAATGAATGTGATTTAGTGGCTTCTGAAAACTGTCAGCCACTGTTGATAAACTGATTCCTTCTCTCAAATTTGACCACACTGATTTTTTTTTTGCTTATTTGTTGTTTGCCGGCTTTATAGCTTTATATTAAACATGATACCATCTTCCCCATTATAAATATAAAAGAGATTCCACGACTTATGGCTGAACCATAGAACTTGTTCATGAACTGGCCATGGCTTCAAATTATTGTCAGCCAGTTCACGAAACTAGAATTGGTGCTATATTCTATAAAATAGGCCATTGTTTTAACTGGAAGCCTGGTAGTTTTGTCTCCATTTTTGAAATTAGGTATTCACACACGCACAAAGTAGAAGCGAAAGTTGAGGTGAACCTGTCTGTACCATGTGTAATGCCATAGGATTCGAGCGAGACTCCAAAGCTCTTGTAAGCACTCGGTTTCAGCCAAGGAAGAGTGTTACCAACTAGTTCACTGAAACACAAAAAGTAAATTGAATTTAAAGGCTCCAAACTGGACTTTCTTTGAGACCTAAACACACACACACACACACACACACACACACACAAACACATACACACAAAGAAGAACAGGAGAGAAAACACTAACATGAGGGTAACTCTAAGCGTCAGAAAAATAAATCCCGAAATTCAGAATAATTGAGGAAGGGCAGTGATCTGACAACAAGACGGCATTGAACTTTTAAGGGAGGCCCTGCCCTGCCCTGTGGGGATGGGAAAAAGCTGGTAGGAAATGCCTTCGAGAAGCTCTGGGTCATTTCCACTCGGGCTGTGAAGGGCTCAGGCAAACATTCCCTCCTGCCAGCCCAGGAGCACACTCGTAGGTGGCAGCCATACTGCCTGGAAAACGCACACTGACTGAATCAACACCTGCTAACATTCAGAAGTTACTCTCTCCTTGACCTGGTGAGTCAATGAGCCTCTTCCGACACAAAAATAATTTTCTGTAGCTGGTAATGAGAGCACACATTGACGACTCAGAAACCTCCAGCAGCTCCTCGATGTCCACAAAAGAGATTTCAGACGCTCTGCACCAGGACACTTAAGAACCTCCAGGATCTGGCCCCGGCCTATCCTTCTGGCATAACTTCTTTGTACCCGCCATCATACAAACTTTTCCCAGCCAAGCTGAACTTCTGCAAGTTTTATAACATGCCCACCTTCCTACTTAAGAAATCACGCAGAGGCCCAGTATTCAAGTCATGCCTGGGTTTTTATTTCACTCATTGAGCAGGTATTTATTTTGCACCAGCTCTGTGCCAGGCACTGTGGTAATCCTCAGACATACCTACAGGGTCAAGAGAGACAAAGCCCTGCTTTCTAGGTCCTTATACTCCCATCGCAGGGGACAGGTACTTATCTAGTAAATCAACAATTTAAGAGCATAATTTCAGATTGTGCTACATGCTAAGAAGAAATAAATGAGCAAACAACAGTGTGAGCACAGGCAGCATTAAGGCAGGAGGACTACGTTAGATAAACGGGTCAAGGAAGATCTCTCTAGCATACGATTTTTGAGCAGAAATCTAACTGTTGAGAAGCCAGTCATGAGAAGAACAGAAATAAAGAGCCTTTGAAGCAAAAAGAAAGTAAAGTGAAAGAATTCTGAAGTAGGAAAAGTCCTGACATGTTTTAGAAGCATCATAGAGAGCAAAAAACCAAAAAAAACCAAACCTGTTTTTTCAACTCATAGTGACCCTACAGGACAGAGCAGAACTGCCCCGTATGGTTTCTGAGGAGCAGCTGGTGGATTTGAACTGCCGACCTTTTGGTTAGCAACTGGGCTCTTAACCACTTCACTACCAGGGCTCCCAATAGAGACAGAGGTGACCAACATTTAAAGAAAGATTTGGGAAAAAGTTGGAGAAGAACAGATCGCTTGTAGACTTATGGTGAAGAGTCTGAATCTTATTCTAAGTGCAAAAGGAAACCACTGAAGAAGTTTAAGGAGGGGAGAGAAACAAGGTCTGATATCCATTTTTAAATGATAATTCTGACTGCTATGCGGAAAATAGAGCTTTGATAGGAGGCAAGAGAGGACTGCAGCAATCCAGGTCCCCAAAAATGCTTTGACTTTGCAAAATAAGTGTAGGGCAGCACGTTACTCCACCTCCTTTTTCTTTCTTAAGTTTCCTGATCATAAAATGTTTGGGAATAAACTGATAGGTGTGTGTGTGTGCGTGTATTAGAGAACCCTCAAAATATGATATCCCAGCTAAACAATTAACAATTCTCTTCCTAGGTGAAGAGCGCATGGTTAGAGCACTCAGCTGCTAACCAAAAAGTCAGCAGTTTGAACCCATCAGCCGCTCCAAGGGAGAAAGATGTGGCAGTCAGCTTCCGAAAGATTTAAAGCCTTGGAAACCCTCTGGGGTAGTTCTACTCTGTCCTATAAGGTTGCTATGAGTTGGAATCGACTTGACGGCAGTGGGTTTGTTTTTTTGGTTTTCCTTGGGATATACTGTGAATGTAGAGAATGCTGAAGAATTGGGATAGTAAATCAAGGGAAGAACGAAGTTTTCTTCCAGGTTTCTTCCCAGATCATATCTGTGATACTTCAAGCCACGAGACTGTCGACACTATCCAAGGAAAGGTGTGATGCTCCCAGAGCACAGCCTCTGTCTTCCCATCTCTCGGCTTTGACTCTCGCACTCAGGATGCGCTTCTTTCCTGTCTCTGCCCGCTGGAGCCTCTGAGACCAGCTGTAAGGCTCCTTTCTCCATGAAGCTCACCTGTACCATCAGCTGACTCACTTTTCTCTCCTCTCTACTCCTACAGGGTCGCTAGGAGTCAGAATCGACTCAACGGCAATGGGTTTAGTTTTGGATTTCTACTCCTATAATATTTTGTAGGTCCATGCAATAGGCATCACACCATCACGCTGTGTTCATGTAGCTTAAAACCCAAACCCACTGCCATCAAGTCGATTCCAACTCATAACGACCCTCTAGGACAGAGCAGAATTGCCGCATAGGGTTTCCAAGGCTGTAAATCTTTATGGAAGCAGACTGCCCTATCTCTCTCCCGTGGAGCGGCTGGTGGGTTCGAACCACCAACTTTCAGCCGCTGAGCACTGAACCATTGCACCACCAGGGCTCCTTACGTACAGCTTACCACCAAAAAAACAAGCTCCACAGGAAAGGGGCTGCACCTTCTCTTTTGCTTTCTCTCTCTCTCTATATATATATATACACATACACATATGTGTATATGTGTATATGTATATATATCACATAATGAGTGCATATATATAAAGCATATAATATACTATAATACATACGTATTACATAAGTATAATAGAAACTTTGTGCTCACCAAGTTAAATTGAGCTCAGAAACCTTCACTTTCCCCACAATTTTACTCCTTAAACGAGTGGCGAATTCCAAGTCCTTTGCTTACAGTTATAAACTCCCGAACTGGAAGAGGTCCTGGAGGTCATCTAATCCAACTCCTGTATTTAAAGGAATTAGGACACTGGCAGTTTAAATAACCAGAAATTTCAAGCTCCTTCAGCAAATGAGTGAGCGCTGAGAATGTGTCATCATTGCCTGCTGACTGGCAGAAGCTAACACAATGGACTAATTTTCCCTCTTCCCTCTATACTCTCCAACCCCCTCTCTTCCTCTCTGTTTTTCCCATCCTTCCTGCAGCCATTTGTCTCAATTCAGTAGACAGAAGCAAAGCACAAAAGGAAGATCCAGATATATATAATTTCCAAACAGAGTGCAGGGAAAATACACAAGTCCCCTCCCTTTTGAGTTAGGAGAGATATAAAGCTCAAATGTTTTGAATATGAAATTGAGAAGAGCTTGGGAGACATGTGGAGTGAAAGACAGTGGCTAATTCTAAAGCACATTAAAATATGTAAAGACCACTGTGGACTTCAAAATAGAATATGTGGCCTTGCTTTTTTATTTTCTGAAGGCTTGTTATACACTCAGGATAAAGTATCAATCCTGAAACAATCTCCATTCTTCTACTAAAACATCACCGTTTTCAGTAAAGTTGGGAATTCCTTCTCCACTTTCACCACCCTAACTCTGGGACTTCATCCAACACCATGCGTTACATTTTGATGAAGTGCTGTATTTTCGGCCTTGGCTCTTCAGATAAATTTCACAAGATAGCAACTTTAGGGATATTTAACCCTGTATATATTGGGTTTCTCACCATCTGACGAATATGTAAGCAGACGCTGAAGACATCCTGCTTCTAAACCACGGCAGTATTTTTAAGTTCTCACGAGCGCTATAAACACGCAGCCTGGAGAGAAAGGAAGTGAGCATTGCAGCATGTTAAACAGCAAAAAATCGTAGCCAAAAACCGTGGTCTTCTTTTTATGGCGCTATAAGCTTTTTTTTAAAAAAAAAAAAAATCATGACTGCTACATTTTTATAGATGGCTCAGCACTTGCTAACATCTCCAAAGTGACCTCAATATTTTGCCAGCCTAACATTAATTTCCCTTCACAAAACCAAATAAGTAAATACATAAATACTTTTTTAAAATAATAATACATTGAATGACATACTAAAAAATACTCTTAAAGTAAAGACTCATCAAATTTGGGAACAAACTTTGGGAGCAGTTTGTTTGACCTACTGGATTAAACGAAATTCCACGAATCCTTCTTTCAAATGAAAAGGATGGCCCCTTTAAGGAGAAGTCAATCTTATCTTAGGAAATTCCTAAACATTTCCATATAGTGCAGTCACATTTTTAGAGAGGCCAAATGAAACAGCCACATGAAAAACAACTCTGCATTCTTTTTTCATAACCGATGGTGATGATAGCATTCTTTATGTTGTTAATATGACTGGTAAAATGATTCATGCATATTATTCTCACAATTCATTTATAGAAAAAAATGGTTGTTTCTCTTGACAGATTTACAAAATTGATTTTAATGAACATTGAAAACTACATATTATATAGTGTTGCCCTTTCTTTCTTGACTACTAGGAAATTTAGAACAAAATTTTATTCTCATTTACAGAAATGTATTATTTTGGGTTTCTAGCATATCAAATGGAAACCCTGGTGGCGTAGTGGTTAAATGCTATGGCTGCTAACCAAAAGGTTGGCAGTTCAAATCCAACAGGAGCTCCTTAGAAACTCTATGGGGCAGTTCTGCTCTGTCCTACAGGGTCGCTTTGAGTCAGAATCAACTCGATGGCAACGGGTTTTAGTGTATCAAATAGAAGCTAGTATATATATATTTTTTTCCTTTGAGGTTTTCACTTTTGTCTCTATTTCAAAAATCTAATTATACAAAAAGGCACATTCGCAAGGTAACTCAAAGTCCCTTTGGGCACGTGGAAGTTACAATTTATTAAAAAGATATATCTCCACAGTAAAAGACATTTCTAGTAATTGTATATATTTTTCTGACATCAATTTAGAAAATTTAGACATTTGTAGGTTTCAATAACACATTAATTCATAAGTTAGGTGTCCATGCTAATGTAGCAAATTAACTTAGCTTTGCATTTAAGGGACACTGGCCTAAAGATAGTCATGGTTATAAGTAAATACTTAGAGCTTTAAAAATGCTATTTGCTAAGGATTACATGGGAAATGACATTTCTAAAGAGTAACCTTTCCTCCGTGGAGTAACTGGGAAAGGAAGAATATTTCTTTCTAAAATACTTTCTTTTGCCAAATGGCTTATGCTTTTTTTCCGCAATTATTTACGGTCCCAAGCGTGATTAATAGACTTCTGCTCTTTCTAAATACTCAAGTGAAGGTTTAATCTGCTGTTTACATCTCATGTTAAACAGTGATGGTGGACAGCCACTGTCGAAAGAGGTTACCCTTACGAGTTCAGTGGACCAACAGATTCCATTAGCTAAGCTTGCTAGAAGCCTTCCTAGCTAAATAAAAACTATTCTTTTGGGTAAGAAAACACTAAAGTGAAGAAGCAGAAGTTTTAAACTTACTCTATCAGATTAGAGACTATTTAAAACAAAAAGTCCTTGTGTTTTTGGAAAAAAAAAAAAAAAAAAACCCAAAGTATTAGCCAAAAATAAGCGCGTGCTAAACTGGACAAAAAATCCCTCAAGCTGTCTGTGTACCGTCTAACTTCCTAAGGAGAGAACAGCCAAGACTTGGAAGCCTTCTGCGTATGGAGGAGAAAACATTCTCTTCGTGATGGAATGTGGGCAAGTTCTAGCTGTCATATCTATCTGCCTCGGATCGAATGAGATTAATGGGCACGGTTTATTGGTATGTGACTGTTGTTCTGGGTTCTCAACATTTAGGACAGGGTAAGGCTGAACAGCTGGGCAGGCATCTTAACCTCCACAGTGTCTGCGCGGCAATTTCCCTAGAGCTGTCAGAGGATGACTAATGATTACCGAAAAGAGGGTTCTGGCCAAGACCTCTCTGACATTTGCTTCCTGCTACTGTTTTTGGAAACATAACTTTAATTCTCTCTGTTTACTTTGAAAGTCGATGTCACTCATATCAGACTCCCGTTTTGCCAATGTCCCACGACTATTACAGCCGTCATCACTTTAACACGTAAAGAACCGTCTTCATGTTAGATTTTGAAAAATACACAGATAAAAATCTAACGTCCTTCCACATGAGCTCAGAACTGTACTCCTCTCACACCTGACTCCCATACTGGCGGGCATGATCTCGTTCACGAGGTTGTGAATAACAAGAAGACCGTGCCCTTGGTTATCGTATCGTTCACAAAGCACATTACGATGCTACTAATAAAAATAAAAGCAATAAAAGTGGTTATTTACTAAGTAAGTGTCTACTAAGCACAGGCCCTGTGCTGGGCATTTGCACTACGTCAAATTTAACATGAACACTTCTTATCTGAGGTGATGAAGGACCAGAAGGGTGCAATTCAGTAACGTCTCCCAAGGTCCCACAGCTACCAAATGGTAACACCTGGATTCAAACTCCCATCTGACTCCAAATCTATACTTTTCCATTCCAATGTACAATCGAACCGGCGCCCAAACACAGAAACAAGGCTAAAATCAGTGTCTTGCACGTTTTGTTGCTTCAGTAGGCTTTTAGTGACAACTAGATAATACCTTCTTCTAATGTGAAAAAGTTTTGTGTCATGCACAGTAGTAAAAAAAAAAAAAAAGTTGCCATTGCTTCAACTCATGGCGGCCCTATGGGACAGAGTAGAACTACCCCATAGGGTTTCCAAGGAGCAGCTGGTGGATTCGAACTGCGGACCTTTTGGTTAGCAGCCCAGCTCTTAACCACTGCACCACCAGCGCTCCATGCAACAGTATAGGCTGACACTTTTGTCCACATTCAAAACGTGAGCCAACCGAAGCCTAAGGTTATGATTAAGTCCCCTGCCCTTAGACCCCAGCTCATAGGAGGCAGAGGTGGACTAGAACCCAGGTCACAAACACGAGCATAGACTCCCCAAGTTTGATGGATCTAAACTACGTAGTCTTTTTTTTTTTTCTTTTCTGTTGATGAAGAATCTAAAGCTCAAAAAGAGTAAGAGAATTTTCCAAGATCACCTTGCAAGTAACTAACACTGGATTTATAACTTCTCTGGTTTAGACTGTCTGTCTAGGGGTAAAAACGTTACAGACTGTCTCCATTTTGGACAGCCATTCATTATCACCTATGGGAAATAAAAGTTCTCTGTAACTGGTTCAAATCCCAGGTGGGTTGTCAGGATATCAGGAATGTAACACTCTTCACAAAGCTAGGATACGAAACCCTACCTCTATCTGGGGCCCAGGACAGAAGTAGTTAATCATTATTTACAAGGCCCCATTATGCTATAAGCAATGATTTATAGCACCAAGTAGAAATTTGGACCGGTACAGACTGAGTTGCCCTTGGTGAACTACGTGGTAAGAAAATAAATAACTGAATTTTGTTGTGCTAACCATTCATTCCCACATTGCTTCCGCCTGGTTTTCATTATGAAAAATGGAGATGAATGTTGTCTTTCCCTGGTGACCCATTAAGAAAGTTCTAGCTGGCCATCACTTCACTACAGCCAACAGCCAGCTCTCTAATGCTCACTACACGGCTCTGCGGCTGTTAGCAGCCAGGTCACATTTTCTCCCAAACTGTACAATGTTGCAATTATTTGAATTTATTTGTCAAATATGACAGCAAAATGGCAATTAGCTGTGAATCTGGGCTTTCTGCTCCTAAGATACCCTTTAAACATCAGCAGAGAAATAACTTAATTTAGAGAGTTGATTTTTTTTCCTGCTTTTGACAATCTAAGAATTTTCAAAAGTATGTCTGCAACATTGTTTTGTGAAATAAGAAAGTGACAGGCATCAAATGTGGGCCACAGGCTAGGAGTCGGAGGCCCAAGGACTGAGCATCCATGTGTGGGGTTATTTCCTGTTTCTCCCCATAAACAGCTACACTTCCTGAATGGACTGCAGATGGAGGCATGGGGGTCTGGGAAAAAAACCCAAACCCGTTGCTGTGGAGTCAATTCTGACTCACAGAATAGAACTGTCCCACAGGGTTTCCAAGGACTGGCTGGTGGATTCGAACTGCGGACCTTTTAATCAGCAGCCAAGCTCTTAACCACTGTGCCACCTGGGCTCCAGGTCTGGGAAAAGAAGTAATAAATTGGGTTTTGCCCTCATGAAAATTGTAACAGTGCTAAGATAATAGTAGAAATAGCCTGGCAAAAATTATGTTTTGGGGGAAGGGGCTTTAGGGCTTAATGGGCAGATAGATAAATTCTATCATTACAATTTATAATGTATTTGGCCTGCCTTCCATGTTGTGTTTATGAAACCAGTTTAACATTTCACCCACTCCACTATTTGAAATACAAACAAAGCAAACAAGTAAATCCAAAGCTTTTTCACTTGTACCTTTCTGATGTAAACATGCCACATTCTTCTGTGAAATACAAACTCTCTCCTGTCCTCATAGGGGTGGGAGATTTACTTTAAAAAGCATTTCAAAACATTCACTTCATCTCATGTAAAGGAATCTACTGTGGCTGCATGCCAAAGAGAGTTTCACTCCAAAGACCTCTCCTGGAGGGGACTTCAAAAAGAAACTAAGGTCCCTTCAGGTGTTTTACCCATCGAGCTGACTAATGGGTGTTCCTAATTGACAGATCACATGGTCTTTTTACAGAGGTGACTTTGAATATGAAGTTCTTCCAATGATTCATAAGTATCTCTGGCATCACACCTGTACTTTTTTTTTTTTTTTAACTATTTGGCCACAGCAATAACCTTCAGACTGTATAATAAATGAAATATCCTTACTGTATATACAGGTTAAATATAAGCCTAAACATTTTCTCTGTACCTCAGCCAACAGTCTGTACTGGAAAGAAGGCCCCAGTCCATCTGAATTTCTGAGAAGGTAAAAGCTTGGAGAAAATACACTTATCAACTGAATGTATCAGGTAGCATCAACTCTTCTGTTACTCTGCGGCACTTGTATTGGTCTTAAGAATACTGTCTTCCATTAACCATAGAGAACTAGGGATAGAAAGGCCCTTTAAATCAAATAGTCCCACTGTTCCATTTTACAGATGAGCAATAATTTACCCAGAAAAATTAGTGGCAGAACTCTAGTTAAAATCTACATCTTTAATTGAAACATTCGTAAGGACACACTTGGAGTTGTAGTCACTGCTGTCTCAAAGTGGAGGTGTGTCTACATATGTAACAAGTGTTTGCTGACCACCTCTGCCAGAGAAAGAACTGTGATAGATGTCACACATCTGAGAGTACAAAATGACTTGGAAATGATCCATGACCTTTTATTAACTATAGCCCAGTTAAGGCATAAAGACATACACTGAATATTAAAACATAAGGTCATACAGGGTTAGAGGTCAGAATGAGTGGGTGGCAGGCAACATAGCGCTGTAGAAATTGAGAGAAATGTGGAATCACATTTCTGGAATGTTCAGGTAAGACCTCATTGAGAAAGTAAAACAGGGCTGGATCTTGAAGATCAGAAAACAGGTGGATATCTCAGATGCAGAATAGCATGAGCAAGGAAAAGTAGGAAAGCGGGAATAGTAATTTGGCTACCCTGGCTCATGTGTAAGATCCGGTTTGCAGAGTAACGGGAAACAAGGATGACTATGATGTGATTTATGGGATCCTTGAACACGAACGAGGTATTTTCATTTTTGTTCTTGGAAAAAGGGCAGCAGATTTATCTATATATGTGTACATTTATATGTG
>NW_004444028.1:1061507-1110279 GCF_000243295.1 Trichechus manatus latirostris | reverse complement strand
GGGACCTCTTGAGGTGCCTATGGAAGACTTTTTTAAGTGGGAAGACGGGTATGGGGGGCGGTCTATGATCAGCTTGGTGGCATCATCTCTATTATGGAAAGGTTAGCCTGGTTATTGAAGGATAGGTTGGGAGTAAGGAGAGACCGGAGAAGATGCAAAGTTCTTGGAGAAACCACTGTAGTCTCCTTTCTCACATACAGAAGACATACGATGGTCAACCTGTTGCTATTGAGTCGATTCCAACTCAGATCGACCTTACAGAACAGAATAGAACTGCCCCATAGGATTTCCAAGGAGCAGCTGGTGGATTTGAACTGCTGACTTTTTGGTTAGCAGCCGAGCTCTTAACCATTGCATTACCAGGGCTCCCAAGATGGTTAAAGGAAATGTAAAAAGTCAAGGGAATTTTTTAAATTTCAAAGCCAGTCAAATAATATGGTGGTAACAGCAATGGAAATCAGTATTTTTGTTTTTTTTTTGGTGGATGCTAATTTTTGGTTGTGGGTTGGAGGAAATAATAATTTCATTTTGAGCTAAGTTCTATTTACTATTATGGGAAGGCATCCAAAGGAAGACATCTTCTTAGCAGCGAAGAACTTTGACGGTAGAGCTGATCAATTGAGTGCTTTCTGGGCAAGGTCTTCACTTGAGGTCTGCAGCCCAGAGAAAGTCAGAGAGAAGAGTTTTAGAATGAGGAAAGAATCAGTTATTATAAATGCCTTAGAGCAACCCAGAAGAACAAGAAAAATGGACTTTAAGTTTGTATCCAACCCTTATCTTGCTAAGAAGTATATTCCCCTGAGGTTTATAGAACTTACAAAAAAGGTTTTTATAGTTAATTATATTTAAGATAAACAGTATTCAAAGCTAAACATATTTCATTAAGGTAGGACTTTGAGTCTTTAATATGCTACTATAATACTTGATTTCCATGAATAGGATCTTGCATTCCACATTTGTTGGAACTCTTTTGACCAAAGAACCTTCCTGTCTGCTTCAGAGTAGCTCAAAAACTGATCAGCCTTCTGAGACTCTACCTTCTTTGTATATATAGGAATATGAACTTTGGGTAAACTTGTGTAACTTTGATGAAAGAATGACTTTAATTGTAAAATCCTCACCTAAGTGATCTCAGAATGTAAAGACTAAAATGGCCCTTAGCTTTCATCAGGTGTAACACCCCTCCCCCACTGTACTAATATGGATAAAATAACTACAGAGTGAGAAAGTGTTCTCAAGGCTACATGGATCCTGATGGCAGAGCTGGAACCCACAATCTAGTCTTCCAATACTACCTACTCAGCAGGAAAATGAAGCGTCTACCATTTTGGAAAAGTGCAAATAAGAAAAGTTATAATCAAAATATATCTCTCCAAAAGTCAGTGGCAGAAGTACCTTTCTCCATGCAACCCAGAATAAGCCAAATTCAAGTTGCAAAGTGACTATTAATGAGTATAGAAGAGAACTATAGAATTGTGTTTAAATGAAGAGACTAGTTTGAATTGAACCACAGCCTAGAAAAATCATATCAAATAGACTGTGGAATTATATTCAGTGGTTAAAAAAAACCCAGGGTTTCTGATTTCGATTTTGCACATACTGTTGGTTTACACTGGCTTTCTTCCCTTTGAAATGTTAAACTGTGGCACAGTCCAGCAACTGCAACTGTGCTAAGAAAAGATTGTCATTATGAACTTCCCACATATGGAGTCCAATGTTCCTACTTTGTCTACATAGGGTACCATAAGCTGTGTATTTCTAGGGGCTCTGAGGCTGAGGTTACTCCAATTCTTCTTTCAATTCAACCTAACCAACATTTAATGAGGGTCATGTGCTGGGCATGGGGGTGAGGGGAATAGGGTGGGGAGGAAATAGAGATAATTCCTGTTTTTTAGTAGCTAATCTGGGGATGGGATGGGAAATTAGGCAAATATCTGTAAGTTTGAAAGAGAGATCGTAAGAAAAGAAAAAAACAAATACTATAAGGACTCTGAGTAAAAGAAAGCACTTCTGAATAGATTCATTTAAATCTGCAAAGTCTTTATGGAGATCTTTTTATAAATATGGCATTTGCAATGGACCTTGAAAGATGGATGGATTTTCAATAGGCAGAAGCGTTGGGAAGGGCAGTTCACCAAGAGTAAGGAAGGCACAGAGGAAAAGTGTCATCCATGTGCAGAGGTTAGTTTGTTGGGAGCACAGGTTTTGGGAGGAGTAGGGTTTGAGGTAATAAAGAATACTACGAAAGTAGATTGGGGTAAATATGGTGGAGAGGCTTGAAAGCTAAGCACATACTGTGTCATATATTGGGGAGCATGTGAAAATTTCAGAGCAACACTTGATTCTTTTGAACCTGCCTTCCAGAAACAGCTCCATCTGACTGGAGGCAAGAAAGTCTAGGTTACTAAGTTGTACCAGTAATACAGGATGGTTTGGAGTGAGATTGCCAGATAAAACCAACCCCACAGAGATTCACATGACAGTACACCCTGCGTCTCTCCAACGAGGTGTCCACCTGGCCTTGAACCTTCAGAGTTATGGAACCGGGCCACACAATCATGCTCCAAAAGTACAGTTGGTAGGGCATGCCAATAAGCAGCTGCATCGTCACATTTCCCACTTCTGGAAAACTCACTTCCTGTTATTCTAAAGCTTTTTATATTTTAAAGACTCTACAACAAGCTCAATTTTAAACTGGAGAGAAATCCTAGCCAAGTAATTAAAATGAACATAGCTTTCCATCTGGTAGTTGCCACTTCTACTCTTCCCACCCAGGAGAACATGTGGTCCTATTACAACATAATATGAGCAGCTTTTGTTTTTTTCATTTAAAAACACTCCCATGTGCCACTAGAGGAATTCTTAATTGCCTCTGCTTGGAGATGGTAAGGCAGACATACTGTTTACACTTTCTTTAATTTTCCTCCATGCTAATAGAGGAAGTCACTATGGGAAAGGCTTTATGAATTGGCAGTTATTAACCTTGTGCTTTCCTGTTCTTGGAACTGAGGCTGCTGAGACCATATAAGAATAAAAAAGAGATAAATGAGGGCCTAAAACTCACCGTTCCTATTCCCAACTTAATATGAAAGGAGTTAATGGCAAATGTCTCCACGCAATGTGCATACTGTCAAAGAGAGGAAAGAGAGTATGTATGTGTATACCGAAAATAGACAGCACTCTCCTATCACTTATTTTACAAAGAACTTTATCTCACGTCGTCATCATCTACTAGGCTGGGCAGATATTACTATCCCAATTTCACAAGTGAGAAAAATGAAGATGAAGTGACAATAGTTGTTACTATTTATGGAGCAATCAAATATGCCAGAAACCTGCAATAAACATCTTACATATATTACCTCATGTTAAAACAGAAAGTAACAGTGAGGTACGGGCTCAGTGGTTAAGCACTCGGCTGCTAACCGGAAGGTTGGTGGTCCAAACACACCATTTGCTCCTCGGGAGAAAAGACCTGGCCGTTGGCTCTCGTAAAGATTACAGCCTAGGAAACCCTATGGGACAGTTCTACTCTGTCCCATAGTGTCGCTGTGAGTTACAATCGACTCAACAGCAACAACAGCAACAATACGGATCATTACTTGCCATTTACTGTTGAGAAAACTAAAAAATAAATCATTAAGTCTGACTTAAAACTCGATTCTGTCTTACACCAGAACTCAGACTCAATCTCTGCTACCCCCCAAGTGACACAGCTGGTCAGCAACAGCACTAGCAACCACATTCAGGTATTTTAGCTTTTCATTCAGTGTGCTTTCCACAAAAGTCTCATGATGTGACATTGGTAGACTCCTTATGACATTAAAACATGTTGGCAAACAAAGTTAAGGAAAAATAGTGTTCCAAATGAAAACTAAAATAGCTGCTTTCTTGTAGAATTTCTCTGTATAAAGACTAAAAAACTCAAGGCAAATGAGTATTTTCTTGTCAGCATTCTGTACTTAAAAACCTCCCATTTTGGTTTGTTCTGAAAAAAGAGTTTGATGAAGATCCCCCTCCTTCTTCTAAGCGTCTCGTTTTATTTTATAGTAAGCAAAAGGTTTTCCTAAAGCAGACAAACTCCCAAAGGGAAGACACTTCCCTGGTATTATTTTGACTAGCTAGTAAAGTTCATGAAAAATGCTGAACACTCAGAATGCCAGGGACCCAGACAGAGAAGCCCGCCTGGGAAATGCCATCTTAATTTTGTGAAGCAGGATCTCTAAGACTCCATGTAAACTCTGGTCTGATCAAATTAAAAGAGACGTTTCTAACAATAAAACCAAACCCATGGCCGGCAAGTCGATTCCGACTCATAGCAACCCTTTAAGACAGAGTAGAACTGCCCCATAGGGTTTCCAAGGAGCAGCTGGTGAATTCAAGCTGCCGACCTTTTGGTTCGAAGCCATGGCTCTTAAAGACTGCGCCACCAGGGCTCTAATAGGGATGGCCTACATTAAGGCACCATCATATGCAAAACTATTATAAGTCCACTGAAAGTAATGACACATGCAAAGATGCTCAAGATATACTCTTGAATAAAAAAAAAAGTCTGTACAACACTATGATTCCATTTATGTAATATAAATTGATAAGAAAAATATTATACACCAATTGTTAATATTAGTTGTGTCTGGGTGGTACTAACCAACCAATCACCCATCCTGTTGCTGATGAAGTCAATTCTGACTCACAGCGACTCTGTAAGACAGACTAGAACTGCCCCATAGGGTTTCCAAAGAGTGGCTGGTGGACTCGAACTGTTGACCTTTTGGTTAGCAACCATAGCTCTTTACCACTGCACCACCAGGGCTCTGTCTGGGTAGTAAAAAACGCGCTGCCATCAAGTCAATTCTGACTCATAGCAACCCCACAGGACAGAGTAGAACTGCCCTATAGGGTTTCCAAGGTGCACCTGGTGGATTCAAACTGCTGACCTTTCGGTTAGCAGCCGAACTCTTAACCACTACGCCCCCAGGGTTTCCGTCTGGGTGGTAGCAGAGACTTAACAGAAAACTTGACAGGAGACTTAATAATTAACTTTTTCTTTTTTTTTCTAATTTTCTAAAAAACAAGCATATGGCATACATGTGTTATGAAGAAACAGAAATGGAAGAAGAATGAGAAAGTAATCGTGGTTTTCCAAATACAGAAATATTTCAGGCAAGGAAGAGCTTCATCTTGTAAGAAGGTCCTGATAATACAATGAGTGAATTAATTTATGTAATATATTTAAGACAAGAGAAATGCTGAAAAGCTCTGTGTGTGTGTGTATGTGATATTTGACTACATAAAGGAAAATCACTGCAGGGAACTTTTTTATGAGCTCCTGCACCCCTTAATCTATTTATCACACTGCATCCACAGTGATCTTTCTAAAATGCAAATCTGATCTTATCTCTTCCTGACTTTAAATTATCAACGGCTCCCCACTGATCAGAAGATAAAGTTCAAATTCCAAACAAGACTCTGCTAGTCCTGGCTTATCGGCCCAGACTCACTTTTCACTCTCCCTGCTGCTTTCTAGTCAAAATCAACTCCACTGCAATGGGTTTGGTTTGGTTTGGGGTTGCTTTCTAGACTAGGGTCCTGTTGACACTTCTCTCAGTTCTATTCATTCTCTCCCCTCTGAGTTTATAGTATTCCTCTTCTTGAAAAATTCTTCCAACTCTTTGCCTGATTATTTCTCACTCATTCAGATCTCATTCCCTCTGATATGCCTTCATTGAACAATCAAATCCCACGTGCTCTGAGAGAACCCTGAACTTTCCCCTCACACTGCCTCCCTCCCAGTATTACAATCACCCATTGACTGGTCTGAGTCCTTCATTGGTTCTCTGGGGGCAGAGTTTTAAAGACCTTGTTTACCAAGGTGAAGAGGATTAACCTTAAGAGATGTCGCCAGTTAAAGAATAATTAACTCATTTGTAGTAAAACGAAACAAAATAACGCCCTCTTCTTTCTTTTAATTTGAGGACCTCCTTAGCTTCCATAAAGTTGGGCCTCTACATTGCTTTGATTGACTGTTGTATTCCCATGACTACCCCTCCATGACACATCATGGGCTCTCAACGAGAACTTGGTAAAAGCTGTTCATAAAGTTTTCCATTTATCAAATATTTACTGAGAGCCCTCAATGGGCCACTGTGGACTAGTCACTAACTATACACGATAGACACCCAGAGCATAGTTGCTACCTCAAGAGATTTCATATTGACAGGCTACAGCAAGTAAATAAAAGTTATCAGATAGGGAGATATAAGCAAAGAGAGTGATTCGGGAGCACTTAGCAGGAGCAACTATCTCAAAATGAAGTAGAATTTATTATATCACCAAAGTTATTAAATTTATGGTAGCTGTTTAAAAATTATAGTATACTCCTGGCAGGTGTATTTTTTTTTTAAAGGGGAGTTTGGTTAAACTGGAACTAGTAAGTCACTATTAAGAATTAGAAAGAAAGAAACCAATCCTAATGTTGATGTTCTGTTAGCAAACTTTCAATGAAAGGTATTTTCTTGAGTAGGCATAGACTTCAGCTATTTATTTACAGATGATGGGTTCGTCTGTGGAAAGATGAGACGAACTGTCCTCTTGTCACGTGGGATAGGTAAGGGTGAGACATGTAAGAAGAGAAAAATAGACAAAAAAATCTTTAAATTCCAAAGAGAAAACAGATTTGCCTGGTAAATATTTCCCCTTAGGGCTTCTGACATCCTTTAGGGAAATGACGAGTTTAACAACTCTGGCTTTGCCTGCTGCTGGGTTTTCAAATATCTTTTCCAGGCTAGATGGTAAGTGGAATGGTCCTGGCTGCCCAATGCTGATGGCTTGAAAATCCTCCACAAGGGAAAAAACAGCTGAGATTCAAGTAAATCATCACCTCTTCATTTCTGCATATGAAATCGCACTAAGACCAAGAATTTGGTTGGGTAATATATCAACAAATCTCTACTTTGATCTTATTTATTTTTAAATAGGAAGCAAACGATGTGTTATATTTCCTTGGACAATTCTCCTCTCCAAAGGAAAAATAATCTGGGAATTTGGAATGGCAGAGGACTGGCCAGGGTTTCATTCTGTTGTGCATGGGGTCCCCTAGAGTCAGGGGTCGACTCGATGGCAGCTAATAATAACAAGGAGTAAAAAACTTTTGGTGGCAAAATATATAGACAATGAATAGTTGATTTATGAAAAAGCATTTCTTACTTACAGGTAAGGAATTGAGGAGAGACTCATGAAGAGTATAGTATCTGTGTTGATCTTTGAGGAAAATAATGTGATTTGAATATGAGGATTGGGTGCTCAGAAAAAGTTTGTTAAACTAAAGGACTGAATGAATACCTATTTGAGGTCTTCATGAAGTTGGAGAAATGTATTTTTAGTTTTTTTCTTGTCAATGAAATGACTTTCTCCTACTTTTATCCAAATAATTTTGATTGCTTATAAGAGAAAAGTAGAAAGGTTTTGACTATATGAAAGAGCACCTCATTGGGGAAAGAGAAGTAAGACTCCATAAAGGAGGGGTCACGTGGGTCAACCCTGATAGAGGGACAGGGTTTGACAGTCGAAGGGGGATAGAAAAGGGTATTCTAGGTGAAGTAACTGCAAGTGACAAAAGAATGGTGCCCCCAAAAGTGCAGGCTATGCCCTGAGAAAGAAGTTTCAGTTGGCTGTTGGCTGTAGCTGAGGATGACGATAGGGTGAAGTCAGAAATTAGGATGGAGAAGATTTATATTGTGAATGGACTTAAATGAAGGTAGAGACCAACCCTGAACCCACAGCATCTTCTGTGCTTGAGTCAAAATGCAAGGCTCTGTGTCTTTGCCACTCCGGCTAGTTTCATGGCTTCTCCAGGCCTTGGCCTTGGCCTTGGCACGGGAGCCTTCTTTAGCTATCACTCTGCTCTGCATCCCTGTTCCCAATACACAGCACCATACTCTAAAGCTGATTCTTCAGCACTGCAGAAACTTCTTTACTAGACCTTTGGAGGAAGGAGGCAGTCATGGGGAATGAGGAAAGTGTGACACCGGATGTCAGGAGACACGGGTTCCAGTTCTGGCTCTGTTGGTGGCTCGCTGGATGACCTTCAGCAAGTCACTCAATATCTCTATCTCTGTTTCTTCATCTGTAAAATAAAGGAGTTGGGCCAAGTGATTTTTAAGATGATTCTAAGCTTGCTACTTTTACCTATTTAGAGTATACAAATTCCAACAGCGAAAGGAACATAGAGTATAATCAACTTATTCCATTTTAGAAGATAAATTGTAAAAAAAATGAAAGAGTGTTTCAGTATACACCAAGCCTTACTATGAGACCTTTAGTTCCCCCTGCCTCTCTTCACTCACTGAAGAATAATCCCTGCTAATCCCAGGTCCTTCTTTCCACACTAATAAGAGACTCTGTTATACAGTAGAAATAGCACTGACCTATGTGTCTGACATGAACTCTCCTTATCTATTTGACTCATCCCCCTTTCCCAGCGAACCCAGACTACTTCTCATGATGAAAGAATTACTTGAGAATGCGCCCAGCACTTTTTATCTTTTCCACTGACTTTATTAGGATCTGGTTTAGGTCAGCATCGTGGCACTTATCCTGGGCTCATTCTACAGAGGGCAGAGATTGGGACCCTCACTAGCTGAATCTCTTTGGAATTCCCTGAAGAAGGAGCTGGGGTTCAATCGATACCTTTGGAGAACTGCTTTGGACAAGACCAGAATTGCTCCACTCTTGACAGAACTGAAACACTGCCCCAAAGAGAGAACTGGAGTTAAATTGTCTATTGGGAGTAAGCAGTTGGGGTAAGTTTCCATGTGGAAGTTGTGTGTGTGTGTGTGTGTGTGTGTGTGTAGCGGGGGGAGGAAGGGAGTAATAGGTAGGTGTTTGCATTCTGCTTCTTGACTAAATAATATCTTCCTTTAGAACTCAGGCATGACAGTAAGTCTCTATTAACTGTTGATGACTCCAAGCCCTTTCTAAATGCCCTTGTTCCTTAATCTGCTGTTTTGCCTCTCAATCCTCTGCCTCAAACATGAGCCACTCTATCTGCGACTCCAGTCTCCTGGAGGGAGAAGAAATCTACAGTATATATAATTGGTGGAATTTCTTATTCGGCTGGTTTTGGTATGTGATAAATGCTAATCTGTCTTCATTTAATTGCCCCACACATATAATGGGAATAATAATACTAAGGCCTAATTCTTACTTTATTTTTTAGTCTCTAATGTGATTGGTGAGAAGTGACAAGTGTTTAAATTACAAATCCAACAGAAATTTCATATATTCCCACTGCTTTTTCCATTGAATCTCACAGATGGAAGAGACTTCAGGGTAACCTGGTCAAACCTCACCCTCCCATTTGATGCTTAAATCCTCTGCAAATTTCTCTGTCCATGGTCAAGGGATATCTTCTTGAGTTTCCTCAATAACAGGAAGTTCATGACCTTCCAAAGCAGCCCATTCCAACTTTGGACAGCCATTCTAAAGTCCTCTCTTATGCTGACTAGAATCTGTCTTAGACTATCTACCTACTGGTCTTCAGTCTACTGATTATAGTTATTCCAATAAAAGCAGCCTTTCAAATGTGGGCACACTGTATCAATGTGTTCTTTCAGAAGACAATGTCCTTCCTTTAAGAATATTCTTATCCCAGTTTACCTATACCCGAGATCTGACGCCAGATAGGTGGCAGCACAATCTCAATTATGGAATCTGGCACATCTTCTCTCTCTCTCTGTTTCCCTGCATCTGTTCCTTAGTCCCTCTCCAGCTGTCCTGTCAGTCAGGAGTGTCTCCCCATATCCTAAAGAATCTTGTTCAAGGAAGGAGTGTATCATATGCCACTGTCATTTCTTTTTCCTTCATAAATCAGGCAGCCATGACCGGTGCAGTGAAATTCTATGTAGTAGTATAAATTTAAGCCACCTCAGCTGTTCTCTCAGAGGAAAAAAGAGTCTATTTTACTGTTGGTTCTCCAGTTACTAAAGTTTAGGAATCATCCCAAGAAATATTTCAAACGGAGATATTATTTCCAGAGGCTAAATGACACACACATGGGATGTAAAAGATCTGTGGACTACATGGAGCCAGCAACAACCTGGTAAAAATATCTGACTCCTGACAATAACCAAAACAACTCCAGAGACAGCTTGCATAATGCGGAATGGATTTAAAAAGAAATTCTCCTCTGGATTTCTCCTTAGCACATCCACCAGCGGCGGTACACAGTCATGTGTTTGCCGTTGAGCCACTCCTCTAAGCCACAATGCATTTGGCACGTGGTGTGAGATGCGCAGCACTGCTGGTGCTACAGCCTTTGTTAGTCTTGGAACAGGGAGGCCAGCTTTGTTTGCGGATTCACAGGCAAGCAGAATATTATATCTCTCAGCAGTCTATTTCCTGAAAGGTTTCTCTCCTTGACTTGAAGAATCTTGTCTTTGTGATTAAAACCAAATTACTAGGGAAATTGGAATGGTGAAAATTGACCCCAAGAGGGCAAAACAGTACTTTAGTTTCAGCTAAATGCCATAAGCCCCCAAGCCCCCATACATACTCATACGCGCTATACCCAAGTATAATAGATCTGACCAAACCAGTGAAAGTAAAAATTCTTCACTAATTTTTCCCATGGATTGTCCAGTGGGTGATGTCAAGTGACTGATTCTGTAGTCCTTTATGGATTCAACCTCTGTTATAAAAACATTTACATGTAGCCACTGAAGAATTACATAAGACTTTATAAGGAAGTGGTGTTCTACTCGGCAAAGACAATTTCTAACCAAAAGACATCCACTTTAAGTTGTTCCCTCGGTCATGATGGTCTATTTTACTGAATTTATTATTCACATTCTCTCACTAGTTAAAACTCTCCTGCAACCAGACGTACATTTCCACAAAGTAAGAGTAATAATAACAATAATAAAACTTTTTAAAATAATGTTTATTGTGTACTGTGCCACTGTGCTGGAAAGTACTTAAGCACTTTAAATGCATCATCATATTTAGACTTTTTAAGAGCACTGGAAGGTGGCTGTTAATAGTCCCAATTTTACAGATGAGAAAAACCAAGGCTTAGATAAATATTTCAGGTCTGTCTAGCTCTATTACTCTGCACTTCTAGTTTATTTTCACATAGGCGTAACAAGGGAATGAACTGTGATTGTGAATATATTTCTGCATGCATCTCTTGGCATTACTGCACTCCCCTCTTTATTCATTTTAGGGCAGAGTAAATATTTCTATTTTTCTTTCTAATACAGATATCTGCAAACTCCTTACATGGTAACTGCCAGAAGTATTATGTAAATATCTGTGATAATCATAGCGCCACTGTGACATATGCAGAAAGAAACTCCTGGATTCTGTAACACTCATCCCTCTCCAAGACACACAAGGGAGACTTGGAACATGGTTTGACCAAGGCCTCCCTTGAGAAAGCCAAGAAAATTACCATTTATTCCAAGAGCCAGGAAGATTCAATGCTGTCACTTCTTTGACATGGCATTTAAGGCAGGGCTAGTTGGACAAACAGTCCCCAAGAGGGGGTTGGTCCTCCCAGTGTCTGTGAATACAGACTCTTCTCAGGCAATGGAGACTCATGATGCGGAAATTATTTTTAACCACATTTCCCACTGAAATGAACGCCTATTTTTATGCCAGAATACAAGGTATTTCTTTCCATTCCAGAAGTATGAGAGCTTCATATTCAGAATGCCTGAGAGAGGTTAAGCTTAGTTTCAGATCTGCGAAATAGTCAAAATACTCAACAGTCGAGTGATGTGTTTATTCTTAGATAAGAAGGTCCCTCTCCCCCCATCCATATATGTCAGGTGCCTCTGACCATTTCTAGGACCTTTAAGGTGGCACTCTGTAACAGTAAGAAGCAGATAACCTGGGGTAATGTACCAGCTCTTCCATTTGTGGAACATGGGCCAAGTCACTTCACTGTCCTCCTAGTTTAAATAACCTCATTGATAAAACAGCAATTACAATTCCCGCAGGTCTGTCTTACAGAGTCACTGTGAGAATTAAATGGGAAAATCCATGTGATATTACTTAGAAAAGAATATATGTGTACACACACAAACCCACAATGGATGTATCTGTAATTATTTCTATCTAAGCATGGCTTCTCTTCATCCTGATGACAAGGATTTATCGTACGTGTCTTGTGATCACCAGTGCTGAAGACGAGTAGGCATTCAGTGAATGTCAATAACGATGAGGATGAAAATGGGCATGCCTTGCCCAGTGGATACAATTCCACCAGTAGTCATGATCACTGGAAACAAGAAGGGACACAAACTTGAGAACTTCAAGCAGAACAGCTCACAGTTGATTTACTTCTGTAGTAAGGAGGGAAACTATCAAATTAATTCTCAATTTCTTCCAGTACCTGTGGTGGCATCCAGCTCTAGGTTTCCAATGAGAACAGAGGTAGTGATTCAAGAAACCTGCAGCAGGTATCACAACAGCACTAGATACGAAATCAGGGATATGTTCTAGCACACAAACATGTCAGCGTGGTAATGTAAAATTCAAAGAGATTCAGAAAAAACTAAAATCAATTTTCCATTTGAGTGGGAGAACTTCCCTAAAAACCACACTTGCCTCTTCTTTTGCACTTTCATCCAACCTTAGAAAAAAGAACAGTTTACTAGATCCCCAGATACAGTATCAGCGATAACTTCAAAAGAGCCATCATGAGTCTTGCAAAGGTTTTCCCTCATAAGCATCATTTTTAGGGCTGAACAAGCCTGACCTTCAGGTCTCATCTTAAAGTCAAAGCTTTTCTACTGCATGAAAGCCTCCTTATTTCTGGCCAGTCCCAGATACACGGCGAAGTTAAATAGGGACACAGTTAAACGTGGGTCTCTCGTGTGAAACTCATCCAGGGGATGGGTGATTTTTCTTACGTGTGGTTTGGCTGGCTGGCTGCCACACACACATGTTGATTGCTTTAAACCCGCTGAAGTGCCTGAAGCCTAACTCCTGATGAGTCCTTTTCCAAGGAGAAGCAGACTCTGTCAAAAATGTAAAACAATGTCTACAGGGTCCCAACAAAACTGTGGGAGGCTGGGGGACGTGAGGGGCAAAACTCGCTGGTTATAAACCTGCAAGGAGCTTTTAGACACGTTTTAGGCTAAAGCCTTAAATTTTATAAATGGACAAACAGAGACCCAGAAAGGAGAAATTCTTTTCCCCAAGGCATTTGGGAAACCGCAGCCCCAAGAACCCTAACTAACCATGTTTACTTATACCAGGCTACAGTCTTCCAGATGTCTACCAATAATGCCCAACTTACAGACATCTGGAAACCTAGGCTTACACAACACCCAACATAAAATGCTTCCAAATACTCAGAAATTTGGATTGAAATATTAATGTAACAATAAAAATATTTGGATGGTTGCAGGAATTTCACATCATTTATGTAAATGCTTTAATCTGGCAAAGAAATAAACACGATCAGAAAGTACAAAAGTGGTTCCGTTTCTGGAGCATCTATGTAGCTCATTAAAATAACAATAATCTGACTCTGTCTCTGTTTACTTTTTGGTATTTTCTTTAGCCTGGAATAGTGAAATTCAATTGGCCTGTTTTGCTTGGCTTTTAAAGTCTTCCTTTTTTGATTTTATAATAATTCGATTTTCAACACTTACAATGTACAAATCCAAACCAAACACATTTTTCTTTCATAATTTTTGTTTTTTAAAAAAGTAATTTTTCCTTCTTCGCAAATACTTTACTATTAGATTATGTAAACTTGTCTCCCATCCAGTTTGTTTTAAATAAAATCCAAACTTCAAGCTTAAACTGCCCAAATTTGTAATAGTCATGCCAATAGATGTCTATCTGGACATTAGTCCATCTGCCCATCCATCTATCCACCACCCACCCATCCATCCATTGGTCCATCTACCTAATTATCTATTTTTTCCAATAAATTTTTAATGAGTGTCTTTTATGTGCCAGACACAGAGCTACATACTGCTAATGTAGTGTGTAGCAGATAGACAACATCCTTGACCGCATTAATCTTATGGTCTAGTAGTATTAAATTTGGAAAGGCTGGACTTTGTTAAACAAATAACTACATACAATAGTACATTGATGCTTGTATTCCTGCCGTGTAGCTGCCATTTCAGGCCAGTTTTTTAAGAGCTGTCAATGATACTCCATTGGTGCTGTTGCTTTGTGCTGTCAAGTCCATTCCAATTCATAGCAACCTTATAGGGCAGGGTAGAACTGCCCCATAGGGTTTCCTAGGCTGTAATCTTTACAGGAGCAGATCGCCAGGTCTTTTCTCACAGAGCGGCTGGTGTGTTTGAACCACTGATCTTTCGATTATTAGCCAAGCACTTAACCATTGCACTACTGGGGCTCCTTGACATACCACTGTTGTTGTTGTTGTTAGGTGCCATCGAGTCAGTTCCGACTCATAGTGACTGTGTGCACCACAGAACAAAACACTGCCCGGTCCTGCACCATGCTCACAATCGTCATTACCCTTGAGTCCATTGTTGCAGCCCCCGTGTCAATCCATCTCGTTGAGAGTCTTCCTCTTTTTCACTGACCCCGCACTTTACAAAGCATGGTGTCCTTCTCCACGGACTGATCCCTCCTGACAACACGTCCAAAGAATGTAAGACGTAGTCTCACCATCCTTGCTTCTAAGGAGCATTCTGGCTGTGCTTCTTCCAAGACAGACATAACACTACCTACCCATTTATTCAGCAAATATTTATTGAATACATATTATGTGCCAAGTACTGTATTAGGGACGCATTAATGAACAAAAAGACAAAAACCCCTGCTCTCTTAGGAATTCTTAATGAGATTAGCATCTAAAGGGTTTTGAGGGTACTCTGGTTATAAATAACTGTCTAACCAATTTTCCCCGATATCTGAAAAACACATTTTGCCATAAAATCATTTTTCTCATTACGTACTTCTAAGAACGTGCCCCAAATGATGTTTCATTTAGTAAAATATTATAGTAGACCCTTAAAATAGGCAGTTGTAACATGTATGACTTCAACTCTCTGGGAATCGCCCCAAAGCCATTGGAAAGTAGTAGATTTGTAATTTAGCAAAGGCACAAATGAGCCCTGCAGGGCTGGGGTGCATGTGTGAGGGAGTGGATCCAGGCAGGGGGCCAGCATCCTCGGCTCTAAATGGCTTTGTTTTTCTCAGCTAATGTTAACTAACTCAGTAACGTCCAAAATTTGATAAGACATTTGTTTCTTCACGAAATAAAATATAGTAAAATGAAAGTTCTCTTGAGGTCTTTGATACAAAATAAAATTGCATATTTAGTTATTTAACACACAACACTCAAAGAAACATGATTTGAAAAGCAGTTACATACGTGTATATAAACTCTTTTATTTGCAAAGTTGGAGATTCAAAGGGTCTCGGGATAAGTCAAACACTCAAATGCCATGAGAAGCGAGGTGGGTGAAGTCAACAGTCAAGAGAGCATATTATAAAACCATCCAGCAGTGGCTCTCCAACTTGGATAGGCATCAGAATTGCCTGGAAGTCTTATTAAAACACAGATTGCTACTCTCTACCCTAGAGTGAATTAGTAGGTTTGGGATGGGGTCACAACAACTGAATTTCTAATAAGTTTCCAGGTGAAGCTGCTGCTGCTGGACTATAAACCACAGGGAAGTCTGTTAGAGCAAATGGTGTGCGCCGTGACAAGTTAAGGAGCACAAGTCAATTGCTGTCTTGGGAATGGAGGTCAAGTACTGGCAGACGTTTTACTTTTTATAGAGATGATGGGAACCTAGCTATCTGTATGAGACTGGATGGCAAGTAATTAAAATCCTTGACAAAGACTGTGCAAGTCTACACTTGGTGGCCAAAGAGATTGAGTTCGTCAATTGGATTTTCCCTGAAAGCTATCTGTACCCTTTGTTCTACTGTATGTAGTTATTTTAGGTTTAATGTGTCAAGTTTTTATATAATATTGCAAAGGCAACATGTCAAGAAGCTCTGTCTCCAAAACTGCTTGGTTTCCTGTGTTTACCACATGCTGGTTGTGAGATCTCAAATGAACGGCTCTGCTGCTATGGCCCTCAGTTTCATCTTCTGTAAAGTAAAGCCTATAAACACACTTGCTGCAAAGGGCAGGCTTGTTGTGTACCGTTGAGTCAGTTTTGACTTTATAATAATCCTACAGGACAGAGTAGAACTGCTCCATAGGATTTTCTAAGCTGAATGTTTACTGGAGCGGATCGCCATGTCTTTTCTCCCGAGGAGCCACTGGTGGATTCCAATCGTCAACCTTTCGGTTAGCAGCCAAGCACTTAACCATTGTGCCACCAGGGCTCCTTAAGGGCAGTCTGTAAGGACTAAATGAGATAAAGGTGAGACAATGGTGTCCCTAGAGCTGTACAATGCAGAGGTCCTGACTCAGGGTAAAATAAATAAAATATTGTATAAATTTTTTTTCCTAAATTTTAAAGTGTCTGTCATAAGACTTGGTGAACACAGTAGATGTCCAATACATAAATGTTATTGAATAAAATATTATAGGAGCCTTGTTCTTTAAAACAAATGGATTTCACAGTCTGAATTTGGTTTTCCCTTCAATATGCATTGACAGAGCTCTCGTAAATACGCCTGATGCCTTCTGTCTACTTCGGAAGCCTCTACTGATTATTGAAGACCTGGTGGTACAGTGGTTAAAGCATCCAGCTGCTAACTGAAAGGTCTGCTGTTCGAATTCACCAGCTGCTCCATGGGAGAAAGACGTGGCAGTCTGCTTCTGTAAAGATTACAGCCTTGGAAAGCCTATAGGGCAGTTCTACTCTGTCCTATCGGGTCATTATGAGTTGAAATTGACTTGACAGCAATAGGTTTGTTTGGTTTTACTGATTACTCTACCCATATCATTGCGAAACTACAATGCTAACAGTGGAGAAATCTCCTTCATTTCTGCCATGCAAAAAAGAAACACTGGGAAGATAAAGAATTACAAACAAAAGACATGACAGAAAATACATGGGTTATATTTTTCTCAAAAACCAGGTTAATATTGGATTCATTTCAATATATCTACACAGAGTCATTCACAGAAATCTCTTTCTACCTCAATGTTCACTACCCTAAATGTCACAAGAACTTTTGTCCTTGATACCCAGAAGAAAATGCAGTCAATGAACAGACGGACTTATCAAAAGACAAGAAACTTAAACAAGAATCTTAGAAGAATTATAAAACAAACACTGTGTTAAGCCCTTGATATATGGTACCTCATTTAGCAGTTAAAATAGACCTACAAATATATAAATCACACAAAATGTAGGCTTCTCGATTAATGAATCATTTCTTCATCTGACTTTTGCACCTACAGTCACTAGTAGAATATTTTTTTCCCTTTTGCCGCTAATAATTTTCCTCCAGACAGAGTTGCTTGTCATCCTCTGTAGACCAATAGTCCATAAAGCTGTCACCTCTTGTTTTTCTTTTGTAGCTAAAAAAAAAAAAAAAAGTTTTTCCTCAAAAATCCCAAACTTTTAGTTATTTATAGGCAGCGTGATAAGGTAGTCAACACTGCAGACTCAAACTGAACTGGCTGGGCTCAAATTCTAACTTCTTTACTCACTAGCTCTGTTTCCCTGGGCACACTACATAACTTTCTATACCTCAGCTTCTACATGTCTAAACAGAGATATTAATAGTACCTACTGGGTATGAATTGAATTGTGTCCCCCCGAAATATGTGTTGTGAATCCTAACCTCTATGCTTGTGGTTATAAACCAATTTGGGAATGGGTTGTCTTTGTTATGTTAATGAGGCAAGATTAGTGTAGGCTGAGTGACTCTATTACAAGATATAAAATGATTTAAGTTTAAGGAAGGAGAAATGGGGGAAGAGAGATGCCAAGCCACATGAAGATTGTCCAGGAGCTGAAGTTCAAAGAGACAAGGACCTTCTACCAGAACCAACGGGGAGAGAAAGCCTTCCCTTACAACTTTCAGCCTCCTAAACCATGAGAAAATAAATTTCTGTCCATTAAAGCCATCCACTTGTGGTATTTCTGTTATAGCAGCACGAGATAACTAAGATATCACCTTTGATGGTTGTTATTAGGATTCACCAAACCCATTAACCGAACCCATTGCCGTTGAATCGATTCCAACTCACAGTGACCCTACAGGGCAGAGTAGACATGCCCCATAGGGTTTCTAAGAAGCAGCTGGCAGATTCAACCTGCTGACCTTTTTGGCTAGCAGCCTGAGCTCTTAACCACTGTACCACCTAACCCTCTGTTATGAGGATTGGGTAAATTAATATTTGTTAAGCATTTAGAGCCATCTTTGGTACATAAGTATTTACTAAATCAATCACATAGTGTCTTATCTAAATCTTCTCTTACTCATTTACCTTGTAGCTCCATAATGAACAAATTCAAGAATAAGTATAGATGAAAGGATAATAAAATGAAATTCAAGCCATATGTTCAGAAATGGATTCATTTACAAATGAACTCACAAAAACAAAAAAGCTTCAATTAGGATGCTCAGAACTATCTATCAAGGCTCCCAAGAAGAATCAAGATTATCTGTCAATCAATTATTAGAATTCTGATCATGTACATAGAAAAATCTTTATTTACGATTTTTAAGGCTAATTTTAAAAATTTTCTACTGAACTTACAGTATACTTAAGATAAAAAATGATAAACATGTCTTTTCAGTAAGTAAAATATCTTCTATTGTTGCTAAGTTTATTTTGATTTAATACTTGTTTTTATTAACCATTATTTCTCGGGCTCTGGAACAAACTTTTCCTTTCATTGGGAAGGTCTTGTTAGCTAGTTTACAAAGTTTGGGACATTTCTTTTTTTCAAGTGAACTTTAACAGGTTTTTACCTCAGCTCTGTTAATAATGCGTGTGACCTTGAGCAAATTCTTCCCTATCTCTTGGTCTGTTTAATTACAAATGAGGATTCTTGGAAATTCTTATAATGCCTTCCTCATAGTATCGTAACTATTAAACGGAATAAAGAAATGCTCTGTAAACTAAGGAATATTGTGCAGATATTGTTAGCTGTTGTCAGGTGCCCTCGAGTCGATTCCGACTTATAGCGACCCTATAGAACAGGCTAGAACCATCTCAGGGAGCAGCTGGCGGATTCGAACTGCTAACCTTTTGGTTACCAGCCAGTCTCTTAACCACTACACCACCAAGGCACCCTCTGTAGCGAATAGAGCATGGAATTTAAACTCAGGCAGTCTGGCTCTGAAGCCTGTGATTTTAAACTATGGCAGCTAACTAAACCATTGCCACTTAGCTCTGGCGAGATAAGCAGCCAAACAGATAACACCTAACTCTGAAGGAGAGATGATATGAAACAGCCTGGTGGGATTATACCGCTGTATTCTACCCACAGGGCAACAAGAAAAGGGTATCACAGCCACTGACTCCACCCCTATATAAAACAGAGTGATCGCTCTTTAACCATGATGAGGGAGGGTGGCTGGGTACCCAAAAGCCTTGGGATAAAAGAATGCACTCTGAGGAATTAATGAGCTTATAAGGAAGCATAAGGTTTGGGGAAGGAGATCATTAATTAACCTATAAAAGCATTTGTAAATATGTTTCTTATTTTTACAGAAATAAAATAGCCCTCTAAATAAAAACGATACTGTTAACACTCAGTAAATCTTAAGCAAGTCATGGGCTCACGTACTATTCCTTCCCTTCCTCAATCTTTCATTGGGATTTCACCCCACATCTGTTTCCACTTGATATGGGTACATGTGTTTTGCACACCAGAGGTCCTCTGTGCTGGGTCTGACCATCCAGTCTTCTCTCTGACATCACCAGAATATAGTTCTAAGACAAGGTTCCCACTGCCTTCTCTGCCCATATTGCTCTCTAGGTTTCTCTGCAGTCTACTCCTTGGCCTTTCATTTGAGGTGGCTTTTCGCATCTCAGATACAGGTCACCATGTTCCCTCTATTGCCATTCATTTCCAGAAGAGTGGCTGATAATTCCAACAAATTCCATGATCTTAAAACTAAAATTTCACAGTACCATGCCCAACAGACACAAAACATAAATGCCAACCTATTCTTAAAGGAATAATTACCATATTTAGCAAGAGGAATAGGAAAGTCATTTTCAACTGGTTAATAAGAACTCCTTAACTTCCTTCTCAGCCAGGATACACAAAAGGAAATACAGGTGATTGGTAGTCCTCTGGAACCCTGTTCTGGCAAGGAGTGCAAAGTCAGGTTTAGGGGCCCAATCCGAGGTCAGAATTGGAAGGAACAGGTAAGTGGGTTTGAAGATCTGTCCCAGTCAAGCTCAGGAGACCAGAAATCCTCCATCTCTTCTCTGCTGACATATTTGGAGGGTGATGTGCATTGCCAGATGTTTCCATGCTGAGACAATCTCACAACGGTGCAACCAGATCTGCAGCTGCAGCTCAGACCAATGGTCTAGTTGAGCACAGGCACCAGGCTTAATCTTCTTAGTGCCTTGCATAGGGCTTGGCACTCAGTGACTGCTGCCAGAATTAATTGAAATTCTGTGGTCTTTAGAGGGGAGACCATATGTTCTTTATGATTTTATTATATGTATTTTTTGTCTTAGTTTCCTAACAAAGTCTATTCATTAGAAGCCCAAATATATCTCTGCCGACGTAAGAGCAGTGTCTGGACCTGGGCTAAGTAAGCAGTTCAGGGAGAGGAAAGCGAGAGAAGCAAGGGAGAAATTTCCAAGAAGTCAAGATGGAGCTAGAAAGCCTGAAATTACCAATGACTCACAAGGTCACTTACAGGACTTTCTAAAATTCTTTTAGGCCCCCGCCAACTCCTAGAGTACAGGCCTGATTTCTTAAGTAAATATGTGATTAGCTCTTTAGGACTAAAGTGGAGGTGGCTAATATTTAAAACCAAGTGCTGTTGAGTTGACTCTGACTCATGGCGACCCTACGTGTGTCAGAGAAGAACTGTGCCCCATAAGGATTTCAACAGCTAATTATTTGGCCTTTCTTCTGAGGTCCCTCCTGGTAGACTCGAACCACCAACCTTTTGCTTAGCAGCCAAGCACATTAACTATTTGCACCCCCCCGCCAAGGGACTCAGCTAATATTTACTGAGTGTCTATTGTGATGTTGGCATCGTATTAACACCTCATGTATACTAATGGAGCTCTCTACATCTAAACCCAGTTGTCATGAGTTGATTCCAACACATGGCAACCCCACGACACACAGAAGCTAGTTATTCCAGCAGCTGAGATCATTGATTCAATTCACCATGAAGTCCTTATACTAGAGGTAGACCCCTGATTTAATCTGTCTCTTGCTGATAATTACAAAGAAGAAGGTCTTTAGAGATCAGAGCAATGAGAGCTTTTAAAACTTGCATACTATTACCCATATCTACTCTTAAATATCTCCAACTTGACAATTTTTCATTTGGCGGGAAATGTGTATTCGTACGTTAAGTGGTGGTCTGTCCTTCACTACTGACCAGCCCGTGAAAATGAAAACACGCAAAAGGAAATTGACTTTCCTCTTTTATTTTATTTTTTTTAAATTGTTTTAATTTAAGAATCTGATCTGTACCTTGCATTTTATATAATTTATGTGTCACAGTGAAGACAACAGTAGAAATATAAAGAATAAAGGT
Source organism: Trichechus manatus latirostris (assembly GCF_000243295.1). NCBI lineage: Eukaryota > Metazoa > Chordata > Mammalia > Sirenia > Trichechidae > Trichechus > Trichechus manatus. The sequence goes on along the minus strand of NW_004444028.1, from coordinate 1,088,619 downwards.
ATATAATTCAATTAAACAATCAAAATCACACATAAGAACAAAATATTAGAAGAAGCCTTATCCCCAGTGTTATTTAGCTTTGTTCTGAAAACTATGGTCAATGAAACAAGATATGGCAACAAAATTATAGAAAGAGACAAAATTTATCATTATTAGAGAAAATGAAGAAAATTGGAATCAATATTAGAATTAAGAATTCAGTTAAATAGCTCTCTAAAAATAGAAAATTATATGAAATGTTCAGCTTTCCTTTATTACTTTAATTAACGATTTAAAAATATAATAAGAAAAGTCTACAGATTCGATAAACAAAACTTTAAAACGATGATCTCTGTAAGAAACGCGTCATAGTTACATGAAGAAAACTACACAATTTCACTAAGACATACAAAAGGAGTTCTAAATAACTGGAAAAACAATGTGATTCTCTTAGAAAGTGAAAAAATGATTCTGATGTTCATGTGGAAAAATGAAAAGGCACAAGAAATAATAACATTTTGAAAATGAAAAGTAATAAGGGTGAACTGGTTATAATAAAGCCATTAAAATGAAAACAGTCTATTTAGAAAATTCAACAGAAAGTCAACTGAATAAACTAGATTGCCCATAAACAGATCTTACTATAGAAAAGAACTTAATATATGAATAATAAGGCCAATACCAAACAATGAGAATAGTACAGGAAGTCAATAAATTATACTAGAAAAATTGGTTAATTACTTGGAAAACATCAATGTTGATCTTAGCCTGATATCATACTCAAAAACAAATTACAGCAGGATTAAAAAGTTACATATACTATTTTTTTCCTATTATATAAATAAAAATAATTAGAATAAAATACATGTTTTTCTGATCCCTGAATAAGGATGGATTTATATTTAGAAGTGATGGGGGAACCTCACAGGTAAAACAAATTAAAAATGAAACATTTCAAAATAATCAAACTAGAAAAAACTACAATAAAATATATATGAATATTTCTGATGTCTAGGTAACAGAGGATTTCTTATGATCAAAAATGATGGAAGACATCACAAGGAAAAAGCCAATCAATGTGACCATACCGAAACCAAAAAAAAAACAAACCAATTATGTACAGCAAATGACAAAATATTTTTCCACAGATGTAACTTACATTGTTGTTAGTTGCCAATGAATGGATTCTATTAATATTCTAATATATAAAGAGCTTTTCTAATTGTTAAGAAAAATCACTAAAGCTATAATAAACACAATCAGATAATTCACAGAGGAACAAATGAAGATTGGTAACAAACACTTGGAGCCCTGCTGGTGCAGTAGTTAAGCGCTCGGCTGCTAACCAAAAGGTTGGCAGTTCAAATCCAGCAGACACTCCTTGGAAACCCTATGGGGCAGTTCTACTCTGTCCTAAAGGGTTGCTATGAGTCGGAGTCAACTTGACAACAATGGGTTGGGTTTGGTTTCTGGTTTAACAAAAACTTAAAAATCCCAGCTAACATGGTTGTCGAACATTTTAAAAGTTCAAATACAAATAATTGACCAGTACTCATCAAAAATGCCAAGGTAAAGAAAGACAAGGAACTGTCACAGACTGGGGCAGATCAAGGGGACAAAATACCTAAATGCAATGAGGGATCCTGGATTGGATCCTGGAACAGAAGAAGGACATTAGTGACACTGGAGTAAGGTCCATAGTTCAGTTAACAGTATCTCACCAATATTAATTATCTAGCTTTGGTCATTGTGCCATGGGTTTGTGAACTGATAACATCACGAAAACTGGAAGAAGGGTATACGTGAATTCTCTGTACTATTTTTGCAAGATTTCTGTAAGTCTAATATTTTCTCAAAATAAAAGTTAAAAAATTAAATTACCACGTGAATGAAGGGAAAAAGAAAGCATAATAAAATTTTTGTATATTTCTCAATAAAGGTAAACTGCGAAGATTTTCTTGGGGGGGGGTGGCAACCTAGCTCAATTACACGAAGAATCAAATAATTACAAACTTAAATTACAAGAGAATGCTGCAGAAGCAAGAATGGAAGTAAAACTATCAAAAATTATGAACAAGGCTTATCTGTTGGTATGGGCTTTTTTCCCTCACTTTTTTTGGTTGCTATTTTTAAGAAAGAGCCAATATTATTTCTATCATCAGGAAAAAATACAAAAACCTATTTTTTTGAGCAAGAAGAGAAAGAAAATTTTAAAAAATGCTGGGAAAGACATTTTACAATTAGTCAAGGCATGAGAACAGACATTAATTTTTTAAACCAGAGAGGTATTGATGCAAACTTATTAGTTTTCTCAAAAAACATAAGAGACTTCTATCAACAGCACAGTCATCTCTGTAGGTCAAGAAGAGAACATCATGTGGGAATGCATTTAATTGGACAGATCAAATATTAAAATGAAATGTTGCCAGGTATTAAAAAAGAACATCTTAACAAAATATAGAAATGCTTTTTTAAAAAACTACTTTCCAGATAAAGCTCAGAAATTCCATGGCTATGTATTGAATCTCAGAGGGAATTAATACGATCCGACTGGAACTCAAATATCTTTTGCTGATAAACTGCTGTATATCATTTGCCAAAACCTCCCTTTTGCTTTATTCTTTATTCCTTGCTTGTGCTTCTTCTTTTGCTCTGTCACTTATTATTTTGTTCAAAAACAGGCATTGAGTGCCTAGTAAGTTTCAGCCCCACTGCTACACCTGGAGGTACAAGAATGGTTAAGATAGGTTTCCTGTCCTTGAGGAACTAAAAAGGTGTTTAATTGATATTTGCTATGTTCCAAGAAAGTATGCCCAAAGTTATGGAGGATGTGTTCCTTCCCACATTCTACTCTGAAGTGGGATTTTTATAAATTGTTATTTCTACAATTCCAGAAATGTCTATGGTAGCACACTCTGATCCACATGATTCATTTTTAAGAATAAAATAGTTCTTCCAAGTCACCATATTCCTTCAGATGTGGTGTCAAAATGCTAATTCGTCTGTTCAAGTACCTAATTTACTATATGGATTGCCTTAAGAATCTGAAGAGATTTTAAACGCCTTGTCCTAAATCAACATGTGAATATTGCAATTCCACAATTTCTGTGATTTGTTGTTGTTGTCAGGTGTCGTCAAGAGAGTTCCGACTCATAGCAACCCTGTGTACAACAGAACAAAACACTGCCCAGTCCTGTGCCATCCTTACAATCGTTGTTATGCTTGAGCTCATTGTGGCAGCCACTGTGTCAATCCATCTCATTGGGTCTTCCTCTTTTTCACTGACCCTCTACTTTACCAAGCATGATGTCCTTCTCCAGGGACAGATCCCTCCTGATAATATGTCCAAAGTGTGTGAGACATAGTCTCACCATCCTTGCTTCTAAGGAGCATTCTGGTTGTACTTCTTCCAAGGCAGATTTGTTCGTTTTTTTGGCAGTCCACGGTATATTCAATGTTCTTTGCCAACACCACAATTCAAAGGCATCTATTCGTCTTCGGTCTTCCTTATTCATTGCCCAGCTTTCGCGTGCATATGAGGCGACTGAAAACACCATGGCTTGGGTCGGGTGCACCTTAGTCTTCAAGGTGACATCTTTACTTTTCAACACTTTAAAGAGGTCTTTTGCAGCCGATTGCCCAATGCAATGCATCTTTTGATTTTTTGACTGCTGCTTCCATGGGTGTTGACTGTGGATCCAAGTAAAATGAAATCATTGACAACTTCAATCTTGTCTCCATCTCAAGAAGTTCAGAGTAAAAATTCAAGGTTAAAGTTTTGGTAACACCATTGGGTGGGGGGCGGGAAGGAAGGAAAGTAGGAAGGAATCTGCTTATCTGGCAACTAAGAGTAGCATTTTTTTTTTTTTTTAAACAAAGATTTGACATCAGAAGAAGTTTGAGCCTTGGCTCCTGTATTATTTGTTGCAAGACTTTATGAAAAAAAAAAATGAAAAACTTCTCTGGTTAATTATATGTAAAAATGAGTATGAGGATAATTAACACCCTACCTACCTCATTCTAGTTGGGAATTGAGTGACTTTATATAAAAATCTATTTGAATTATCAAATTTTAAATGAACATAATGCTTATTAGAGAAACACAGTCTTAAATTTTTAAATAACCTTTCTCTGTTCTGAACTCCTTTTTGAATTTCTCAGAAGATACTCTTCATCATTTCCCTTTTGATTCACCATCTATAATCTATACAGCAGCACTATCTCAGTCATCAATGATCTTACATTATTCTCTTTTACTTCTGCTGTTTAGTTGATGCCATTATTGTTTTTCATATCCTATGACTTAATTTGGAGCCCTGGTGGCACAGTGGTTAAGAGCTGTAGCTACTAACCAAACTGCTGGCAGTTCAGATCCACCAGCCACTCCCTGGAAACCCTATGGGGCAGTTCTACTCTGTTCTACAGGGTCGCTATGTGTCACAATCAGCTCCACAGCAATAGGTATGACTTAATTTACACTAAAAGACAGCAGGATGAGAATATTGCATTATTAATAACTCAATAAGGTGTTCCCACTAAAACAAAAGACAAAAGATGGAGAATCATCCATTGAGCTTGAGGGGAGATTTGGTTGATTGGAAGTAAACCTAGATGTCACACTGAAAGCTCTTACTGGATTTTTCCCCTTAACATGTGTTGCTAATTAGCAGTGGGATTTAAGAGGGAAGAAGGGTAATAGCAAGGAACAAGAGGTACAAATAGTGATGCACCCAATTGTTAAGTAGTTTAGTTTAAATCCTACAGTTACCTACAGTGAAGAATCCCTAGAAACTATCTGGCAGTTGGGTAAGTATTTTCTCTCAATTATTTTGTTCTATTGCAATCACTCTCTCCACTGTATCTACTTCCCCGTCATTTGGCTTCCAGATTTTCCACATGTAGAATGAAATTATCTTCTGAAGGTCCTGGTTGCACCACCACATCCTTCCCACATATGTGGTTTCTTAAAATTCAGTCTTTTTTACTGTATGACTCTCCCTTTTCTCCCAAACATTTACTTACTTGTGCCTAAGCCTATGATAGCTCACTGAGAAATCTGCTTTGAACGAATGATACATCTCACGTATTTCATGTCCACAAATACATAGAGACAGCACACATGTTTAAATAAATAAAATACTAGTGAAATCCCACGATAAGGGACTCCAAGGGAAGGATCAAAATATCTGGCACTTTGGAATTCTGTTAAAAGTTATTCCTTAAAAATTAATAACATTGAAAATGGTATATTACTTTATAGTTGACAAGCTGCCTACTACAGATACGATTACCTCATGATTAACATGGTCTTGTGAGATCCTTCTTTTTTTATCTCCATTTTGAAAACATAACACTGAGTCTCAAAGAGATTATGACTTGGTAAGATTGCCTGGTGGTAAGGAAGTGAATTTAGCTCATATTCTAATGTCAGATCACATTAATTCTCATTCTATTTCTCAAATTCACTCATTCAACCTACCTTTAACCTTTATTCAAAGAAAACAAAATTAGTTGCTGCAAGTCCCTTTGTAGGATATGATAGAAGCCAAACACCCCTGCTCTGTCCTAGAATGGTGGTCCTCATCTCTCTACTATGAAGTAGACCAGCAGCAGCAAAGGCATGTTAGATACTTATATTGATTCATTTAAAAAGAAAGGTTCCCAATGCTTGGTGCTTTTTATACATGGCAGTGCCTTTGGGTTCTTGTTTGGGTGCCCACACTGGTACCACAATTTCTGTATAATAATCATCCCTCATCAATGCAATCTCATCAATTCCATTTATTATTGATATCACACTGGGATCAAATAAATCACTAAGTATCTTCAAAGCTTTTCTCAGTTAGCAACTCCTCCATAAAGCTTTCTGTGTTCTCTACCGACTACTAAGTGATGCAGAGATGGCTATGTATTCACTAACAACCATGTCCTTTTTCTCCTGTAACACAGCTAGACAGCTAGACTAAACTTCCCGGTATTACCTGTGCCTTTTTTCTGACCAACGGAACGAGGACAGAAGTGATGTCTGCCTCTTCCACGCCTAGTCCATAAAAACCTCCTCCAATGGTACTGGACAATCAGAGCCAATGGTTAAGAACCAGTATGTCTGAAATACCTCCCAGTGCTTTTTGTTCTCCTTCTTTCTCTTTCCTTTCAATGACTAGAAGCAAAGACCTAAGACCTTTGCCAATGATTGATCATCAAAACTGAGGGAACTTTGTGTTGTGTTTACAGACCTATGCACCCTATTTGCATAATACTACACTGCTCTCTTCATATATTTATTAATCAGCACGCTTTCTAACATTATTTTAAATTGTTGTTGCTGTTTATATATGTTGTTTTGGTTTATGTAAGAGGCAACTGAAAGTACCATGGCTTGGGTGAGGTGTACCTTAGTCCTCAAAATGACATCTTTGCTTTTTAACATTTTAAAGAGGTCTTCTGCAGCAGATTTGACTAATGCAATGTGTTGTTTAATTTCTTGATTGCTGCTTCCATGGGCAGTGATTGTGGATCCAAGTAAAATGAAATCCTTGACAAGTTCAGTATTTTTTCCCTTTATCATGATGCTGTTTATCAGCCCACTTGTGAGGATTTTTGTTTTCTTCATTTTAAATTACTGACACATTAATAATTTGAAATGTCAGTGTTGATTCATAGGAGAAAAGACTCGGTGATCTGCTCCCTTAAAGCTTACAGCCTCAAAACCCTATGGGGCAGTTCTACTCTGTCCTACAGGCTCACAGTGAGTCAGAATCGACTTGACGGCACACAACAACAACAGCAAAACAATGTTGACTCTATGGGAAGACATTTCAATAAATAAATCTGTAAGCAATCTAACTATAGGGACTGTGTCTAAGCTATTTTTGCATCTTCTGTAGTGTCATGTATGACAGATTCTAAATGTTTGTTGAATGAATTCATTTTTTAATAAGACAATGGATTATTCCTACAGCAGTGTAACTCTTAACATGTGAGTTCAAATAGTATTACCTCTAAGTCATTATGGAGCCCCAGTGGTGCAGTGGTTAAAAGCTACAGCTCCTAACGAAAAGGCTGGCAGTTCAAATCCACCAGCCGCTCCTTAGAAACCCTATGGGGCAGTTCTAATCTGTCCTATAGGGTCGCTATGAGGTGGAATCCGACTCGATGGCAGTGGGTTTGGTTTGGTTTTATAAGTCATTACAGTTATTTTCATAACAAATCCATTTTCTAGGCTGTGCTAAATTTACACTTCTTTGATGTCAAAGGCCTCCAAGATCTAATAACAAGCCTGAGAATAGCTAATTCACACTGCTAATGGAAACTATTAGGAAGTCTATACTGAGATACCTAAATCTAAGTGTAAAATCAGAGTAAACCTTGGTTGATTCTCCACTTAAAACTATTCCACAAAATGTTCATTTAAACTGTGTCTAAAGACTCAGAAGGTCAAGACTTGGTGCAAACCTGGTGCCCTGGTTGATCCCAAGCTTCCTGGAGGCTGTGATGAAGCAACATGATGAGACACACAGAACCTATCTGCACTCGAGCTTCCAAGGTCTCTGCAGCCTCCTGAGCACCCCTCCCACGTCCAAACACCAGGCACAGATGGGCATGATCTCGGTCACCTCAGGTGCCACCCTAGACAGAAACCTAGAGGTGAACAAGAAGACAAACCAACACCAGAACAAGAAAGAAGGTCAAAAACAGAAACAGGAGGGAAAAAAAAAGTCATAAAAAATTAAAGCTGATTTCTTTTTTCAGGTCACATTTCTTCTAAAACTCCAGGGATTAATAAGGTAGAAAGTGGCATTTTAACTTAAGAAAAGTCATTCCTCCAGGATGTGTTAATCACTGAAACCAGAGATGGAAAAGACTACACAGGCCATTTATTTCTTCCTCAGGACAAACCAGAAACATACCTTACAGTTCCTCTCCCAAAGGACACACAGTATTTTTCATACCCTGAATGGAACCATATACCGCCATGATGCGCATTCTCTGGACTATGCAGAGGTTAAACGTTTTGAAGACTAAACTAGACTTAGTATGCTTGATTAGGCCCTGCTTTTTCAAATGTATTTATTTTTAAATAACTGAGTATTATGAGGAAGGAAAATTTTACAGGGCATGTGGTGGTTGAGTCCTCCACCAACAGTGGTACCTTTCAGAATCCTTCAAACATCATTGCCAGTCTTAGTTAAACGACAACTCCGGGTTAAGTGAAAACACTTACTCAATTTTAATAAGAGTGAGTCTGTACATTGGTATAGTGTTTTACAGTTTACAAAATTTAATGTATCTAAATTTGTTATAACTTTATGTATAATCCTCAGTTACAGATGAGAAAACAGGCTCCTAGAAATTCTAATTACTAACCAACGTCTTATAGATTGTTAGTGGCAAAATCACAGGACCATTTGCTCATCCATTTTGAAAACGTGTGTTAAGTACATAGTATGTACTAAGAACCACACCGGGAATCAGAGAAAAAAAGATGAAAAAGACACTGTCTTTGCCTTCCAGGAGTTTGGTCTCTACCAAGGAGCATAAAAGAAACATAGATAGAACTCTCAGGTAAGAGTCTGACTCATAGCGACCTATAGGACAGAGTAGAATTGCCCCATAGGGTTTCCAAGGCTGTAATCTTTATGGAAGCAGACTGCCACTTCTTTCTTCTGCTGAGTGGCTGGTGGGTTTGAACTGCCAACAACCTTTTGGTTAGCAGCCAAGTGCTTAACCACTATGCCACTAGGGCTCCTCTAAAGTAAGACAGGCAATGGTAAATCGCCGAAAGTCTTCCAGAATGGCATGTGGACTCAGTGAAGGGAAGAATCAATATAAGAGATTCTTTGAGTTGATTTTCTACTGACTGTGAACTCATTAAGTGTAGAAAATGGAGCATATTCATTTTTGTTTACCACACCCTAAGAACACTCTGTAGGTATTCAGTAAATGTGGTTGAAAGGAATCAATAAATATATGCATTTAGTCATCTGTTTCCTATATTTCCTTTATATGAGATTGCTACAATTATTAATTTACACTCTAGGAATAAGGAACAGAACAAAAACTGTGGTCTATGGAGAAATGAGAATTGTGATTTCAGTTGCATTAGAAATATCTTAAATGAATGTTGAGCCTCTTTATCCTTTTCCATGTAATAATTAATAATTCAGCATGTCTGCCATAATGCCCATCGTAACTGTCCTCACTGAGATTGGTCTTACACTTTATCAAATGGCATTCAGGAGACTACCTAAGCATATTTTAAGTCCCAGGATGACCGACTGCACATTTGACAGCATAGATTCCAGGAATGATCTGAAGGATCTGGGATGATTTGAAGGATCTGGGATGTTTGCAAAGCACTGCCAGAACATTGAAATAGTTTATTGGGTCTACAACTATTGTGTTGCACATTTAGTCCACAAACCTGGTGTGCACAGAGGGGTTACTTCAGGCTGGGAAGAGAGAATGCCAGCTAATGGTTACGGAATCTGCCACCTGGAGAATAATTTTGGAAATATCAGTCTGTTCAATTAGAGTCAAGAAACAATGTGGGTCATCTCTTTCTAAAGCAAGGAATCTGATCTGACTGGTCATTTAAGGACACCAGATACATGGACTAAAAAAAAAAAAAAAAGGATTTGCCATCGTCTATGAAGGCAACACGTTCATCTTCATGATCATAAACATGGAAATCAACATTTTTTCCAGGAGTGCTGATGGTTTTTCTTTGAGTCATCCACAGCCTTTGGTTTACTGGTTCACACAAAGTTGCCCTGATTTAGGACAAACTGAAATCTTGTCTGCGGAAAGATACTGGACTTGCAGATAGAACGGATACGTATCTGTTATAGTATGTCCTAATTTCCTAGTGCTGCCAGAACAAAAAATACCACACACCAGTGGCTTTAAAGGACAGAAATTTATTGTCTCAGTTTTGGAGGCTAGAAGGCCAAGTGAAGGCAACAGCTCTAGGGGAGGATTCTACCTTGTTAGTGGCCCCAGGCATTCATCAGCATTCCTTAGATTGTACACGGTTCCTTACATGGTCTCTTCCCGTGTATGCCTGTATCTATTCTACTTTTTATAAGACACCACTCAGAACGGATTAGGTTTAGGACCCGCCCTACTTGAGTATAACCTCATTAACATAACAAGAAAAACTCTATTTCTAAACAGGGTCATATTTACAAGTACCGGTTTAGGACATCAACAGAAATTTTGGGAGGGCACAATTCAATCCATAACATACTATATGCAAAAGCTGAGTTGATCTACATGAGATCCACTCAACAAATTTTTATTAAGCACCTACTACAAAGCTGGTATACAACAGTCATAAACCGAAGTTCCATATGGTGGGGATGTGACCTTTAGGTAAGCACTACAATCTGTTTTCTGCACAAGTTCCTCATTTATGATTCTCATAGCCTGTTTCCTTTAAGCTTATTGAGAGTGGATTTTTGCCAAGAGGGTGGGAGTGAAGAGAAGAAAGCATTATTACCTACTAAGCAAAATTTTAAAAATCATAGTCCAATACCGGTTCTTAGGAAGTTCACAGCTGGCTTCTGCTCAGTGCAATTACGGAAGACAAAGCAGCACTTTAGTCAGAGTCTGCTTAAAATTTCTCAAGCCTGCCTTGCAAACGCGTAAAAGGAGTACGAGCGATTCTGCATGCTGAAAGGCCCCCAGGGCCTAGGTCAGTAACTCAACATCTGGTGTGGCCACTGTGTGCCCTCCATTAAAATTTTAAAACTGAAATTAAAGAATTTCTCCCAATTGCTTTTTAAATGCTTTTATATATCCCCAAGGATAGGGAGACGCTCTGCCTTTATTGGCCACAAGGACAATTTTTAATTTCTAAATGGAAAGGAAGACTGTAAACAGAACTTAAAAATTCATGGTCTTGGGAAGTTCAAGTTCTTGAAATGTCTCAATCTATTCTCAATATATGAAAAGAATTACTTTATTTTCCTTACCAAGTTTGTTTTTTACAGTTTAGAATCACACTCGAGCGCGCGCGCACGCGCGCACACACACACACACACTACATTCCCCAAAGGGAAATACCTTAATGATTAAAGTTTATAATTGGCTGTCGCAATGCCACCTGGTAATTAGCTGCTTTAAGTACTCTCTACACCAGCTCCTATTGTCTGAGAGCAAAGGTGAAGGAATGGAGGGAGAAGGAAGAAAGTTCTTTATTTCACTGAAAACCTTTATGGGGCAGGATCTCCAGATGTGTAACTAACCTGATAGGCATGAATACTAATCAGTGAGATTCTGAACTGTGTTGGGGGTTTGGGGGCATTAGCATATTTGATGCTTTTTGCTTAATGGATTCAATCCACAAAGGCTGTCACAATGTCCATGAAATTGCAGCGGAGACAGTCAGTAGAGTACAGTATCTGGAACCAGACGACACAGTCCCAAGTCCTGGCATTACTTGCTTACTCTGTGTGTCCTTGCTCAGAATATCATTAAGAACTTGTATTGTAAACTTGTATTGTCTTATAAAATAAAATTATCTCTCTCTATATAACTATACCAGCCATTGGAAACCCTGGTGGCATAGTGGTTAAGAGCTTGGCTGCTAACCAAAAGGTCAGCAGTTCGAATCTACCAGGGGCTCCTAGGAAACCCACGGGGCAGTTCTACTCTGTCCTCTAGGGTCACTATATGTCGGAATCAACTTGAAGGCAACAAGTTTGGTATTTTTGTTTTTTTATACCAGCCATCTAGCTCACAGGGGTACTATGAGATATATCAAAGATATCAAAGCGTATTACAGACTATTAAGCTATCTACCAACAAAAGCGGTTATTACATGTGTGAGTACAGATTTTAGAAATTAATGTAGCATCTTCCTTCAGAACAACCTTATGGATAAAAACTCTACATTTTCTATTTTGCATCATTTTCATTCCCCACATTAAGCCTTTTGGCCTGAATTCAGAAGAATGGTTCCTATTTCATACTGGCATAGTTAACACTCCCTTTTAAGGGTGTGATTCCAACATGCTAACTGTTCTTAGAAACAAGTGGCAGGAGAAAGCAGTGAGCCCCAGAGTCTAGTGAAAACTGGTGGGTCGTTATGTTTAGGGTTCATCCGAACACAACTTTGATAGGAAATCAGAGCAGAAAAGAAAGTGTCTTAGTGATCTAGCGTTGCTATAACAGAACTATCACGAGTGGATGGCTTTAAAAACAGAAGTTTACTGTCACACAGTGTGGTAGGCTAGAAGTCAGAACTCAAGGTGCCAGCTCCAAGGGAAGGCTTTCTCTCTCTGTTGGTTCTAGCGGAAGATCCTTGTCATCCATCTTCCCCTGGTCAAGGAGCATCTCAGCACAGGGACCTTGGTTCCAAAGGATGCACTCTGCTCCTGGTACTACTTTCTAGGTGGTATGAGCCTCCCCCACTCCGTCTTTCTGCTCCTTTCTCTCTTTTGTATCTCAAAAGAGATTGACGCAAGACACAACCTCATCTTGTAGATTGAGTCCTGCCTCATTAACGTAACTGCCTGTAATGCTGCCTTATTAACATCATAGAGGCAGATTCACAACATATAAGAAAATCACATTAGATGACAAAATGGTGGACAATCACACAATACTGCGAATCATGGCCTAGCCAAGTTGACGCACATTTTGAGGGGACGCAATTCAATCCGTAACAGAAGGCTAGCCAATTCTAACGTTGAAAATGAAGACAGATAGATAGTTTCATGTAAAATATAATTGTTAGACATGGTCATTAATTATTTTTCCTAAAATAATCTCCAGTAATAGAGCAGAATCTGACATACGGCCTATTTAGCAAAGGGTTGTGAGACAGTAAGGACAGAAAATTGCTCAGAAATGTGTGGAACGAAAGGGAATTCCAAAATCGCTCTTATGTGTGTGCGTGTGCATGTATGCTTTAAGATGGAGCTCTGCATTCTATTTGATTATAGTAAGATCTCATATGAAGGTTATTATATACTTTCATGGAAAAGCAGGCACTTTACATCTTCTAAGAACCAATGTGTAACAGATTAAATTAATGAGCCAGAGTTGCTGACATCCAGGAGACCAGGTGGAACCCACCGAGGAATGGAGATGGTGAGGCCACAAAGTGATGAATGGAAAGAGTGCTGGTTTACTGCTGGCCACTCCCAGCTCTCAGCATCTCTTCACTCTTCTTGAATTAGTGTTTTATGCTGGCGAGAGGAAGAATGGCAGAATGCAGGTTGCTTGTGAGCCTGGCACAATTTCATTACACAGGAACTTCCTATTCATTTTTATTAGAAAAATATTAAGCCTCTATCAAGCACTTATACTGTTTTTGGTATCAACCAAGTGTTAATGGATCTTGAGTAGAAAAGATAATGAAAGTAATGATAATGAACCCTGAGCCAACGAATTCCACAAATTCCCAGCTTCATCTTCTAGAGTTAGGTGGGGGAGCCTGCAGTCAGAGTGACAGAGTCTGAGCTGAAAGGCAGCACAGAGGTCCCCCAATCTGACCTTCTCACAGGCAGCTCAGGGACCCCTAGGGGTTCAGGGCAGGAAACAGTTGTTTAAAGTTCCTCAGGGTCAATAGCAGAAGCTGAGCTAAAACTCAAGCTTTGATGATCCCCAGTAAATGTTATTTCAATTGCTTTCAGTCTCCTATTAGTTCAACCAAAATGTCAGTGGTTCAAACCCACCAGCTGCTCCACAGGAGAAAGATGTGGCAGTCTGCTTCAGTAAAGAGTCCAGCCTTGGAAACCCTATGGGGCCATTCTACTCTGTTCTGTAGAGTCGCTATGAGTTGGAATTGACAAGATGGCGATATCTTTGTCTTTTTTTTTGGTATTGATTCTCCAGCAACTGCGGGAAAAAGAAGACAATCTAATTCATTAGACTGCTAATTTAATAAGTTCATTTTGCTGTAACAGGGAAAAAACAAATGAAAACAAACAAAACGAACTTTGAAGTCAAAAAATCTGCCTTCAAATCCTAGTTTTATCAACTGCTGGGCAAGACACTCAGCCTCTGTTATCCTTGCTTGCTTTTCTAGATCTTAAGTTGGAAATAATATAGCATACATTCTGTTCCTAGTTTCTAGGAAAGGAATTTGCATTTAGTAACTATTCAGTCAATGACAGTGCCTGAGGGAGGTGTGAAGCCATACAACAAATTCAGGGCTTTATAAGTACTCCACGACTCCCTGGTGGCACAGTGGTTAAGACCTACGCTGCTGACCAAAAGGTCAGCAGTTCGAATCCACCAGCCACTCCTTGGAAACCCTATGAGGCAGTTCTTCTCTGTCTTATAGGGTCACTGGATGGCCATGAGGTTTTTGTTTGTTTGTTTGTTTGCTTATTTTATAAGTACTCTAATCAATGTCTTCAGATACTGATTTTTGCATCTATACTGCCAGCAGGTGGTTCAGGCTCTGTGTGAACATCTTCAGGTACAGGGAGTTTAAACATTACGTTAGATATGACTGCCAAAAAAAAACCTATTGTCTTCGAGTCAATTCTGACTCATACAGACCCTACAGGACAGAGTAGAACTGCCCCGTAGGGTTTCCAAGGAGTGGCTGGTGGATTTGAATTGTCGACATTCTGGTTAGCAGCCGAGCTCTTAACCACTGCACCATCAGGGCTCCAGATTTGACTGCACTGAGCTGTAATTCTCTAAAATCCTTCTGTCTGCACTGGTTCTGACTTTCAGAGCCATTTCTAAGAAGCCCCATCTCATTTCTACCTCACAGCCTTTCCAGAACTTGAAGGCAATTCTCAACTCCCCACGTCATCTCTTCTCCAGGTTAAACTTCTCCCACTTCTTAGATCGGAATGGATTCCCTGTCTTTTTCACATTTAGCAATTATTATGATTTGTATTTCTTGGCTAGGATATGCCACTGATGAGACACACACAATGCCGGATCACATCTAACTGCCGAGTTAGGGCACTTGGAGGAGAACCATTTGAAGACCTTTTTTTATTCCGTCCAAAAGGTGATACAGAAATTTGTCTAAATAACTGGCTGCAATTTGGGCCTCCATTTGCAACATGTCTTTCATTTACTCTTTTAGGTTTACAATTGCTAAACCAATTTCATCTAAGAAGATAATCCTTTCATAACACATGAATGTTAGCAAAGCTACCGACTATGGATCAAAGTCAATCACTTAAACCCTACAAGAGCATATGCAAATAAATATGAGTTACAGGCCTTTATAGCTAGTAAAAAATTTCCAGAATGCAAGCAGTAAGATCTAGTCAACTGAATTACGTCATAAGTCAAACAAAACTAACGACGTAGGTGGCCTTAACACATCTAGATATAGGCAGAAAGTTACATTCTTGTTTTTAAGAGTGATTTCATAAAAGCAAATGACATGTGGGGAAATTTTCTCCCTCTGAAACTAGAACAATCACTTCTGCAGAAAAGCAGTCACAAGTCACAAGCACTATTTCTTGATAATCATTAAAAACAGCATTCTCTCTTTTGAGTTCAGTCCGGCCTGGCATCTATTGCCTGCCTTGATGTCCACCATTTTCTGCATGTCAGAGTAGGGGACAGTGCAGTTCTGCAGAGCCCGATTCCATTTTAGAATTTCCTAGAGACAGCACAATCATTCATTCATCACCCAAAACTGCCCTAATGGTATCCTAGTAATCTGCACAAGTACACGCCCGTCCTACCAGAGAACAAGATAGGCAAGAGAAAAAATAGACTGTAACGATTTTCATAAAATGTCTGCTAGCTAGACAATATTTTGAAATTTGTAACCTGCCAATAACATGATGCTATTTTTTTTTAAACACATTCACATCTAACATAATCCAACAGAGTAAAAAACATACCTTGCTTTTTTTTTTTTTTTTTTAACTTTTCTAACAAATCTGCCCTAAAGTCAGGTATTTGCTACTAAAATAGAGGTTTTGGAAAATTATCTGTATGAAACTTAGGGAGAAACGGAATAAAAACAAACAACAAAAATATCTTGCTTACTGGACTTTCTCAGGTAATAATAAACATTTTAAAAATAAGTATAAAATCAAAGAAAAAAGTTTATTTTTTGTTTTATTCTTAGCATATCACGCATTTGTTAAAAGGTATGCAGAGTCAAAAAAGTGTTTTTATAAAATCAAAACAAAATGAAAGCACAAACAAAGGAAGGAAGAGGTGTTCCACTTCATTGCCAAGCTCTTTTAAAAATCAATAGCCAATTCTTCTTCAGTACTAGTTAAAAGTTATTCCCCAGATTCTCGCTGCCTTCTCATCACACTGCATAGTCATAACATATGACATGTTAGTTTCAGCTGAACCAGATGCCGACTGGGAGACATTTTACAGTACAGAGAAATCAGCGTGGTGGAATGATATGCAACTTTCAGCCAAGGCACATTCTCTCAGCTCTCAATGCCCCCACAGCAGCCACACCGCTTGCTAGAAGGCATCACACACAGAATGCAATCCTGGCATCTACCTCCCTTGTGGTCCTAACTGGAACTCTAAGACACTGACATATTATATTCTACTCAGGACTGGAGCATGAGAAGCCTCACCAGGGACACTTGATTAATTCTGGAAAGGACACATTTATCAACAGAGTACACAAACAATTTCCAAAAATAATACTGTAGGGTAATTTACAATAAAAAAAAAAAAGTATACTAAAGAACCACAGAATGTTAGAAGGAAGGACAAAAAAAAAATCATATAGAAAAGGGTGATTGATTGTACACGGAAAATGGAGTGGAAGGCACCTGCTCATTCCATAAGCATGGACAACCAAACACCCAAACCAAATTAGTTGCCATCGAGTCCATTCCAACTCACAGTGACCCTTCAGGACAGAGCAGCACTGGCCCGAAGGGTTTCCAAGCAGCGTGGTGGATTCGACCTACCAACCTCTCAATTAGCAGCCGGGCTCTTAACCACTGCACCACCAGAGCTCCCTACTAAATGTCTGATAAGGCTATGGTCACTGTGATTGGTGGAGAAAGAGAGTTTCTGTTCTCAAGGGTATAGATAAAGTGAAGCTATAACTAAGAAAACTGTCAAATCACTGAAATTATTTTAGGTGGAACTTTTCACTATAAAAACTAAAATATGGGTTAGAGTAATTTGGGGAAGGGACACTCCTTTAGAAAAGGTCGCTAGGAAAGTCTCTACTGTTTCTGCTAGCTGCCATGCAGTCAGTCCCCAACTCATGACGACTCCATACACAACGAAATAAACACTGCCCCGTTCCTGCACCATTCCCAGTCCACGTGGACTGCACATCGACCATTGTGATCTATAGGGTTTTCATTGGCTAATTTTCAGAAGCAGAAGCCCAGGCCTTTCTTCCCAGTCTGTCTCAGTCTGGAAGCTCCACTAAAATCTGTTCAGCATCATACCCTATGCGCAACAGAAAGAAACACTGCTTGGTCCTGCGTGCTCATAATTGTTGCTATGCTTGAGCCCACTGTTGCAGCCATTTTGTCAATCCATCTCGTTGAGGGTCTTCCCCTTTTTCGACGACCCTCTACTCTACTAAGCATGATGTCCTTCTCCAGGGACTGATCCCTCCTGATAACAAGTCCAACGCATGTGAGACGTAGTCTTGCCGTCCTTACTTCTAAGGAGCATTCTGGTTGTACTTCTTCCAAGACAGATCTGTTCGTTCTTTTGGAAGACCATGGTATATTCAATATTCTACGCCAACACCATAATTCAAAGGTGTCAATTCTTCTTTGGTCTCCCTTATTCATTGTCTAGCTTTCGCATGCGTATGACATAATCAAAAACACCATGGCTTGGGTCAGGCGCATCTTAGTCCTCAAGGTGACGTCTTTGCTTTTCAACACTTTAAAGAGGTCTTTTGCAGTCAATTTGCCCAATGCAATGCGTCTTTTGATTTCCTGACTGCTGCTTCCATGCGTGTTGACTGTGGATCCAAGTAAAATAAAATCCTTGACAACTTCAGTCTTTTCTCCGTTTATCATGATGTTGCTTACTGGTCCAGTCTGAGGATTTTTGTTCTCTTTATGTTGAGGTATAATCCATATTGAAGGCTCTGGTCTTCGACCTTCATCAGTAAGTGCTTCAAGTCCTCCCAACTTTCAGCAAGCAAGGTTGTGTCATCTGCATATCGCAGGTTGTTAATGAGTCTTCCTCCAATCCTGATGCCCCCATTCTTCATATAGTCCAGCTTCTCAGATTATTTGCTCAGCATACAGATTGAATAGGTATGGTGAAAGGATAAAACCCTGACACACACCTCTCCTGACTTTAAACCATGCAGTATCCCCTTGTTCTGTTTGAACGACTGCCTCTTGATCATGTATAAATTCCTCATGAGCACAATTTAGTGTTCAGAATTTCCATTCTCCGCAAGATTATCCATAGTTTGTTATGATCCACACAGTCAAATGCCTTAGCATAGTTAATATCACAGGTAAATATCTTTCTGGTACTCTCTGCTTTCAGCCAGGATTCATCAGACGTCAGCAATGATATGCCTGGTTCCACGCCTCTTCTAAATCCAGCTTGAATTTCTGGCAGTTCCCAGTCAATATACCGCTGCAGCTGCTTTTGAATGATCTTCAGCAAAATTTTGCTTGCATGTGGTATTAATGATATTGTTCAATAATTTCCACATTCGGTTGGATCACCTTTCTTGGGAACAGGCATAAATATGAATCTCTTCCAGTCGGCTTTCAAACTTCTTGGCATAGACGAGAGAGCACTTGCAGCGCTGTATCTGTTGAAACATCTCAATTGGGATTCCATCAATTCTCAGAGCCTTGTTTTTCGCCAAAGCCTTCAGTGCAGCTTGGACTTCTTCCCTCAGTACCATCGGTTCCTGATCATATTTTACTTCCTGAAATCATTGAACGTCTACCAATTCTTTTTAGTGTAGTGACTCTGTGTATTCCTTCCATCTTCTTTCAATGCTTCCTGCATTGTTTAATATTTTCCCTGTAAAATCTTTCAGTATTGCACTTGAGGCTTGAATTTTTTCTTCAGTTCTTTCAGCTTGAGAAATGCTGAGTGTGTTCTTCCCTTTTGGTTTTCTATCTCCAGGTCTTTGCACATGTCATAATAATACTTTACTTTGTCTTCTTGAGCTGCCCTTTGAAATCTTCTGTTCACCTCTTTTACTTCATCATTTTTTTCCTTTTGCTTTAGCTACTTAATGTTCAAGAGCAAGTTTCAATGTCTCCTCTGACATCCATTTAGGTCTTTTCTTTCTCTCCTGTCTTTTTAATGACCTCTTGCCTTCTTCACGTATGATGTCCTTGCTGTCATTCCACAACTCGTCTGGTCTTCAGTCATTAGTGTTCAACGCATCAAATCTATTCTTGAGGAGGTCTCGAAATTCAGGTCATACTTTGGGTCTCGTGGACTTGTTCTAATTTTCTTCAGTTTCAACTTAAACTTGCATATGAATAATTGATGGTTTGATCCGCAGTGGGCCCCTAGCCTTGTTCTGACTGATGATATTGAGTTTTTCCATCATCTCTTTCCACAGATGTAGCTGATTTGATTCCTGTGTATTCCATTTGGTGAGGTCCATGTGTATAGTCACCATTTATGTTGCTGAAAAAAAGTATTTGCAGTGAAGAAGTCGTTGGTCTTGCAAAATTCAATCATGCGATCTCAGGCATCGTTTCCATCTATCATCAAAGCCATATTTTCCATCTACTGATTCTTCTTCTTTGTTTGCAACTGTTGCATTCCAATCACCCAGTAATTATCAGTGCATCCTGATTGCATGTTCGATGAGTTTCAGACTACAGAAGTTGGTAAAAATCTTCAATTTCTTCATCTTTGCCGTTAGTGGTTGGGGAGTAAATTTGAATAATAGTTGTATTAACTGGTCTTCCTTGTAGGCATATGGATATTATCTTATCACTGACAGGGCTGTACTTCAGGATAGATCTTGAAATGTTCTTTTTGATGA
This sequence comes from Trichechus manatus latirostris, assembly GCF_000243295.1. NCBI lineage: Eukaryota > Metazoa > Chordata > Mammalia > Sirenia > Trichechidae > Trichechus > Trichechus manatus. Next base: position 1,068,713 of record NW_004444028.1, on the reverse strand, counting down.
TGAATGTCACGCCATTCCTCATCAAATTGTCATTCCCGTCATAGTAGACCATATGATTGTCCAATTCAAAATGGCCAATACCAGTCCATTTCAGCTCACTAATGCCTAGGATACTTGAAATGGATCTTTATGCATTCCATTTCATTTTTGACGATTTCCAATTTTCCTGGATTCATACTTCGTACATTCCAGGTTCTGATTATTAATTGATGTTTGCAGCTGTTTCTTCTCATTTTGAGTAGTGCCACATTAGCAAAAGAAGGTCCCGAAAGCTTGACTCCGTCCACGTCGTTAAGATCAACTCTACTTAGAGGAGGCAGCTCTTCCCCATATTTTGAGTGTCTTCCAACCTGAGGGGCTCATCTTCCGGCACTATATCAGACAATGTTCCCCTGCTATTCATAAGGTTTTCACTGGCTAATTCTTTTCTGAAGTAGACCGTCAGGTCCTTCTTCCTAGTCTGTCTTAGTCTGGAAGCTCAGCTGAAACCTGTCCACCATGGGTGACCCTGCTGGTATTTGAATACCGGTGGCATAGCTTCCAGCATCACAGCAAAAAAGTAAGCCCCCACAGAACGACAGACTGATAGACACGTGGGTGAGTTGGGCTTTATACTTAGATATATGTTTCGTGGTAGCTAAGATCTCTAAATTTGCTTTTCCCTTAGCAAGGAAAAATATGATATTATTAAAAAAAGCATCTGAGGAAAAAAAAAATCAGCTCAAATTTTCTTCTTCCTATTAACATGCTTTCCTGTTCACTGGACTTTATTCTTGTCCCAAAACAAAATTCCTTTGTTTATCTTGGTTCTTATTATGCTACACAGAAAGAAACGGAGAAATAGAGAATGAGGTGTGACGGTCAGTTTTTTGTGCCAACTTGGCCAGGCTCCAGTCCCAAGTTATTCAAGCAAAGACTAATCTATGTGGTGCTCTGAAGGTATTTTGTAGACGTGCTTAAAGTACATTATCAGTTAGCCCTGGTGGCACAGTGGTTAAGAGCTCAGGCTCCTAAACAAAAGGTCAGCAATCTGAATTCATCAGCCACTTCTTGGAAACCCTAAGGGGCAATTCTCCTCTGTCCTATAGGGTTACTATGAGTCAGAATCAACTCGACGGCAACAGGTTTTTGTTCTTTTTTTTTTTTTTTTAATGATGTTGTAGGAGATGATTTAAGAATATTGAAAAACTTTATGATATATTAGTAGGTGACAATGTAGGTTACAAACAGTATAAGCACAATGATTCCAGTTTTGAAACAAATATTCATACACACAGAAAAAAAAAAAAAGACTGGAAGGATATACCTCACAAGGCTATCAATGATTATTCTTGGGCATTGAGGTTCTCTAATGATCATGATTTTCTTCATTTTACTTACCTCTATCCTTTTTTTTAATTTTGCAAGGAATTTAGTACACTGTTCTATTTCTTTTAAATCACTATTTTTCAAGAAATTTCTTTTGAATAATGGCTTCTGCTGATTAAGAAACAATAATCTGAACACAACTATACTGGATTTCACTTCATTTTTTGAGAGATTCTTTTTACCTGGTAGGTTATTAATGAACTATGACATTAATAACTAAGTATATTTTTTTAATTGTACTTCATTTTTTTATTTTTTCCCTTATAAAAATTTATACATAGTTATATGACTCTAATTGCTCTCCCCATACTGTGACAGCACACTCCTCCTTTCCACCCAATTCCCCGTGTCCATTCAACCAGCTCCTAACCCTCTCTGCCTTCCCATCTCACCTCCCGACAGAAGCTGCCAGTTTAGTTTCTTGTATCCACTTGAGCTAAGAGGCACACTCCTCACGAGTATCACTTTATGTCCCACCGTCCAGTCCAATCCCTGTCTGAAGAGTTGGCCTCGGGAGCTGTTTTAGTTCTGGGCTGATAGAGAATGCAGGGACTAAGTATCTTTTTAAAAGAAAACCAGAGAAAGTTAAAACTTAAACTTAACATCACGTCCGTGGCCTATTTCAAAGCTATTATTTGCTAGCTCTTTGGGTAGTACATTGAGGTGTGTAATATCTGCATAAAGTATTTACAAAAGTATTCACTCTCATTGGAGTAGGTTATTAGATTTGAAGACTTTTAATGTTTGGTTGGAATAGAGGGACAACTGGAAGCAATGTTTCTTCCAGGTATCTTATCACACACAAGTTAAAAAGACAAAAAAGTTCTGTAGGAGACAGGAAAAAGATTTCCCTTGCTGCCTCCTACCCACATATCCTCCCAGGCCCAGAACCTTCCAAAGGAGCAAGAAAAAAAACAGCTGTTCAGGTGTGTGCATACGTGCATGGATAGCATTTCAAGCGTGATATGGCTGCCTGTCACAGCTGCACTGGAATTTGCTGCAGATTCTGGCTTTGAAATACAGAACATGAGTAAGGGCACGTCCATAACTCAGTACTCCACCCTCGCCAAGTTTTCTAGAAAGAAAGCTACAGGCCAAAAGAATAGGAAGTCAGAAAAGAGAAGAGGCAAAGAGACTTTTATGCCCGTTCGTAAGTCCTGCCCATAACTGAGTCTTGAAGGTGTAATGAAAAAAGCAGGATCATAGCGTCTTTAGGAAAGAGAAATGCATACCCATGAGGTACTACCTAACGTTTCAATGGACACATGGTTATTTTCAGTCACATTAATTACGTTCTATGCATGGTACTTACACATAAATAAAACCAGATGTTTAAGATGTGGTTCAACCATGACCCTGTATTCCCTCTCATCCCCTCCTGCCCTCCAGAACCACTTTTAAGAAATTGGCATTTTGCCTGAACAGCAGGGGAGGGAAGGAAAGAAGAAAAAAAAAATACTGGGGCTATCACCTTACTTCTCCAGTTGATGAACGGTCGACAATGTGTGGTGAATACATTTGGCTCTTGTGACCTCTCTGAGGGAAAGTAAAGAATTGTGCTTTTCTTGAGGCAGCTGGGAGTGTCAAAGGATTATTTATTCATCATGCTATCAATTTATCAACCCTCGTGAAAAATGTGTTTCAAAATTGTCAGCTATACGTAAACATGTCTTAAAACCCACCCTCCACTAGACACATACATGTATTTATAGAAATGTAGTAATATATATAGAGAGAATGATTTCACGGAATCAAGGTAATCTGGTCCACTTCCATCAATTGCATTTCCCAATGTGTGTTCTGAAGCATGTGTGTTCCGTAACGTGGAAAATTTTGAGATTTTAAATAAATTTGGAAAATGCTGAGTTGCACAAAGTTAAACAGGTTTCTTTCTTGTGGGACTTTCAGAGTCTCTAATACGCTGGTGCATGTTGTGAATATTCAAGAGTGCAATATAGTGTATGATAGCTCTCAAAGCCAGTTGACTTAGAGTCTTGTGGAATACGTTGTGAGGATAGTGATCTACAGTGATCTGCAGAAGAATGCCAATCTAAATCGTACCTAGGTGTTTGTCCACTCTCGTTAAATTTTCCCTGTCAGAAGAAAGCCAGTACTTTCCAAAAAAAGCCCCTTCCATCCCTCAAAAGCTCTAAAAGTCAAAAGATTACTTTTCTTACACTGAACCGTAATCTGCTTCCTAATAACTTCCACCCACTGCTCCTGGTTTTGAAATTTGGGAGAACAAAAACAAGAGTAATGCAATCCCTTTTTCCTGTGATAGCACAGCAGATACTTGAAAGCAACGATTATACTCCCACAGAGTCTTCTATTTTGCCGGAAAAACATCTCAAGCTCTTAAATGAATGTGTTAAATCATAGGCTCTAATCCTCTGCATTTGTCCTTGTCTTCTTTAAGACGTGGGGCCCAGAATTGAACACAGAAATCCAGGGATACTTCTATGGATGCAGTCCTAGATCTCCTTGCTGTTGCTGTTGTTGTTGCTAGGTGCCATCAAGTTGGTTTCAACTCATAGCAACCCTATGTACAACAGAATGAAACACTGCCAGGTCCTGCACCATCCTCACAGCCCTTGTTATGCTTGAGTCTACTGTTGCAGCCACTATGTCAATCCATCTTGTTAAGGGTCTTCCTCTTTTTGCTGGCCCTCTACTTTACCAAGCATAACGTCCTTCTCCAGGGACTGATCCCTCCTGATAATATGTCCAAGGTATCTAAGACAAAGTCTCGCTTTCCTTGCTTCTAAGGAGCAGTCTGCTTATACTTCTTCCAAGACAGATTTGTTTGTTCTTTTGGCAGTCCATGGTATATTCAATATTTTTCACCAACACCACAATTCAAAGGTGTCAATTCTTCTCTGGTCTTCCTTATTCATTGTCCAGCTTTCACATGCATATGAGGCGACTGAAAAGATCATGGCTCGGGAAAGGCGTAACTTAGTCTTCAAGGCGACATCTTTGCTTTTCAACACTGTACAGAGTTCTTTTGCAGCAGATTTGCCCAATGAGTTAGAACTGACTCGATGGTGATGGTTTGTTAGATCGCTTTAGGCTTTTTTTTTTTTTTTTTTTTGGTGGGGAGGAGTAGGGGTAAGCACATCATTGATTCCCATTAATTTACTAAAAGTTTTGAGTCCTTCTCATACGTATGGTGGCTAGGTCAGGTCTATTCAAGTCTCTATGACTGTATGACTGATGAATATTTGTCTGTGTGTATATGAATTTTTTTAAAAGTGTTGAGGGAACACAACCCACTAAATTAAATTTACCTTCCATGAAATAGAGACTCTGCTGTAGAATATGTTAATTATTGTTTTCCATTTTACGTCATCCGCAAATTTTATTGTTTTAGAAGAACGGAGAGAAGTACCTTGAAGCATACTACTAGAGATGGCCTTCCAAGTCAAGACTAATTTATCTGACACTATTCAGGTAAATTCTTTCACGCAGTTACAAATCCACTTAATTCTAATCAGAACATATTTCCCTAGCTGGTCATGAATATCAGAATATCAGAATATCAAATGCCTTCTGAAATTAAGACATTAGTATATCTGTAGCCATTTCCTGATCTGCAAATCCAAATGTCCCAGTATCATAGCTGTAGATAATGCTGGTCTTGTTAATTCACCATATATGACATCACATACTTTAGTATTTCATGCATGCTTTAGAAATAGAATAATGCTAATGGCAACGGATGTAGGTGTAGAGTAGAATCTGAAGGGTGTCAATAACCAGAAGGTCACTTTGGATTGACATGAGTGTGAGAAGACAACTGAAAGACAAAGTCACCACAGTCAAGATGATGGACAACCAGAACCCAGTAAAGCTTTTGTTTTGCCTTTTCTATAGAAAATGGGAAAGGGGAAAAAAAATGACATGTAATTTTACAGCATTAAAACAAGCAATGTCATTTACAGTCTCTGCTACCTAACAATGCAATTTAACACGAAAAAGGTTAAATATTTTGCTGAAGATTTTGTACCACTAGACTCATTACTTAAAAAAAAAAAAAAAAATGCAAATCCTGGACTTTTAGGAGCTACGTTCATAGGATATTATTTTTAAAATAGTTAATTTTTAAAAGTTAGTCTCTTTTCTTATTAGAAATAAACAGTTATAAGTTATTCTGTGTTTAGTCTTTTTTTTTTTTTTTAATTATTTAAAGAAGCAAAGAAAATCTACCACTTGGCAATGAAGCATCTTCCTGTCGCAGATCTGCAAAATCCCCAATAGTTTAGTTGGAACACAGAAAATAATAGAATCTTGCAGTGCTTGTTTGTCAATTTAAAAACAAACGTTACTTTCAAATCACTTTCCCTCCCCAGGATTCAATCTGCCAGGTTTCAGCCCACAGTGAATTCTTGCAGCTGTGTTTAGGATTCCCCAAGAAAAGGCGTTCAAAACAGAAATGCTGAGGAAGACATTTCACCCAAGAGAGGCATGTCAGCTGTGGAGGAGGATGGAAAGTTCTGAGCACAAGGACCTTCCCTTTCAGCCGAGAATGTCATTTTGAAAGGAGTCACCCATTTCTTCTCTTCACACTTCAGAGGAATTAATTCTTACAAGAAAAAAAAGTCTACAAAATAGCTCTTGAGATAACACAATTTCTTTCTTGGTAACACTTCAAAAATAAAGAAAAAGCATAGAGGCAGAATAGACAAATTAATAAGGTTTAAAAAGAAGTGAATTAGCATCAAAGAACACTATCAAGAAAGTGAAAAGGTGACTCACAGAATGGAGGAAAACATTTGCACATCCTGTATCTGGTAAGGAGCCCTGGATGCTTAGTGGTTAAGAGCTCCGCTGCTAACCAAAAGATTCGCAGTTTGAATCCACCAGCTGCTCCTTGGAAACCCTATGGAGCAATTCTACTCTGTCCTATAAGGTCGCTATAAGTTGGATTCAACTCGAATGCAGTGGGTTTGGCTTTTTGTCGGGTATCTGATAAAGAGTCTAGTATAAAGAATCTAAAAAGAACTCTTACAATTCAATTGCCCTGAGGTAATTTTAAACCTTAAACCAAAAATATCCCCTGAAATCTTCCGTCAACCAAACAATAGTTAGCTTAATTAGAAAAGAATGTCTGCCTTGAGTATTGTGCTCTTTCAGATATATAACTATATGGGATCAAACTGACAACAGCAACTCGAAAGGTTAGATAAGAAACTTAAGGGGCAGTGAGTTTATGTTAACACTGGAGGAGTAATTCAGAAAAGGAGGGTGATAAATTTACATAACTTGAACAATGTAATAGATGTCACTGAACTGTACATTTAGAAATTATTGAAATGTGTTTTGCTGTGTATATTTTCAACAACAAATAACTTATTTTTAAAAATGGGCAAAGAGCTTTAACTGACATTTTGCCAATTAAGATGCCAGTAAGCACATGAAAAGATGCTCATCATCATTAGTCATTACAGAAGTGCAAACTAAAACCACAAGGAAGTACCACTTCACACCTACTAGGATGGCCATAATCAAACAAAAAGAGAAATAACAAGTGTTAAGAGGATGTGAAGAAACTGGAACCTTCATCCATTGCTGTTGGGAATGCAATACGATACAGCTGCTATGGAAACAAATTGGTGGATCCTCAAAAGGTTAAACATAGTATTACTATACGACCCAGCAATTCTACTCCTATGTATGATGAATTTTTTTTTTTATTGTACTTCAGGTAAAGGCTTACAGAATAAATAGTTTCTCATTAAACAGTAGTACACACATTGTTTTATGACATTGGTTAACAACCCCACAACATGTCAACCCTCTCCCTTCTCCAACTTTTTTTTTTTTTTTGGTGAAAATATA
>NW_004444028.1:994577-1055020 GCF_000243295.1 Trichechus manatus latirostris | reverse complement strand
ATTTGGCTACGTCTGAGCAGGCGGGCTGTGTGTTCTTTGTTGTTTGCTCGTCTGTGGGCACAATACTTTTTGCCTCCTTCTCCAATTGGCAGGGTCTGTCACTCAGATATGGTATGGCAGGGCAGGTCCAACTGAAGAGGAGTTACTGAGATGGATTTTTTGTGGCACTTACTACAGCCACCAGGGCAGGTCGGTAATCAGTGCAGGGCAGGTTCCAGTAGGCTGTGCCTGTGCTGCTTGGTGGTGTGATGTTAAGTGCCTGGTGCAGGTAGGTAGGAGGTAGCAGGGAGATTGTTATGCGTGGAGCTAAGATGGTTATGGGAGAGAGGAGAGAGGCAAAGGTCCCAAAAACATACAAACAAAAAAGAATGCTAGGGGAGCTTGCCGTTGGAGTGGAGAGAAGAGAGACTATGAAATGGAGAAAAACAAAAGGGGAAGAGGAAGAAAAAAAAGGAATGAATAAATAAAAATTGGAAAGGGAAAAGAACAGCAAAGTTCCCAGGGATCCCACTGGTGTGGCTATGAGGTCTGGGGAAGCTGTTTTCAGGTGTTGCAGTACAGCCTCACTAAAAGGTGTAGAGGTATACAATGCCAGGTATCCAGGGAACAGAAAGAGAAGGACAATATAGAGAGATGAGAAACTGAGTAATGAAGTAAGACAAAAAGGGAAAAAGAGGGAAAAGAAAACAAAACAAATTTAAAAAAAAATATCAAGAAAAGCCCCCCAAAAAACAGAAAAAAACAAAAAAAGAAATGCTCTCAGGGATCCCTATGCACGTCTGTGCAAGCTGAGGGGGTAGGTTCCAAGCCACGCAGCACCCCCTGGCCAGAACGGACCCCCAACTCAAGAAAAGGAAAAGAAAACAAACAAACAGTTCAAAACAAACAAACGAACAAAAGCCCAGGGACCCCACCAGCGCGACAACCCAGACCAGGAAGCAGTTCCACACTCGAACGGAGCTCTGCAGCCCCTCAGGAAGAAGCAAAGATGGCTCACGGAGCCAGGTATTTGAGCGAAAGGAGGGGGAGGTGTTGAGAAATAAGGAAGAAATCAAAAGAAGCGGAAAAAAGCAACACTAGCAGCCAACAAATCGCACTCAGATTGCCGGCTAATGCGGGCTGGTGGAATCCAAGCAGCCGGTGCTTCCTGGACAAGAGATTGTGGCCGCAGGAAGCAGAGGAGGCCGAGTGCTGGTGAAGAGGGTGGGGGGTGGGAAAGCATATATCACAACTTATCGGTTGTTTTGTCTCCCGCTGGAAGCTCCGTGAAACTGCTTTCTCGTACCAAGTTTGCTGGTCTCCGAGAGGAGTCAAGATGGTGGATCCGCGCTGCGTTAGCTGACAGGGGACCTCTGCATGAATCTCTCCTCGCTCTCCATTCTCTGTCAGTTTTCTCACTCCATTTGGTGCTTGGCTGAGTTCTTTATCTCTTCATTTGATGTTTTAGGGTTTTAGGATTGTTGTTTTCTCTGTTTGGCTTAGTTTTTCAGATCTTTGCTGTGGAGGGACGGCGTGGTGCTTCTGCCTAGGGTGCCATTTTGCCAGAAGTCCATCTGATGAATTTTGTGTTATGTGGATTTTATCACAATTTTAAAAAAAGATATTGTATGACCCTTTCTAGAAACATTAATTATAGTAAGTAAACTCTCACCACAAGGTAATAAATGTAGCTAACATTATTGAAATCTTGCTATGCGCTTAGCACTGTGGTTCTCTGTGATATAACTAATAATATTCTGTCCGTATTTTACAGATGTGGAAATTGAGAATAGAGAGAACTTTAACTTGCCTAAGGACATATGGCTCTGTGTGTGTGTACATGTCTTATAAAACATACCTTATAAAAACAAAACCAAAAAACTAAACCCATTTTTCTTGATCCAATTCTGACTCATAGAACCCTATAGGACACATTAGAACTGTCTCATAGGGTTTCCAAGGCTGTAGCCTTTATGCAAGCGACTGCCACATCTTTCTCCCATGGAGCAGCTGGTAGGTTTGAACTGTCTATGTTTCGGTTAGCAGCTGAGCACTTTAACCACTGTGCCACCAGGGCTCCTTACATACCTTATACTTAGATATTATTGATGACCAGTAAATTCACATATTAAAGAATACTACTCAATGAGTTTTAACATACGCATACACCCATGGAACCATACATACCACAATCAAGAAAGTTAATACATCCAGCATCCTCAAAAGTTTCCTCATACAAGTTTTTAGTCCATCTCTCTCTCTACTCATCATGAGGCAACCACTGATTTGCTTTCTATCCAATAGATTAGTTTTCATTTTCTAGAATTTTACCTAAAAGGAATCTTACAGCATGCATTCTTTTTTTTATTTGGTTCATTCCCTCAGCAAAATCACTTTGAGAGTCAACCATGTTATTGGACCTATCAATAGTTCATTCCTTTTTATTGCTGAGTAGTATTCCATTGTATGGCAGTACTAAATTTTGTTTAGTAATATACTTGTTGATGGACATTTGTTTCCAGTTTTTAACTACTACAGATAAAGCTCCTATGAGCATTTATCTACAAGCCTTTGCAGGCAGATTCTTTTATTTCTCAAATGATGCTGAGCAACTTTTCATTCACTTATTTGTCATCCATATATTTTTCTCTGATAAAGTGTTTTTGGCTGTTTTTCTTTTTATATCGGGCCATTTATCTTCTTAATATTGAATGGTAAGAGTTCTTTATATACTTGAGATAGATGTCCTTCATCAGATGTATGTTTTGCTAATGTATTTTGCAGTCTATGGTGTGATGTATTACAAGGAGTGTGGGGAAATGTTTTAGGGTGATGGATAAATTAATTATTTTGATTGTGTCTTTTGAAGAGCACTATTTTTAATTTTAATTTTGATGGGTTCCAACTTATTGATTTTTTTCTTTTATAGTTTGTGCATTTCATGACTGTCTTAGCTATCTAGTGCTGCTATTAACAGAAATACCACAAGTGGGTGGCTTTAACAAATAGAAATTTATTTTTGCAGTTTAGGAGGCTAGAAGTCTGAATTCAGGGTGCTGGTTCTAGGAAAAGGCTTTTTCTCTCCGTCGGCTCTGGAGGAAGGTCTTTGTCTCTTTTGAGCTTCTGCTCCTGGGCAATCTTCATGTGGCTTGGCATGTCTCTTCTTACATCTGTTTTTTTTTTTTTTTTGCTTGCTTGTTTAATCTCTTTTATATTTCAAAAGAGATTGATTCAATACACACCCTACACGAATCCTGCCTCATTAACATAACAAAGACAACCCATTCCCAAATGGGAGTAGAACCACAGGATTTACAACACATATGTTGGGGGGACATAATTCAATCCATAACACCTTCACTCAGTCATCAAGCTATGACTGGATCCCTGTAGAGAGCCCAGCTCATTCCCTCACTTATCCAAGATAACCCATTCATATAAGGAAAGCTTTATAGCCTGACTGCTATAAAGCTTTCTCACATTGTACTAAATTTTAGGATCTTGAAACTTTCACCTATTAATCCAAAGTCTGTACCCCTACATGGACTCTATCTCTCTGGCCATCTGGCATATATAGATACTCTCAGGTACTTCCCATCCAGCCAGTGTTCTCTTCTTTAAGCTTAATATTTTCCTTTCTTCACATGATAAAGTTGCGTGACCCTTCTCCATCTTTCTCTTCCTCTTGAATAACTCCTTCTTCAATACTCCTCTTAAATTGTGAGGCCAAAAGCCAAACACGTTTCTCAAAGAATAGCTCCGCAAGGAGCAGAATGGAAAAGTCAATTTTTAATTTTTTTAGGCCTCCCCAAATCTTTTCTCTTCCCTCTGAGTGAAAGACACACCTTTCTTTTGGAGGGAGGAGCCTCAATCAAGCAAGGGTCTCCCCTATTACTCCCAATAGAAACAGGGAGGTGATGGAGGCCATCACACTCTAAAGAGAACACTGACCTCTGGGCTCATTAAAAAAGCTTTCATCCTGCATTTTCAAGTTAGCAATGATAACAAGATGCACATAACACATGGTGTTATGTTCAGCAGTCTCCCTCTTACTTATCCATGCTTGTTTTGTTTTGGGTAAAAACTTCTAAACGTTTTCAAGTTGACGTTCCTTCTGCCAAAGAGCATAGTTACGTTTAATTTGTAAAACTAAGTTTAAAAATTGAAGATGACAGTAATGCATTCTTAATGTTCCTCCTTTTATTTTAACAGCAACAACAAATGTTTACAATCCATGTAACAAGGATCTTTAGATCCTAAGGAAAATTCTCAGATAAGAACTCTTGCCAGATATGAAATGCTATTTTTTTTTTCCATTTCTCTAGTTTCACTGAAACTAAGGGCCCAGTACTTAGATATGTGAGGCATCTAGTAATTACATTTCAAGAGGCAGGCAATGGCCATAGTTATATTTCACAAAATGATCATATTCTCTTTGAGGAAGTCAAGGATTATTATGTGGGCATTGAAGCAAGTATGAATAAAATAATCTCTGTGTTCCAAAAAAGGGAATTCAGAAAAGAAAGCTTCTCTTAGGAAGAGGGATAATCTGATTCCATACTCAAGTCTATCCTCCTGACTCTCCCAAATTATATTTTTTAGTGGATAATAAAAATAATCTTTATAAAACAATTCCATGGAATATAGCTCTAAGAGTATCTATCCTTTTCCTTCTTGGCGTGTACCATACTTCAAAACTAGGCATTTAGTAATGTGTTTACTTAAGTGGTGGAGCCCTGGAGGCACAGTGTTTAAGAGCTCAGCTGCTAACCAAAGGTTGACAGTTCAAATCTACCAGCTGCTCCTTGGAAACCCTATGGGGCAGTTCTACTCTGTCCTATGGGGTCGCTATGAGTCAGCATTGACTCAACAGCAGGGGGTTTATTTTTATATTTTACTTTATTGTATTTTTACTTAAATGGTGGTCTCTCCTAGGCTTAAATTTACACTGTAGCAGTTACAAAGCTTGGAGACAGGTGGCAGTGAGGTGGGAATGTCTTTACAGCAGTGCACCTAGAATGTTGAGGGGGATAACTGGACAATTTTAACAGAAGAATCATCGCCATGCAAAGTTTTGATTGTGATCCGTTTTATTTTATAATTGCATTGCAGGGGCACTTTATGGTAATGCGGAGTTCATCCAATATTTATTTACATATATATTTTTTAATTCCCAATGCAATACTTTTACACACAGTGTCCTCCCAAAAGTAGTCACCGTTGGAGATGATTTATACTGTAACCTCAAGGATGCAGGAACAATGAATCAAATCTCAACGCTCCGCAGGTTTCCACAGTTATCCCTTTCCATGTCTAGCAAAAAGTAGTAACACCGTTTTTAGTCCTTTTAAACACTTCTTCATCTAAAGCAAAAGAAATAAGCTTTGGAAAAGTTCAATTTTGAACCTTTCGTGTGTCTTTTATGTAAAAAATCTTTAAGCATTTTAAGGTGTAGGATGCGTGCAGCTCATCCTTGTTTGCTTTTTTCAGTCAGGCTAAAATTACTAAATCATAACAGATTTGAGAAATCTAGTTTTTGGTGTATGACCATTGAATGGTTCTCAAACTAAACCTATGGAGAGTGTATTATCTGAAGGCGGGTGACTTGATACACGTGGTGCCTGGAACATGCACAGTGTTCTAAACATCATGTAGTCAGCCAGAAGGTGGACACGTTAATGAACTTCAACAAGACCCTAATCTAAGGACTGAAATAACACACAGAAAAAATGACTTACAGGTTCTTCATATTAAACAGGTAATCATTTGTGGCTTTGTAACCTTTTAAGATTAAAACACTGTATATTGTAAAGTATTTCATTTAAATAAAGTGTGGTTTTAAAAAACATAGCTTTCTGGATATGAAACATTTAGTTAGCATTGCTGTTCAGTACCTTATTTTATCTTTTTGGTATGTTTGCCTATTGCACCCAGAGCTACAGAATTTCCACAGTGTTTCCCTGCCTCATCCAAGTACAGTAAATGCAAAAATCTACAGAAGTGCTAAGGTTAAACAAACTGTACATCACACAAAATTAACCTAATTTACAGATAAGCAACAAGTATTGGCAATGTCCTTTACAAATCTTAGCAAAGATTCACCACAAAGAATGTAACAATCTACATACATGGTCATCACCATACAAATGTCATTGAGATTTACGTGCTGCAGAAGTATTTGTTAAAAGTACACACATAGAATCAACACTTTGCACTATGTACAGTTCTCTTAAACTAACAGTATTGTCACTACTAATCTAAGTTACAGAATTTTCTTATTGCGTATTTATTGTTGCTGAGGCAGTTAGTTAGGATACAACAATGCAACATCCATAATTCTTTTAAATAAACAAAAACATCTCTCCTACGAACACTATAAAGAGTATCTTTCCCTAAAATCACACAGAACACTGCTACCTACAGTTTTACACAAATACTGAAAAGCATGCCAGAAAAACGGATTGCATATTTTTATTAACTAAATTACCCAAGAAAAAAATACTGCACAAAACCCTATTATTTTCAAAATAAAATATGCTTCTGCCCAAATGCAAAAAAAAACAAAAACAAAAAAAAAACGGTGGTCTCCCAAGTTAGACTGTAATAACCCCATGAAGGAAGCCCCCCACCTCCATTTGGTTCACAACTGTACTCCCAAGTATTCAGCCCAGCAGTCCATTGAGTAGATACTTGCTAAGTATCCATGGAGAAAATACGCAGTTTTAAACTAGATCCTTTTCAAATGAATTTTGGAGAACCTTAAAATAGTCTGGCCTTATTCAGAATATTTGATACTGGGATGCTCTCTGAAAATCTGTATCAATAGAGAACATAATTTCAGGAAGACATGCATGATAAGCTAGGTTAATAAAATCCTTCTTAAGAATCTTACACTGTGATTAACTTCTAGGTACCAATAAAAATGACAGAGACTTTTTCCGCAAACTGCAGGCCACTGGGTCCTTGAACACGCCAGCACACCGCCGATTTCCATAAATCCAGGAGGCTGGATTAGGAAAGCGCAGGCAGCTGCTGTGTTCTCCCTGCATCTGCTGCCTGGGGAATGTCCTCAAATCCATGTTCTGTTGGACTCTGCTCTGTTTTACAAAGGATACACTTCCCAGGCGGATATACTTCCCAGGACTCAACTGCTCAAATAGACCCTCCCCCTCACCACAGACTAAAAACATTGTCTTCGGAAGCTGTGACCTCATCCTAGGGTAATTTGGGTTCATTTATAGCAGAAAAGGACTGATGAGGCTGCTACCAACCTTTCAGGCTAGGGAGGAAGGTGCAAGTGGGGACTGGAGCCGAAAGAGATGGAATTGAAAAGGGGATGTCAGCACTACCTATAAATCAGTTTTGGTTTTTGATTTTTTTTTTTTTTTAATTTGGAAGGCTTACTTTTAAATAACTTCTTATTGTGCTTGCTTTCACATAGTAATGGATAGTTCAGAGTCTTGCTACTCAAAGTGTAACCCACCAACCAGCAACAAAGGCATCCCCCATCCCCCAGGAGCTGTTTAGAAATGCAGAATCTCAGGTTCCATCCCAGACCTACTGAATTGAACCTACCTTTTAAAAATTCCCCAGGTGATTGGTATGCAGAGTTAAGTTTGAGAAGCACTGGTTTAGAGGATTAGGAGTAGGAGTCATAAGAGGCTAAGTTTGTGGGGAAATATATGAACTCCACTGATCGCAGAGCCTCCTAATCATGCCGTGGGATGAACGTCTTCACTCCTTCTCACGGCTATCTCCTGTGGTCTACCTTCAAGTAGAGCTATTCCTCTCTCTCTCTCTGGTCCTCCAGGAACAGAATCCTGCATCGTGCCCCCCTCTGAATCAAGCACCTGGTCCTTGGGGGCTTTCCCACGGGTGTCTATTTGGGGTAATGGTGTGGATACTGACAGGAAAGAAAGAAGCTGTCAATTTTACTCACTGGATCCTTCTGTAGAGAGAGATACATTCAAACAAAGTAGTGATAGGGTGAGTGAGGGATTTTTGTTTTAAGCAGAATTTTAAATTCACCTGCATGCTGGCTACTAAGAAAAATTTTCCACAGAAAAAATGACAGTGAAGAAAAACATGAAGGGATAGAAAAAGTATCCAGTGACACAAGCCAACTTTCATAGCATAGGGAAGACGGGGGAAGGCCACCATGGGCGGTGTCTCTCCCCTCTTCCCTTCTCTTTCTCAGTCACTCCCAGTACTAATTCATAGTTGACCTTCAACTTGAAATAGCCAGAAATGAGAAAAGAATTTGGGATCTGGCTGTGAAAGATAGGAGTATTGGAGATGGAGAAGCAGCTGGAGCAGATTGAAAACAGGATGAAAGGCCCTTCTGCACTCCCCCTCAAACAAAGAAAGAGAACAACGGACAGCATGGAAATTCCCAAGATCGCCTCAGCCACTCCTGACTTAACATGACTTAGGAGGGTGTGTATTCTTCTACGTATATTCTTAAGGGGCAAGCACAATGCCTTATGCATTTTTGTTGCTGTTAACGTGCCATCGAGTAGATTTTAACTCATAGTAACCTCATGTGACCGAGTAGAATTGCCCTACAGGGTTTCCTAGGCTATAATCTTTACAGGGGCAGATTGCCAGGTCTTTTCTCCCTCAGAGCCACTGGGTGGGTTCGAATCACCAACCTTACAGTTAGCAGCCGAGTGTTTAACCATTGCGCAACCCAGGCTCCTTGTCTTATACATAGAATATTTTAATCTGTGTCTGTTAATTGACTTGTTGAAGACCTAATAATAGCGTAATCATTTCTCTTAATGTCTGTCTTCAAGGAATTTTCCATTAAGATGGTGGTGAGTTATCATCTCCTGTGTACAAGTAAGCAGCATTTATCAAGTTTCTTAGGTGTCCCTGGGTGGTGAAAATGGTTGAACGCTGGACTCATAACCAAAAATTTAGCTGGCAGTTCAATCCCGCCAAGAGATGCCTCGAAAGGAAGGCCTGTGATCTGCTTCCAAAATGTCACAGCTTTGAAAACCCTGTGGAGCACAGTTGTACTCTGCAACACATGGGGTCACCATGAGTCAAAATCAACTTGACGGCAACTGAAAATCAAGTTTTCTATGGATCAACTTCTTAACTTCACAATAGAGATAATGGGTAATGATGACCCCTCAGAAAGTAAAATTATTCCCTGAGCCAAGACAAAAACTCATGAGATCCACAGAGATCGCAAGAGTCAAACTCTTGGTGTTGCAAACACGGGTCAAGGTTCTGAGATGGAATGGGGAGTAAATGGTTCCCAGAATGCTAGAAATAACTTGATACCAAGTGGGAGTGAAGGAAGAAAGGGGGGATGACCGGAAAGGAAAGGGGTGAAATGTTCATATCAACTTAAAAAAACAAGAGACTTAAATTGCCTTGATAGGTTCAACGACTTGCTTGAAGTTGGGGGTAGAAGGCCCCCCTGTTTTGTTGAAGTAGACAGCCAGTTATAGAAAGGATAAAAAATAAGTCAGCAGAATTCAACCTCCACTTGAGCTACTGCTATTATTTTAACCCTATGCAAAAGGTCACAGTGTTCTGTCCCTGATAATAAAAGCATGTTGGGAAAAGACCAGAGAAAGCACACACACAAAGGAAACTCGCTAAACAAAGGCCAGATTTAGTTTAGCGAGAAACCAACTGGCTTTTGCTGGAAAGTCTTTGTAGTAACACACTGTGGCTTCCTTCTGCCGGTGCTGTGCCGTCCTTACACTTTAATGGATTGGGGAAGGAAGGCAACAACACACACCCAGCTGTGGAAGTCCTGCTTTGATAATCACCTTTCTGGATCTCCGACTGATGTCCAGGACTTCTCTCAGACAAAGGCTGCTTCATGGCAGCTGTAGAGGCTTAACTGGCTTCCTACCCAGTACTTCCGTAGCCCTGTGGACGTGCCTCTATTATCACCCAACTGTGCCATAATAGTGTAATCATTTCTCTTCATGTCTGACTTCCTCACTGACTGCGAGTTCCTTGAATGACAGATCTGTCTACAAGTAGCTGCTGACTTACAACGGGGTTCTGTTCTGATGACTCTATTGTAAGTCAGTTCTGACGTAAGTCAAATTTTTTTTTTTAAATATAGTTTTCATTATTACTGCCTTTTATTATCAGTATCTTTATAAATTTTGCTCGGTAGCCCCCCTTATCCGAGGTTCCCCCTTCCGCGGTTTCAGCTACCAGCAGTTTCAGCCACCGTGGTCAACCCTGGTCTGAGAATGTCAAATGAGTAGTGTGATGAAATCTCCCACTGCCACTCCGTCCTGCCCCATCCCACTTGGGAACCACATTCACGTAACTTTTATTACAGTATATTATTGTAAGTGTTCTATTTGATTATTAGTTTTTGTTGTTAATATCTTACTGTGCCTAATTTATAAATTAAACTTTATCATAGGTATGTATGTAGAAGACAAAGCATAGAAAATATAGGGTTCGGTACTATCCTCCATTTCAGACATCCATGGGGGTCTTGGAAGGTATCCTCTGTCGATAAGAGGGGGCTACTGTAAGGGTCAGCAAAAAAGAGGAAGACCCTCGACAAGATAGACTGACACAGTGGCTCCAACAGTGGGCTCAAATATAGCAACAATTGTGAGGATGGTGCAGGACCAGGCAGTGTTTCGTACTGCTACACATAGGGTCCCTATGAGTCGCAACCGACTTGATGGCACCTAACAACCAACAATAACATCTTTATAAATCCAATCTTTATTTGTCTTCGGGGGTTGGAAACATAACATATAAACATCAGCAAATTACGAGCTGCAACACTGTACGTAGTATATATTACTAGTAATAAGATGTACAAAAAAAAAGACAATTTTTCGTAACTCAAATATGTCATGAATTGGAGACTACTTGTACTCTGCACTTTGATACAGCTGGTACACGCAGCAGGTGCTGAAATGTGTTATGGAAAGATAGTCTCCACGAGTAAGGAACTCCCAGCCCAGCTGCGCTGGAGAGTGGCACTTTTAGCACAGCTGTACCAGGCAGCATCTAAAGTATAATAATTGTCATCCAACCATGGATGATGGAAAACTGGAAAGGCTTCAGTCACTGAGGCGCTTTCCCTCCCCTGCATCTCAAGCCATAATGTCATGTCGAAAGAAGCAAGACCATGTGAATGAGAAAATTATGAATCGCCAGGGTTGGAAGAAGTGACATTTTCTTACTCACTTCACTGCTCTCCTTTGCCTCCAGCTCCACTTTATCTCCACCCTTTCAACAACACTTGCCACCAGTTTCCACTAGTGCTGACCTCTTCATTCTGGTAGCAAAGAAAAATGGAATGCCAACTAAAGAAGCAGAACAACAATATTCTTGAAATTTCTTTAATATTTTGCAAGGACCCCACCCAGGCTCTCTTCCCACTCAACTTCTTGTTTTTCACACTGTGGAAATGTGGATTCCTAATCTGAGCCTCTGTAAGGGCAAAGGGAAATATCACGGTCTAAATTACCCAGAGGAACTTTAACATGTATGGTCCCATTTTAGGAGAAAAGATAAGGAATTTTTACCATGTATGAGAAGGCTGATGAGGAAGAAATCCAGAGGAGTCTTGGACTGCTATTAGGGCTTTGACCAAAGTCAAGAATTTTTTTTTTTTTTTTTTAATTAATAAAACTGGCTTTACCTAAGCCACTTAACCTAAGGATTCCAAACATTCTGACGGAAACGTTTTGCTTAAGGCTAATCCCATGCCTGAGAAATACCTTGGTTTTACAACTAATCACTGAAAATGTTGGCCCTGAAGCCTCTGAAAGTACAGAAGTTATTGAAGTCCAATGCTTTGAAAGTTCCAAAAATATCTGGAGGTTAAGCAAAAGAAGTAGTGGTTAGAAAAATACAATATCCGCTTCACCAGTGTATACTAATGAAGTATGTGACTAAATGCTAACACTCTCTCCATGGCATACCATCTACGTTAACATGAGGCTTGAGATTCGTAAGGCAACTCATCTCTAACTTGCATCTCATTCAGCAGCGGGCACCACGAGGTACCTGAAAGTTATAGTAAACACAAAATGTGTTCCAGCTCACATATGAATTTTGTGGGAATTAGAGAAACTGTGAATGCCAAATCAGACAAGAGAAAAGGTTCCCAGATATTGTAAACAGCCAGTGACTCACGGAAGTATTTCCTTCTCAATGGGTCTAATTCCAAGTGCATTTTAATAGCTGTCAATCCTTTGGTCAAGTCATCATTCCTTGGTTTTTAAGTGACGGGATGATGTACTGTACCTTAGTCACAATGCCTTAATTTAAGCAATGACCTCTACATCCTGAGACAAAAATCTCTCCCCAAGGACAAAGCATTCACATAAAACTATAATTTAGTGTTATTTTGTTCCACTGTCTCATAAATACGTGAATCTGCTTATAAAACCTTCACAGGAAAAAAAAATAACCTATTGTAAACCAGAATCCGCCTACTAACAGGCCAGAAGCATAGGGAAGGAGACACTAGTCACTGCAAGCGTGATAATAGGGTTTGATTTTGATCGCTCTTCTGAAATACTAAGTGCCTTCTTCATCCTTGAATGGGGGGCTCTTGGGGTAACCAGTGCCACTGGGTCTGACCCTCAGGCATTCAAAGTGAGAGTGCACTGGAGTTGAAAAACAAAACTCTAATATCTTCTTTCCAGGCTCTGTCTTTCTACCCCTACAGTTGCCTGAGAATCCCTCTCCCAGTTTCTTTTCTTTGGGCCTTAGGACAGTTATTTGCATAATATGCTGTCTTTGGAAATTTAGCATGTGGTAATCTCAACTGAGGGAAGGTTAACATGTCATAGGAACACACATTCCATTCAAAGGCTGTTGCCAGGAGCTCAAGGGTAGATTTAGCGCAATATGGTTCTATGTTTTTAACACAAGAAGTTGCCATCAAGTGGTCTCTGACTCATGGCAACCCCATGTGTATCAGAGTAGAACTGTACTCCATAGGGTTTTATTTTTTTTTAATTTTATTGTGCATTAAGTGAGAGTTTACAGCTCCAGTTAATTTCTCATTCAAAAATTTATACACATATTGTTTTGTGACATTGGTTGCAATCCCCACAATGTGACAGCATGCTCCCCCTTCCCACCCCCGGTTCCCCGTGTCCATTCGTCCAGTTCCTGTCCCTTCACCCTTCTCGTTTTGCTTTTGTACAGGAGTTGCCCACTTAGTCTCATATATAGATTGAACTAAGAAGCACGTTCCTCACGTGTGTTATTTTTTGTTTTACAGGCCTGACTAATCTTTGTCTGAAAAGTGGGCTTTGGGAGTGGTTTCTGTTAGGAGTTAGCAAAATGTCCAGGGGCCAAAGTCTCAAGGGTTCCTCCAGTCTCTGTTAGGCCAGTAAGTCTGATCTTTGTTCGTGAATTTGACTCCTGGTCTACATTTTTCTCTTGTTGCTCCGTAGGGTTTCCAACGGCGGCTTTTTCAAAGTAGATCACTAGACCCTTCTTCCAAGGTGGACTCCAACCTCCAGCCTTTTGGTTAGCAACTGAGGACAGTAACCATTTACACCACCCTGGGACCCCTTTTAATGCAAAACCCTGGTGATAAAGTGGAAACGTGGATATGAGGGATGATGGCAAGGAAAGACTGGGAATTACGAAGACTAGGAGCAGGATGATGGGAAAGCGGATTCAGCCACAAAATTCAAAGGCACCCAGTCTGTGTTATCCAACCTCTCCTCCCACACTGCTGCAAAATCTAAACAATTTTAAGCCTTGCAGAGTCTAATTCCACAAATGTCCTCAAAACCATTCGCCTGCCAACGACCTACTTGAGGCCACCAGTATCTTAGCCTGGCCTCCTTCCAACTCATTAGGTAAACTGGTGCCAGTTACCATGTACCCTCTTCCCGGGAAGAATGGTTCCTCACTGCCTCCAGAAGAAAGAGTATGTTGGAATGGAAAGAGCGTATGTGAGTGCTCCAGGCAAGTCTAGATTCAGATCCTAGTATATCACTAATGGACTTTGGGCAAGTTACTCAGTCTGCCTAGGCCTCAGTTTTTTCCTGGTATAATAATAGAGATAAAGAAATATATTAGCAATATAATAGTAACATGTATTTAGTAACATAATAATTCAGTAATTATTATACTTACTACAATATACATGCTATATATAATAGTACAATTAAAAAAAAAACCCACTGCTGTCAATTCTGGCTCACAGCAACCCTATAGGACAGAGTAGAACTGCCCCATGGGGTTTCTAAGGCTGCAAATCTTTACAGAAGCAGACTGCCACATCTTTCTCCCATGAATATTATAATAATATATGTTATATAGACTATACAATAATAATTTGGTAATCTATAGTAATATAATAGGGATAATACAACTATTTCTGGTTGTGAGACTTATATGAGATAAAGCATGTAAAATGCCTGGCATATATTAGGTACTGAGAGCTGGATTTTTCTTTCTCCTCAAGGCCTTCTATGATACGCAAACTTACCTCTCCTACATCAGGTTACCCCTATGCCTCAACATGAAGCAGTCAACAGAATTATACTCTTCCTCCCTATGTTCTCCCCCACCTGCCTGGAACGTCCTTATCCATATCTCATTATAGTCATCCCTATCTTGATTGTATTCAAATCTCACTCACCCTTCAAAACCCAAGTGAAATACCGTCTGTTGTTCTTGAATCTTTCCCTGTTCCTTTCAACCTTAATCTTCCCCCTCTGAATCCCACAACTTCTTATGTTGACTTCTCTTTGTGCACTTACTAAGTCTGTGCCTTATACCATGAACAGGTGTATATGACGTGTTCCCTCCTGCCACAATCCTTGAGGGCAAACATCATTTTATTTAACTCTCTAGGCCCAAAGGGACAATTTGAATACAAAAAAAAAAAAAAATTCTCACTCTCAAGAAATAGTTCTAATAATGGAAACCCTGTGGCCCATGCATTTACTCAGTGCTCTTTCACTCAATATTTAGTATCTATAAGTGTATGCCATGTGAAAGTACCAAACCTGGGAGCAAGAGTGCAGAGGAAGGTGGTGGGTGGAAGCCAAGTGCAGATCCTACTGTACAAGTTTGTTAACGTTTAGTTCTGAGCTTCCATTACCAAAATCTTTACTAGTTTAAGGACATTACATTGAGCTTTTCTTCTATTAAGCTAGTGTATTGGGCCCAAACCATAATCCATAATAAATGCCTTCTGACATGCTGTAGCTTAAGAGTTCTACCTTCCAAATCGATTCATAACCTATGAAGCCATGGGTGGAATATGCCAGGGGTGGAATGCAGCTACTGTTAAAGGGCAGGCTGCCTCCAGTCAGTCAGTGACGGATAGTCTGCAGACAGCATGAGCTGTTGATTATTAAATGTAAGAAGTCAGTCTGACATGGAGAGAATTAATCATTCCCATGCCTGGGCACATAATCCTACTTCCCAGAATGCAAAAGGCAAAGCAAATGTTCTTGGGGCTGAGGCATTTTGCTAAACTCTTGCTCTGTTCAATTAATTTGGTTATTATGCTATTATACTAGGGAGAGACTGAAGTACTAATAATCGTCTTTAAATAGCTCAAACACACTAGACATCGCTTGGTACAAAAACTATGCTGAAGAGTCATAACTGCAGTTGTTTCCAGACTTCTGTTTTGCATTTTTTAAGTCTGAAAGTCTCTCTTTGCAGGTTTAATGTGCTATTAAATAACAGGTATAGGCTTTTTCAGATTCAAACGATGGTGCTCCAATACAGTTCCCATACAAACGTTTCCTGACAAACATATGTGTCCAAGACCCCATATCCCACTCATGGCTGTGGTGGGTGTTATTTGTTGTATCACCTCACATCACATTATATTATATATATTTAAATTGCACGTAGTATAATTAATATTTTTCTTGGAGTGGGTGAAGCCTGTGTAGTAACCAGCAGAGACCCTCTGAGCTGCCTCTGGAACTCAAGCTGCCACCCCCGGGTCTGCAGGAAAAGAACTGGAGGGAGAAAGCAGAGGCCTTAAAAGGAACAGCTAATTTCTTAACTCATTTTTTGCAAGGAAAGGAATTGGGGAATCTCCATTCTCCTTTCAACGATGAATTAGCTTTGAGACTATTTATATTTAACTATATATTTATTTAAACCAATTTTTTGTTTGTTTGTTTTCTAATTGTCATGGAGTCAATTCCAACTCAGCCTTTCTTCCTAGATGCCTCTGGGTGGACTCGAACTGCCAGTCTTTCAGTTAGCAGCCGAGCACGTTCATCATTTGCACCACCCAGGGACTCCATCTATTGAAACAGTTAAACTGAAATCAATCCTAAATAGAATTAAAAAGAAAAAATTTAGAATAAACATTCTCAATAATAAAATTCTAGGATACAATTAGGCAGTTTTGTTTCTCATTCTGTCTCGGGAGTGAGTCAGCAGACGGGGCGGTGCTGAAGCGACAAGGCTGTCAGCTGCTAAATAAATCTGATCCGGATATGAATACTGAGAGGATGAGAGGGTGGAGATGATAGGTTCAGACAAGACGTACCTTGTAACTTGATATAAATATAATTAATATCTCATGGACATTTCTGGTCTTTTTCCTGTGCATTTATATACATTTTTAATAGATTTAACCTATTTTTACTGAGGCTTGAGGTATGCTAAGCACTCTAATAGGCACCGCGGATAGGTGGTGAGCGAAAGCTGACCAGCCCCAGGTTCACTGAGGTTACAGTCTAATGTGTGTATTCAGAACCACAGAGATGTCCACATTTAAAAACAAAAATAAATTTGGGTAATTCTATATAGTTTTGTGAGTTCTTCACCCCAAATTGGAGCCCTGGCGGCACAGTGATTAAGAGCTCAGCTGCTAACCAAAAAGTCAGCACTTTGAATCTACCAGCTGCTCCTTGGAAACCGTATGGGGCAGCTCTACTCTGTCCTGTAGGGTCGCTATGAGTCAGAATCAACTCGACAGCAACAGGTTTGGTTTGGTTTGGTCTGGTCTGGCCACCCTAAATTAACATGGTATCATGACCATATTCCCTGCAGGATTACACGTCAGAGGACATAAGGCAGGCGCTCTTGTTTTGTGCCAGCCAGACTTCCGATACAGAGGAAATTCAAAATGTACTGCAGGCTTGTTGGGCACAAACAAAACTACTGGGGCTGCTCAGCTAATTTCATCTTTGAGGTAAAGCCTGCTTTTGCATGAAGAGTCTGGGCTCTTGGTTCTGCTAGGCTGGCTCCCCCTGAGTGGAGGACTGTCTTCAGAATGCATGATGCCCGGAAGAGCATGGTCTCCCTAGAGAAATCAAGTCTCCCAGGGATCCGTGACAAATGGCAATGTCAGTATGGCTGAGACTGTCTGGTTGTTTCCTAAGCCTGTTTCCCATGCATCCTAGGCACACAGCTACAGCATATTTTGCAGCTCCTCTGAATTAACTGTGACCACAAGATTGAGTTATAAGCAGTAGAATGAGTGTGGGTAATATAGACCACACCCAGGCATAAAAACTTCCATGAGATTCTTCTTTCTCCCTCTTTTCCCTTGTCTATCAAGCGGATTTCAACACTCGGAATGGTCTTAGAAGTCATTTGTTGAAGATGGTAAAGGAGCAGTAGTCCCCACTCCCACCCAACCCACCACGCTCGGACTTTATACATGAGAAATAAATGTCTATTGTCTTAAGCCACCAAGATTCAGAAGTTTCTTTTTTACAATGCTAGTATTACATATGCAATAATGGCACAGAGATTGTTTTTCTGTACCTGCTCCTATGGAATTGGGTTCTAACTGAAGACTGATTCTCTGGCCAAAACTTTGTTCAACATGGGCTTCAAAAGAAATACTTGTCATTAGGGAACTGCAAATTGAAACAACAATGAGATACCACTACACACCTGCTGTTTTTGTCGTATGCTGTTGAGTCAATTCCAACTAACAGCAATCTTATATGACAGGGTAGAACTGCTCCATAGGGTTTCCTAGGTTGTAATCTTTAAGGGAGCAGATAGCCAGGTCTCTTCTCCCAGAGCCACTGGGTGGGTTCGAACCACAAACTTTCAGTTAGCAGCCTAGTGCTTAACCATTGTACCACCAGGGCTATGTACATACCTATCAGAATGGCTAAAATCCATAACACTGACAAAACCAAATGCTGGCAAGAATGTGGAGCAAGAGAAGCTTTCACTCACTGCTCATGGAAATGGATAATGACAGTCACTTTGGAAGACAGTCTGGCAGTTTCTTATTAAGCTGAACATAGGCTTACCATGCAATTCAGCCATCTCGTTCAACCAAAATGAATTGTAAACTTATGTCCACATAAACATCTGCACAAGAATGTTGACAGCAACTTTATTCATAATTGCTGAAAACTGGAAGCAACCAAGATGTCCTAAAACAGGTAACTGGATAAACAAGTGTGGTACATCCATACCCTGGAGCATTATTCAGTGATTAAAATAGCAGCAATAACAACAAGAAAGAGCTATCAAGCTATGAAAAGTGATGAAGAAACCTTAAATAGATATTGCTACGTTAAAGAAGCCAGTCGGAAAAAATTACATTCTGTAGGATTCCAACTATATGGCATTCTACAAAAGGCAAAGCTCAGAAACAGTAAAAAGATCAGTGGTTGCCAGGGGATCAGGGAAGGGAAGGGGGAGATGGATGAATAGATGGAGCACAGAGCATTATTAAGGCAATGAAACTATTCTGTATGATACTATAATGATGGACAAATGACATTATACATTTGTCAAAACCCACAGGACTGTACAACACAAGGAGTCAACTCTAATGTAAACCACGGGCTTTAGTTCACTACGTATCAATATACCGTATATAACAAATATACCACAGAATTGCAAGATGTTAGTAACAGGAAAAGTACTATGGCGGGGGGAGATATTGGAAAAGGGGTATATGGGAACTCTCTGTAAGTTCAGCATTTTTATGTAAACCTAAAACTACGCTAAAAAACCAAGTTATTTAATAAAGGAAATATTAAGCTTGTTTTATTTTGCTTTTCCTAAATTTTGTATAAAATGCCACAACGATATTTGGTCCTTCATATCTGCCTTGATCACCATGATATAGAAGTCTTTCTCAGTTACTGCAGTGACCCCCGATTTGGTCTTCCACCAGTCTGTCCTCCTTCAGTCCATCAGCTATGCAATTTTAGGAGACAAATCTGATAGTCCAATGTTTCTGCTTTGTCTTGGAGACTTACCACCTACAGTCCAAACGTCTTAATGTGACATTCAAGCTCATGAACAATCTGGCTCCGACCCACATTTCTAGCCTTTTCTAGTCACAGCTCCCCAAACAGCCAGAGTCCCTCATCCACGCATTTTCTCATGCTGTTCACTTGTCTCCAATGCCTCCCTATGTCCATCTCTCTCCTACCTTTTAAAATGTAGCTCAAATATCATTTCCTGGGTAAAGCCTTCTCTGACAGTCACTGACTAAACAATAATTATCTCCATTATACTCACGAGTTTATCTTTACGATTAATTATAATTTGTATATTTTTAGTGAATGACTCCATCCGACTCTTAGCTCTTTTCATACGTGATTTGAGATGACCCATTTTTTGCCCAGTCCAATGCCTAACACACGGCACTCAAGAAATATTTATTGAATAAAAAGTGAAGGAAAAGAAGTGGAAGGGATAAAAAGGGGGAGGGAAGAACATGAATTACACCTATTCCTCACTTATCGACTATCTTGTCATCCAACATTTCGCATTTATGACAGTAGTAAAAAATCTACTATCCGACTATTCTGTGGATTAACAATGTACATCTGGCAGTAACAAATGCCGAGGTGTGAGGAAAGAGTAACACTGGCTGTGACAGTTAACGTTATGTATCAACTTGGCTGGGCCATGATTCTCAGTGGTTTGGCAGTTATGATGTAATTTGGCAGTTATGTAATGATGTAATTTGGCAGTTACGTAATAATGTAGTCATCCTCCATTTTGTGATCTTACGGGGTCATTCTCGATTTTTGCATAACACCAATTTTCGCATAACAACCTGGTCTTTGGAAAGCAACCATGTCAATAAGTGAGGAGTGAGTGTACCATAAAGTCCTTTTGTAGGAGTCCTTGGGTGGTGCAAATGGTTAAATACTCAACTACTAGACTAAAGGTTGGCAGTTGAAACCCACACAGAGGTACCTCAGAAGACAAGCCTAGCAATCTGCTTCTGAAAGGTCACAGCCTTGAAAACCCTCTCAAGTAGTTCTACTCTGCACATATGGAGTTGCCATGAGTTGGAATCAACTTGATAGCAACCATCAACAACAGCAATGAAGTCCTCTTCTACAACCTACATAACTGAGCTTCATGTTTCTTCCATAAAAGCAAAGAAAGAAGCCCTTGTGTGACTTCCGTAGCCCTGTTACTAGTTCTCTCACACACAAAAGGAAACAAAATCATCAGTGACACAAAAACTCCTTATGACAAATCCTCAGTGTTATTTCTACCATTCTACTCTTCCTCAGTTTCGCTAGGGTTTATCCCTTGGATCACAGTGATTATGTGTTACTCTCTAGTGTTTAACATGACTTTACATATGGAGCTGATATATTTACCTAATAAGCATATACTTATGGTTTTCATGCCCCACAGGTGTCTATTAAATTTTTTTAAATTATTTTCAAAAGCTTTCTATGACAAATTTTATAAAACACTTTCTCAGACCTTTAAAGAGAATACATTATCACAGAAAAAAAAAAAAAAAAAAAACCGAAAGGATATTCAGAAAAAAACTAACCTGGCTGAGTCTCAACAAGCAACTAAAACTAAATGCAACAGCAAAAGGACAAGACCTAGAGGGAAGATTGGCAGGGTTAACCTTGTCCTTGTCCTATCCTAGGAAACATTATTAGACTTCAGCTACCTCAACTCCCAAGATCACTCTGTAGTTCCCTCAGTGGTCTGGCCACAAGGGAGTCATCTCAGTCTGCTGGGCATCTCTATATACATTGGTGGGAAGTTGCCCAACCCTCTCTTCTCCTGCAAAAGTTGCTGGCTCTTAAAAATGACAGATTTGGTAAATTGGGTTCATGCTAAACCCTATGTGATGTCAAACCTGAAGAGTTTGCTATTTTACCACATTCCAAGGCACCTTTAACCAGTTGCTGTCGAGTCGATTCTGACTCATAGTGACCCTATAGGACAGAGTAGAACTGCCCCATAGGGTTTCCAAGGAGTGGCTGGTGGATTCAAACTGCTGACCTTTTGGTTAGTGGTCATACCTCTTAACCACTGTGCCACCAGGACTCCTAAGGCACCTCTGGGTGGATTCAAAGTTTCAATCTTTCAGATAACAGCAAAGCGTGTTAACCATTTGCACCATCCAGAGAACTTCTCATTCCACTTACATAAGGGGCTACATCTATCCCAAGGAGACTTGGTGGCACAATGGTTAAGCGTTCGGCTGCTAACTGAACGGTCAGCAGTTCAAACCGACCCAGTGGCTGCATGGGAGAAAAGACCTGGCAATCTGCTCTTTGAAGATTACAGCCTAGGAAACCCCATGGGTGTGTTCCACTCTGTTACATAGGGTCACTAAGAGTCAGAATTGACTCGATGGCACACAGTGACAACAAATCTATCCCAACACTTTTTAGTGATACAAGTACTCGTTATGTTACCCTGAGCCATGATCTAGTAGTCGTCTTAGAAATCACAGCACATTGGAAGGGGTTTGAGAAAATATCTGGTTCCACTTTCTTGTCTTGCATTTGGGACAGAGTTCTCTCGGGAGCTCAAGTAAATTCCTAAAGTCACACAAAATTGAGTATGTCTTCTGAAAGAGTACCAGAGACTTCTCCTCTTAGCCATGGTGCCTCTCCCCATCTTGACCAAGCCACTATAACATAATTGTTGTAATGGAGAGCACCTCCTCCAAGGAGGGAGTGATCCCAGTTCCAGCAGGGGTAACAGCTTATGGGGCAACAATTCTTGACTCTCTGTATAATCACTTCCCCTTCCTACATCAAACATTCTCATTATTAATAAGCCTCCTCAAAAAGCTATCTTTAGTAAAAACACATTGCCTTCCTGAAGTGAGAATTTCCATTACTTCAAACTTGTCTCAAATCCCAGGTCTTTCCTAAGGCTTCAGTTTCCATGCCCTGACTTCCTTAGCTCCTTCGAATCGAGCCCAAAATGTCTGTCTGTAAGCTGATCAGAACAGAGGATCATAATCGTATTATTTCGTGGAGACTGCACAAGTTCTTTTAAAACGATTTAAAAGCAGAATAAATTAAATCAAGGAAAATAATTTACTAGAGGCATTTTACAAAGACAAGGTTGGCTCTAATTCTGGATTCTACAACATTTCTCCATTAACTTCCATGAGATCCAGCAAATACGAAGTACCTCATTTCCTCAGTAAACACCAGCGTGTTCCAGGATGACATATTTGCGCTGATACCGATGAGCTAATAAGCAAACCCCCCACTACCACGGCTTTCACCTGTCACGGTTTGTTTTAGGCATCCAGACAGTACCCAAATGTGTACTAGGAAAATGATAAAATAAGTATCCTTCACAGAGCTTACATTCATTTTGGAATCTCCTGTTTCAAGCCACAGTAAACAGGCTTTTCATTGCCAGTCCCTAGAAGGAATCTATCACCTGGAATAAACACTGAATTAAACTTAAAATATTCAAAAAGTGCTTTCCTCAGAATAGCATGGCAGATCAGTGAAATCTGCCTGCAGTTCTTGGGACATATAAATCTAGTTACCGTCTGTAATTCCTAACAAAACCTGACTTACATGAATCAATCAGCAAATATTGGTTGATAGCCACTATAAATTCTTAAGAGTTAAAAATAGGATAATTCCATCCATCCCAAATCATTCCAGTGAGAACTCTGAAAACACTATTGGACTATTTCACTACTTTGCATTCCAGGAAAAATCCTTTCTAGGCAAAAGCATGTTGAGTTGAAAAAGTCGCAAATGCAAAACAGTCATCTGAGAGTAAGGAAAAAAAGATCATTATTTTTCTAGTACCTAGGATTTACTTCAGATTAGTTCTGGGTGAATCTGTTAATCTCCGGTCTCAGTCTGGGTGAGAAACAATTCAAAGGACAATGATGAACTAGGAAAAGTAGGTGCAGTATCAATATTTTTATCCATAAAAGAAAATGATATAACAATAAGAAAAATAAGAAATTACCTCAATGAAATGGACTAGAGACATGAAGGATAAACATACTGCTAAGTTTTTAGATTGAGAATAAAAATGCAGATTACGACAAGATGGGTTTATTTTCATCCATCAAACTGTCAGTTTCCTTTAATGTATAATCCACAGGTTCTAACAGAGATTCTCATTCGCCACTCTTTAAGGTGATTCTCATCCAGTGCTGTTTAGATTTTCTGAAAGATAGTTTGACAATATATATCAAATGTCTTAAAGTATGGATACTGTTTGATCCAGCAACTCCAAGTATAGAAATGTATACTCTAAGATGATGATGAGGAATGCTCAAAGACACAAGGAAAGTATTAGCCAAAGGGACAGAAGGGGCCACATAAACCAGAGACTTCATCAACATGAGACCAGAAGAACTAGATGGTGCCCAGTTACCACCAATGACCACCCGGACAGGAAACACAACAGAGAGTCCCTGGCAGAACTCAAATTCTAGTAAGAAGACCAGACTTAATGGTCTGACTCAGACTGGAGGAACCCCGGAAAGCATGGCCCCTGGATTCTATATCAGCCCAGAACTAAAACAACTTCCAAGGCCAACTCTTCAGACAGGGATTGGACTGGACTGTGGGACATAAAGTAATAGTCATGAGAGTGTGCCTCTTAGCTCAAGTAGATACAAGAGACTAAATGGGCAGCTTCTGTCCAGAGGTCAGATGGGAAGGCAGAGAGGGTTGGGAGCTGGTTGAATGGACATGGGAAATCAGGGGCAGAAAGGAGGAGTGTGCTATCACGGTATGGGGAGAGCAATTAGGGTCACATAACAACATATATATAAATTTTTGTATGGGAGACTAACTAGAAATGTAAATTTCATTTAAACTACAACAATTAAAAAAATGATGAGGAATGCATATTTAAATGCAATAATGAACATCAAGCAATACTGACAAGAGTGCAAAACTGTAAATAGCTCAAATTACTAGAATGGGCATCTGTTAAATAGATTACAATACATTCATTTTCATATAAAAGTATATACTACGGCCTTTTATAAGTTTTAATGAATTCATTTAATAAACTTGTAATTAATGAAAGTTACAGAACAACACACACAATATGATTCCACTTTTGCATAAATATATACATACATGTGGCGTGTGTATGTGTGAAATGGTATACATCAAAATCTTATCAGTGGTTAGGTCTGGGAGGTGACGGTATGGTGATTACTGATGTCTCCTTTGTACTCTGCTTCTATTTTGCAAATTATTATGTATTATTCTATTAACAGTGAATATGATTCTTAAACCACTATTCTAACAGTCTCATCAGAGTTACTATCTTCCTGTACTATTTTTAAGCTGTGTTTATATCTCTCTGCAAGTAGAAGAAACAAAATTGCATGACGTATACAGGGAGAATATAATCAGCAGCTTGTGGTGAACCCTATAAAAACATTCATCATCAGAAATTTGGCACTGATGAGCAGATATGCCTAATTTGGAGTTTTGAATGGATTACAGGTGATGGTAAGTAGTCTTTGTTAAAGGCATGCTTACTTTGTGATTTATAATCTGTGCACTTTTTTGTATGTATTATAAAAAGATTAAAAAGAATCCCAGCCTGTGACCTCTGGCTCGGTCATTACAGCCTCACAGCAGAGCTAGAGGGGAACCTAGAGTAAATGTACTCCAACCTCTCTCAGGACTTCTTCAGTGCTACAGATAAAAAATCCCCACAATGACTTGCGTCATTCCATTGCTGGGCACCTCTGACCCTTAAAACCTTAGTCTTCATTTTTTTAAAAAAAATTGTGGCGTTGATTCCGACTCATAGCAGCCCCATGTGTTACAGAGTAGAACTGCTCCATTAGGCTCTCTTGGCTGTAATCTTTATGGAATTAGACTACCAAGACTTTCTTCCGTGGCGTCTTGGGTTCAAATCACCAATTCTTAGATTAGCAGTCAACTGCAAAAATAAACCACAAATAATCTGCCTCTTTTCAACTCCCAAGCAAGACTGAGCTAATCAGCTAGAGGCACACTGGAGTGTCAACGGTAAGAAGCTCATCAACCATCAAGGTCTAGAATGCATCCTGTCATCTGGCCTGGAAACTGGTTGTCACAGTGGTTCTGGTGGGCACAACTAAAGGACAATGACAGCAGTGTACCCACAAATTGCAGTGCAGTCAACTAAACAGGACAAGTGCAAACAACAGAGCCAGAAAGTCTAAGGCTCAGCTGACAGCACACTGAATTTCATCTTCAAAGCCAGAGGCGCAGTGCTGTATCGATATCCAACAATGAATACGCGCTGAAAGGAAGGGATGACTACAAAAATGCGAGCAGATAGTTCAAGGGCAACCAAAGGTTTTTGCTGTTTTTGAACTAAGACCATACCTCAAATGAGCTACAAATAAGACTTTTTGGTGAATCATATCTGCACCTGTATGGACTCTGCCTGAATTTTTTAAAATGCTAAGACTTGGAAAGAATGCTTTTGAGGACTGTTCACTTTTTTGAGAAAGGATCATCTATAAATGCAGCGCATGCAGTGAATTGTTTGTCATTAGATTAAGAAATTAGATTAAGAAATATTCCTGCAGAAGGAAAAGACAAGGCATTTAACCTACAGGTCAGGACACTTGGATTTCACTCTTGATTTTTCATGAAAAAGCTATGTGACCCTATGTGACTCTAATTAAATCATTCAGCTGAGCTCTGTTTCAGTTTTTTCGTTGGCAAAGTATAACTGGACCACTTGATCTTAAGGTCCCACCTATTCCGATAATTCCCAAATCTACATCTGAAACACTGATTCTAAATGTAAAATCTCACACTAAAAACATCACTGTAAGAGAAAGCGATCTTCTAATTCTTCAAAATACATGGTGATCCTCACAATTTATAAAACCTGTACCTGTATAAATAGTACAGAACCAACCCCATCTCATTACAGCCACACTGAGAAAGAGAAAAAGAGAGAGAGTATAAGCACAAGTGAACACCCGCCTAACATCTCCTTAGCCAACCCCTCTCTAATTCCCATCTGTTTGCTTCCTGGCTTTTTCTTTCACTTCCTGATGCATTCTCTTAGTTCCTGTTAAAAGATGGTAAGAACGAAATTAAGAAAGGAGGGATATGAAAGTACAAGAGAGCAAGGAAAATATACACAGAGTCCAATCCTTGTACAATTAGAACACCTCGCCTATCATATCTTCTTTTTAAAACCTCTCCTCTTGGATGGTGATCTGCCATCTAACTGCACCATGTTCTCCACTCAGCCTGAATGAGGATCACCAAAACACTGCATTTCCTTCAGCTATCATTCATCCACTCCACTATCACTTCATAGTACCTAAAGTGTACAAGCCAGTTGCCTTTGTGCCGACTCTGACTCTTGGCAACCACAACTCATGGCGATCTATGTGCGTTTGCTAACCAAAAGGCTGCAGGTTTGAGTACACGCAGAGGCACCTCAGAAGCAAAGCCTGGCCATCCACTTCTGAAAACTCAGCCATTGAAAACCCTACAGAGCACTGCTCTAGTCTGACACGTGAGTTTGCCATGAGTTGGAATGGACTCCATGGCAATTATAATGTTTGCAAGACACTGTGGGCATACTTCGATCAATACAGAGGTAAAACTGATGGGGACCTTGTAGTGAAGAGCAGACCAGAGCACAAAACCAGAAACTGTGAGGCAAGACAGAAAAGAATACGTGCACTAAGTGGGATACAGACAACATTCGGAAAGAGAAAGTGTTCTTCTGAAGTGCAAGGGTCAAGAAAAGCTTCCTGGAAGATAAGGCATCAGAGAAGGCTTTGGGGGAAAAACAAAAGATAGGATTTGGCCATGAGGAGATGAAGGGGAAAGGTATCAAAGGAAGAAAAAAGTAGGAGAGACATTTGGTTGGAATTCAGGGCAACTGGAAAAGACTAGTGGAAAATCAGGCTGGGTCACACCTAGGAAGCCTTGAATTCCCAGCTAAGACAGATTCTTCATCCTACAGAGGGGTCATTACAGATTTTACACTGGAGGACCTATATGATCAAATCTACTTCAGGATAGTTCATAGTTAAACTTCCCAAACTAAAGCATTTCTTCTGCAGATATATCAACTATTATCCAGGGAAATTTGAACAGCTTTGTCTTGTACAGCTCATAGTAGCACAAATTGTCACTCTGGGGATATAAACCGTGGATTCAGCCAGATTTTATTTCATCTATTTAGTTTATATTTCTTGGAAAATGTTGGGTTTGTTTCTTTCTGGGCTCAATCCTCACTGTCAGTATGGGTTGGGTCCAGCCATTTTAAGATGTGGGGAAAAAAAAAAAACAACTATATTAAAACTGAAGCAATTAAGGACGAGTATCCTTAATTTTGAGATATGTATGTGCTTTGGCAAGAGCACTCTGGCTTTTGAGAGCCAAGTGCTTCTTGATTCCTGGAATCTTGACAAGAAGGAACATTCCCTGAAGTTCTTTCCTGGCCCTAGGAAATGGAATGCTGGTAATTCTGAAATACAGTGAAGTGCTACTCCAATCATGCAAAGATGAGAAGTTCCCCAAGCATCATTTTACCTCCAAAAAAATGGGAGTGCTAGGGTTTACGGGGCCCTGGTGGCATAGTGGTTAAGAGCTCAGGCTGCTAACCAAAAGGCTGGCAGTTTGAATCCACTGGCCACTCCTTGGAAACCCTGTGGGGCAGTTCTGCTCTGTCCTATGGGGTCGCTATGAGTCGGAATCAACTCAACGGCAATGGACGGCTAGGGTTTACCTTCTGACATAAGCGTTCATGTGCTTCAAAATAAATGTAAGCTGATCTGGGTTGGTGTCAGCTGTCTGTGGTACTGGAACCAAATAAGGTTGAATGTTTCATGAGCTGTAATCCATAATTCTCACCTCATTCAACTAAGGAAAAGGAAACCCACAGAGGGAAGCTGCTCTGTCCAAGGCCACATGGCTGCTGGGGAAGCACAGAGATTAATACTGAGGTTTTCAGAGTCCAAATCAGGACAGGTCATGTTGTCTTCTCTTACAAAGAGTGCAAAGAGTCTAGCCTTTAACTCGGAAATGATGACTCACTTAATCAATAACTTCAGCTACCTCAAAGGAACTCTGAAGGCAAACAAGCGAAAACTCTCCTGGGCTTACTGTTTTCGTAGAAATGGTTTCATTCTGAATGGTGTTTTAAAACCCAGTACGATCCACCTCAAGGTGGCACTAAACATTTCTAAGCATCCCGGAACCAGTGCTGAACCTGTAATTAGGAGCTCATATCTAAAAATAAAATTAAATTAAATTAAAAAGAGAAAAACAAAAAATAGGTAGAAAAATGTTCCTGAATGTTTTTAGCTCTGGCTGACTCTGACTCAGTCCCACCGGCATGTGTGATTCAACAGTTTGTGTCGAACACAAATTCCAGCCCAGTGCCCTCCATTGGACACGTTCTCATTCCTGAGCCTGACAGCTGACCTGGTCTCTTAGCAACACTTAACATTTTCCCTGCCTAGTCATCTGTAGCAACTGGCTCTCTCCCATGGGCGTTCTTCTCTCATTTCTGTCCAATCAAACCAAAAACCTTCCACGTCACCAAAGGGTCTGACATCCCCTCCTCACCTCCCCTTTTTCTCCATCCCCTCCCCCCTTTTCCCTTCTCTCTCTCTCTCCACACACACACACACACACACACACACAGACAGACACAGACACAGACGCACACACAGACACAGACACAGACAGACACAGACACACACACACACACACACACACACAAACCAGCAAACAGAATGGCTGGGGAATCTGTCCCAGCCGATGGCAATACTGTCTACTACAAAGTATGGAATGCGCCTTACCTGGTGGTGAACTTAGTAAGGCTTCTTCACCTCTTTTTGGCTGCCTCATCATGTAAAATGAGGATGATAAATATCCACCTCACAGTGTTGGTGTGAGACTCAAAGGAATGCTAGTTATTACACAGAACACACATCCAGACAACATCTGTGACGGACAAATAAGGGAGAATGAAATTCAAATAACAGCCTTACCAGCTGCTGGATTCAGATACCTTCTAGAACCTCTTAATTAAATAAAGAGAAATATGCTGATTTTTTTTTTCCTACACAGTCAATAATTTACTTCAAAAGAAGGTCAGGGTCAGATTACTGTGTTTATGTAAACAGTTATGGTTGATATTCATGCCCAGTTAAATGCCCATGGCTTACAGTGATTCTAAGAAAACAACTGTCAGCTCTGTGCCTCAGCATAATTATTCTTGTGTTTTTCACAGAGTTTTAAAAATTATCAAATAAGATGATGGCTGTAAATCAATGTGTAAACGACAAAGCCTTTATATGTTTTCTGATATTTTTACCATTATTGTAAGCTCATGTATGTAAAGTACCTGGCACTTAGAAGACTATAATAGAGATTATAGTATCATACGCATATATAAATAGAAGTCTTCTGATTTACTTTTCATACTCCGGTACACAATTAAGATGCAAAAATATAGTTTCATCTTACCATCGACCCAATGTAAGCGGTTATAATAGGACAGCTTTCGACATTGAGTTATATGTTATACCTTTACAAAACTGAAATTGAATATAAATAGAAAGCAAAAGAGTGATTTGGGGAAAGGAGAAAGGGCTTCTAAATTTCTTCAGGGAAACTGGTCTGAATCCTAAAAGTGAAGTTCCATCCAGTTTGACCATTTTTCCTCTTCAGGCCAGAGAGAACAAACCAAACAAACCAAACCCGTTGCCGTCGAGTCGAATCCTACTCATAGCGACCCTACAGGACAGAGCAGAACTGCCCCACAGCGTTTCCAAGCAGCACCTGGTGGATTCGAACTGATGATTTTCTGGTTAGCAGGCAAACTCATAACCACTGAGCCACCAGAGAACAAGTGACTCCCTAAACTGTCCTTCTAGTCTGGAGGAGGGGCACTCGGGGACACCTGCCAGCATTGTTTCTGTGCCGGCACCAGGCGGAGTATCAATCTGCATTGCATTATCTTCCTCAAACTCTTAACTGACTAATTTACTTTACCTCAACTCCACTTCAGAACACAAACTAAGTTACAATATGAAATGCAGAAAAGTTTAAATGACTTAAAGAATCAGTGATAGGGCCGCGGCAGTAGGAAGAACAAGACAACACCCAGCCACTTGTTCTGAAAAAACTACAATTCATGGAGACAAAACACAAACAAACAAACAATTCTAAATTGCTTATATTTTTCTGAGACCTCAAACACAAGGCCTTCAGCTGAAGAGGCTGAACAAAGTAACGGCTGAAACACTGATGTTGATGTCAGAAGAACCTGGATGCAAGTCCCGAATCTGCCTTCTCCTAATTATAGGGCTATGTGGAACATAGTCTTGGTTCCCTCATCTATAAAAAAAGGAATAATAACACCTCAGGGTTCATATGAGGAATAAATAAGTCCATAAAAGGAATGTGCTTAACACAGTGTTTTGCATGCAGTAAACGCTCAAGAAGGGATTAATCACTAATGTTGACGATACGGGAAATGGGGGTAGAGATTATACACACACTTTTTAATGAAAATTAAAATTTTATTGCATTCATATTATGGTTAAGGAACATAATACTCCAAGTTTAGGTGAATACAGATATAGATATGTATTTTCAGAATCCCATAATGCAGATTATCATGGAACTTATCTATATTCACCTAAAGTCATAAATAACCCAAAACCAAGTATAGTGTTCTCCAAAAACCAAAACCAAACCCGTTGCCATCAAGTCGATTCTGACTCATAGCGACCCTATGGGACAGAGCAGAACTGCTCCATAGGGTTTCCAAGGAGCGGCCGGTGGATTCAAACCACCGACCTTTTGGTTAGTAGCCAAGCTCTTAACCACTGTGCCACCAGGGCTCCAGCAACTAATAAAGAAGTCCAGGTTTTTCTCTTATAATTTTCTGTTATAATAAAATTAATTTTCTAAAGCTTTGAAAACACAATTATGAAAATAATTTGCACGCTTCCTTTTTCAGCGTAATTTATCCTAGAACACATTTGGCCTGAGAAATGTAAAACATCTTAATGTATTTTAGGGGAAAGGCGAGGAGAGGGACGGGATGCCCTTGTGAAGTCCTAACAGTGGGCAACGCTGAAGGCGGAAGTGTTAGGAAAGAGGTGTGCCCCATCCCATCAAAGGAGGACAATCTACTCCCTGTCTATTTTGGGTAAGGAAAAGGACTCAACTCCCTCATGAGCTCTTTTTGACTAAAAACTATAGCCTACGCAAATCTCCTCAAGACTGAAAAAAAAAATCTGCATGTGTAAAAAGGACCAAACTATTTTCAAAAGGTTTTTAAATGGTAACCATTCAGCTAGGGAAAAAATAAAGGGGTAGAAATTACATCTGTCATCAAAAGGATCCTCTTTCTAAAACTGTGTAATTGTGGTGCGGCCCGCCCCATCTCGGGCATAAAGGCAGCTCTAAATACACGTTCTCTCTAAAATTAACTGCATATGAGAATTCCCTAGACACCTCATAGAGATCTAACCCATTTTAACATCATGGATGGCCTTTTAGAGACATTTGGGTTAACATCAAACCTTTTCCGCTTTGCAATGGCACCCAAGAAAAATCCTCAGCTCTATACAAAGGAATCCTGCCTTGCGGCTCCCACCGAGCCTATAGCCCATTGTGACTTATTCAGACAAGGTAACTAGCTTGTTGAAAAATAAACAAACAATAAGCACAGACTTGGTTGGATTGTAAAATGGGAATTTGGATGTTTTCATTATAATAAGTAAGTTAAGAGCCTATTCAACCCGCTGAAGGTACTGGAAAAAAAAAATGTCAAATTGAAAAGCCATTTGTCAAAGCAACTTGAGAAGGTGATCTGAAGAACAGTGTATTACATCAGCGACTTCGCCAAGCTCAAACGGCTACTAAAGGGCAGAGTCAGGATATGAATTAGAATCTGTGAGGTCAGGACTCGAATGAGCTGATTGTGTATATACGGTATATGCTGTGTACACTGTGTGTGCTGAGTACACTGTGCGAACTGTGTCTACAGCTAGAATTCCCCGAATGATTTATTTCTGCACCAAATCCCCCTCGATGTGTTTGCAGCTTATAAGCTTCAGAACAGGAAGGCGACATAAATAAGAGGTATCTGCTAACAAAGGGAACATGGATGGCAATGAATCTGATAATGTTTTAATCCTTTGTTATCATTTAAAGTATCAACTAAAAGCATTCTTTTAAGTGTAAATTATTCTGAAAATTGTCTTAATTTTCTCCATCTCTTGGCCAGTAGACATGTTTTTAGCCTTACCTTACAATTTTCGCAAGTCCTAAAAGCATATTTGCATGCAAAAGCTGGCCAATGAATAAGGAAGACAGAAGAAGAACTGATGCCTCTGAATTATGGTGTGGCGAAGAATACTGAATATATCATGGACTGCCAGAAGAACGAACAAGTCTGTCTTGGAAGATACACAGCCGGAGTGTTCCTTGGCAGTGAGCAAGGCGAGACTTCATCTCACGTACTATGGACCGGTTATCAGGTGGGACCAGTCCCTGGAGAAGGACATCGTGCTTGGTAAAGCTGAGGGTCAGTGAAAGAGAGGAAGACCCTCGATGAGACAGACTGACACAGTGGCTGCAACAATAGGCTCAAACACAGCGACTATTGTGAGGATGGTGCAGGACCAGGCAGTGTTTCATTCTGTTGTACACAGGGTCACCTCACCATGAGTCGGAACTGACTCGACGCAAGTAACCACAACAAAGGCATATTGGAAAGGGAAGGAGGCCCAACCGTGGAGACCCTGCAAGACCCAAGATGGTAGTCTGCAATAATAGTGAGTAAATACGGACGCTAAAGCCAAAATTGTTATTCTGACAAATGCTTTTGTATTTCTGAAATGTTATCAATATTAAATGTTGAATACAGTATTCGTATATAAAAATACACCAACTCTTTAGTTTTTCTGAAATACGACAATGTGAAACAATGCAAAATACACAGACTTTGGGGTCAGACAGACCTCGGCTTCAATCTTTTGTAAATTCAGCTTGTCTAGCAGCAGTCTCCTCAGCCAGCAGAGCAAACTTAATAGTATCTTTCCCACTAGGTGATTGGAAATGTAAGACACTGTATGCAAAGCTTACAGGACTCTGCCTTTCCCGTAACTTTTATTGAGGACAACAACAACAAAATCAACTATGAAGCATTTGGAAGGAAAAAAAAAATAGATGATGTTAATTCCAAATGTGCAATTACAGAGTGTAGACGACCTTGGCTTCCTGTGCTTTGTTTGGGGAATAGGATTATGCCATTGGATTATGCCTGTGTTGCTCCTGGGGAAACAATCTTATTTTACTGACATAGGCTCTGACGCACAAAGAAGATTCATAATTTGCCAAGGATCACAGTAAATCAGGGAGAGAGGGAACAGCTAAGCTCAGTGCTCTTTCTGCTACATAACACTGTCCCTCATGATACAGTCATTTGTGATGTCTGTCTTTTGGTTTTTTGTTGTAGGGGCAAGGGTTAGTGTAAGCATGATGTTAACAAAGAAGGCCAAAATGATGATATATCTGTGTTTATCTATACAAACATGTTTTAAGATAACTAACAATCTGAGCTGCTACAAGTCTTTGAATACATGTGGTTAAATACATAGGCTTCTGAACGGAGAACAGAAGGGTTACCGCGGCAAGACAATGATTGATTTCCCAACTGTTTGACAAGTGCCTGAACAAATTATCTAATCAGCTGCAGCTCCACATAATCTGTTAGATTAAATATGCTCTTTATACATAAACAGCTCTTAGAATTGTGGTTTTATTAGTACCCTTTGTCATCGAATCGATTTCAACTCATAGGGACCCTACAGGACAGAGCAGAACTGCCCCATAGGGTTTCCAAAGAGCAGCTGGTGGATTCGAACTGCCAACTTTCTGGTTAGCAGCTGAGCTCTTAACCACTGCGCCGTCAGGCCTCCAAGGCCCTTATCAGAGCTGACTATATTTTTGCCTCTTGTTGCTTGTTTGTCATTGTTCAATAGCAATTAATCTTAACTTTGTAGACTAGAGAAACCAGAGGGAGAAAATACTAACGTTTATGTCCAATACTGGCTTTTGAATTCTTGGTATATTTAATATATTCATGAACGTTCCCTTAATTCATCAACATAGATCATAAAAATATGGTGAACTTTTATTTGTAGATAACGTCCTCCTTACCTTATTTAGGTCTAAAATTTTAAAATCTACACTTCTACATATTTCCAGTAATTTATAAAAGTAATAATATCTAACGGTCCTATTCCTAAATTTCCAGGGTAGTGCTATTCACCACACAGGCAAAGAGGCGTGGGAATGTTCTACTGGACATAGCAAAGTTGGCTGAAAAAATTTAAATATCCAGACCTACTGGACGTGCCCGAGGTAATCTTTAAGCCTTAAACCTTCAACAAAAAGTATCCCAAGGTCTTCTTAAAACCAAACCACAGTTTAGCTTAACCAGTGAAACATGTCTGCCCTCAGCAGTGTGCTCTTTTAAGAACTGTCTACATGGGATCAAAGTGACAACAGTAACTTGAAAGATCAGACAGGAACCTTAGGGGGCAATGAGTTCATGTTATTGGAGGAGGAACAATTCAGAAAAGGAGGGTGAGAATGATCGTACAACTTAAAGACTGCAATCAATGGCACTGAATTGGACTTGCAGAAATTGTTGAATTCGTGTATCTTCTGCTGTGTATACTCTCCACAACAACAAAAATAAGTTATTAAAAAACTAATTGTTCATTACCAAAACTGGCCTCACTAAATTCTCCCCCAAAGACATTACCCTTAAACTATTTAGACTGATAGCATCACTAACTTTCCCATCACCCAAGCTACAAACATTGGTGGCATCTTCAACTACTCATGCCCCAAATCCAAACTAAATCTGATTCTGTAGCTCTTCATTCACCTTGGACTCATTATCTCCTCTCGTTCCCCAAAGCCACTCTCCTATGTTACCACCAGTCACATGGAATCTCCTAAGTGGTGTCACTGAATAGTCTCTCTGTTCATCAGCAAAGAGGATGGACAGCACAGAGTGGAACCCCTGCAGAAAAAACAGATATCTATGAAAGACCTACCAAAACCAAAACCACTGCCATCAAGTCAATTCTGACTCATAGCAATCCTATAGGGTTTCCGAGGCTGTAAATCTCTACGGAAACAGACTGCCACGTCTTTCTGGTGGTTTCAGAAAGCAGTCAAATTGCTTTAACCACTGCATCACCAGGGCTCCTTATGAAAGAACCTAATCACCCCAAAAATGAGATCTGCTTCCCTGGTATCGCCTGGGGGAGGCTGCTGCTCTTGGAGGCCCAGGTCTTCCCCACCTCACTGCCTGCTGCAGTCCTCTGGGTCTCCTCAACCTGCATACGTCTTGAAGGGGATCCAGAACTCCTGCTTCAACGTGA
Organism: Trichechus manatus latirostris; assembly: GCF_000243295.1. Taxonomy (NCBI): domain Eukaryota; kingdom Metazoa; phylum Chordata; class Mammalia; order Sirenia; family Trichechidae; genus Trichechus; species Trichechus manatus. Next base: position 1,019,415 of record NW_004444028.1, on the reverse strand, counting down.
GAAAACTCAGAGTGGGTAAGATTGTGGGTGTACAGTTTCACAGATAATTGATCTGAAAGATACCTTGTTATAGCTCACACATTAACAAGTATTAGAAACAAAGGCATTGGCCCAAGTTTTACAAATTCTTAAGAATGACTGCCTTCTGACCTCTTTACACATGAAGTAGACTGTGAAAGTTGTTCTTATAAAAATTACGTGCTGGATTTTCAATTTAGCTTTACTCAAGGGCAATTCAACAAAGACTAGACATAAAATTCCATATGGTACATGTGGGAATAATCTTTATTTCAACAGATCTAAAGTCTCACTTGATGATAATCATAAACATTGAATCCATTATTAAAAAGCTTTCCCTCTCCTTAGGACCTTAAAATGAATACACCCTTTAAAAAAATATTGAATCACCAAACCTCCACATCCTGAGGCCAGATTATATAGAACTACGTAACCTCAGTACATAAATACGCCTAATATTGCCTCTGGATGAGCATGCTGTGGGGTAAATCCCAAGGCTGTACTGAGCAGAATAACTGAACTGGACCGCGTCAGAAACTTGAGACGTCGTGGGAGAAAGAGAGAGGAGACAGATTATTCATTAAGCTCAAAATTTCCATATTTCCTTGTTGGTCTGAAAAGTCTAAGTGCACTAAGGTAAGTCTGGTGGCGCAGTGGTTAAGAACTCGGCTGCTAACCAAAAGGTCAGCAGTTCAAATCCATCAGCTGCTCCTTGGAAACCCTATGGGGTAGTTCTACTCTGTCACACAGGGTCACTATTGAGTCGGAATAGACTAGACGGCAACAGGTTTGGTTAATGCTCCTTTCTACATCACTGATGTGTAAAGAAAACATGCAGGTCCCTCTAGAGACTGGACTGAGTGTCAACGAAAAGAGTCACAGTTGGGAATGGAAGGATGGAAATTGACTCTAATATCGTACCCTGCTCTTGGCTTTTTTTTTTTTTTTTTTTAATTTCTCATACAGAAATGTATATACATACTGTTTTGTGACATTAGCTGCAATCCCCACAACATGACACCACACTCCCCCTTTCCATCCCGGGTTCCCTGTGTCCATTCAACCAGTTCCTGTCCCTTCCTGCCTTCTCGCCCTGCCTCTGGACAGAAGATGCACATTTGGTCTCGTGTATCTGACTGAACTAAGAAGCATACTCCTCACATGTATTGTTTTTTGTTTTATAGTTCTGGTTTATAGTTGATAATTTCAGTACTGGGGTGAAAATTCAAGAAGCATATGAGACCAGACTGGAAGGAGAGTAAGTGAGAGTTGGTCTTGTTTCTAGGAAAAACAGCTATGGACTTGTGAGAACTTCAGTGAAGTCTGAAGTGAGGGGTCCCTGCATAGTAAACTGTTTCATGTTTAAAAAATAATAAACTTTGTTAATGAGATTCATTCTTATACAATATACGGCCGCTCATGAACGACCCTCCCTCCATCTCCCCGAGATGTGCACCATCCTGGATACCCGAAGTGGGTCAGCGCAAGAGGGAAAAAGAAATAGGCTCAGTTTTGTAGGAAGTCTTCCCTGAGGCTACGGTAGTGTCTCCCAGGAATATATAAACCAAACTCTTTGTCATTGAGTCGATTCTGACTCACAGCAACCCAACAGGAAAGAGCAGAACTGCCACCACACAGTTTCCAAGGAGCAGCTGGTGGATTCGAACTGCCGACCTTCTGGTTAGCAGCCAAGCTCTTAACCACTGCGCCACCAGGAATCCCACTGCATGCTCTAAATGCGCACCACATACTCTGGCTCTTTATCTGCCGACACCACTCATGCAGAATGACTAAGGAAGTTCCCAACTGAGTGCATCAGATGTTAACCTTAATTAAAATTCCAAAGACATTATTTGAAACAAGAGGGACACTGGATGGGCAACTGTTATAGCACTGCTTAACCTCTTCCCCCTTGAGACCTTCTGTTCCTGCCCTCCAAGTCAGAGGTAGGACCAGGTGGATGGCCTGCCCAGACTCTAGATGGTGGTCACAAATGCTTATCTTATGTCCTGCCCTTCACCTCCCCTCTTCCCGTACCTTGTCAGTGCAGGAATGGAGAGCTCATAGGACTAAGCCATGGAGGTATTTGAGGGGAAGTATGTCAGAAACTGGGAGATGTGTTGGTTGTTACACTGGGGCTTCCCAGCTCAACAGAGATATAATCATATGGGCAGGACAAGATGGGTGTCCTATTTGTGTGGTCTGTTAAAAAAAGACTTGGATACCACAAAGCTGCCATCCTAGTGCAATTTGGGTTTTCGATCCCATACTTAGTAAGTATTGGCTGATACCACATGACATTTCAATCATGGAGTGAAGGAATGATGAATCCAGGTCTTTGTGAAGCTTTATGAGGCATTCTGGGCCTGGGCAAGTCTGAGTCCCAGTGGTTGATGAGGTAAAGGACTCGTGGTCTGCAGTATGTGTCATAAAGTGGAAAGAATGTGAAGTCAGTGAGTCTTCTCTGTAGGTAGATTGATGTAGGACCTTGTGGGTAAGTCTTTCAAATGGCTCTCTCCTCTGTGCTTCAATAGCATCTTTTCATTTCTCATTATACATCAGGTCAAACATGCTTTTTCCATAAACAAACATGTTCCCAAATAGACTCGAAGAATTTTTAGAAAATGGCATTTGTTTCCTTTTCTTTTTCTCTTTTTTCCTTCTGGTGTCTAGCAGGTCATAGGCACTCAGTAGAAATGTGAAGTAAAATGTTTACTGAAAATATTTCTTAATATGTACAGAAAGATAAATAGACAAACATTTTATAGACATAATTTTACCATTCTCACTGGACATATTTTAGACCCTTCAACAGTCTTTGGAAACCCTGGTGGCGTTGGAAACTCTATGGGGCAGTTCTACTCTGTCCTATAGGGTCGCTATGAGTCAGAATCAAGTTGATGGCAATGAGTTTTTTAAAACAGTCTTTACCAGCTAATATCCTCAGAAAATGGCCTGTACAAGAGCCCCATAAAATTCCTCACCAAGCACTCAAACACCTTCAAGCCTTTTCACACATTATTCCTCTTAGCTGGAGGGTCCTGCCCTGTCTTCTCTGTCTCATTTGCAAGGCATGACTTCAATGCTAATTACCCAGAGAAGTTTCCTTGACTCACCAATATAGATACTTCCTCTCATAGTATTCTCATAGTCCTAACGTTGTATTTGTAACACTGAAGTATGTGTTTGCCTGTCCCCTCAAAAAACTATGAACTCCTAACACTGGATTCTGTCTTGTCTGATTGTCGTTGTTGTGTTATTGAATCGATTTCAACTCACAGCTACACCACCGAACAGAGCAGAACTACCCCCCAGGGTTTCCAAGGCTGTAATCTTTAGGAGCAGACTGCCACATCTTTCTCCCACTGAGCGGCTGGTGTGTTCGAACCACCGACCCTTGGACTAGCAGCCAAGCGTTTAACCACTGCGCCACAGGGCTCCTACGAAGAAAAAAAGAGGGTTACTACAATATAGGGGCAGCACTGGTGGCAATTTAGGTTAGAAAAAGATACATCTCAGTGTTCTTAAATGGGTATCCTGTACTATTATATCATATCTATTTTATGCCACAAAGTTTTTTGTCTGTCTGTTTTTTTAAAGACCAATCTACAAAAGTTTCAAAGGAAAGATGAGAGTAGCCAGACCACTAACAAACGCACTACTTGGAGAATTTTGAAAACAATGAGGACAAATGAAATTTTTAAATAATACACAGACTGTGAAATTTTTAAATAATACATAGAATGGCAGAGGAAAATGGCGTTGTTGCGGTACAAGAGCAAAAAATACCGGAAGCTCAACATCTGTTGCTTATGTCTTGACATTTTCCATGCAGCAGGGAGGGCAGGAGACAAAGAGGCTGAGATCTTACAGAAAATACTCTAGAAAAAGAAGAGAGAACCTTATCTGAGTTTTATGTGTAGGAACAACCTGGACCCCAGGTTCCACTTCTCTGTCTCATGGCATGTGTGACCATGTTTTGGATTAAGAATGTCTGCCAGTAGGTCTTAGCCACACTATATTTCTACCAAAGACAAAAGGTTTGACCTGAAATAGTACCAAGGGCCAAACAGATATTCTGCAAGGCATATCTACGACCTGTGTGTCACCTCATCACCAACTCTGCCAGCATCTGACTTGCTAAAAAGCACTACCCTCTGAGGAGACAGTCTAGTCCTTCAGGCAAGATGCGAAATCCAGAAAATATTCTCATTAAGAACTGCGCTCATTTACACGCTGATTTTTAAAGTAAGAAGAAGGGCTAGGGACTTACGGCATTTTTCCAAAGGCAGAATGCTGGCCTAGTGATCTAGCATTTGAAAGCATAAACCTGACATATTAAGAGGATTATTCTTTTGGGAAGCCAGGACCTCAATTTTTTTTAGTCTTTCTGCTATGTGCCCTGTTACTTTGAAAGTTCATTCATTTTAGACAATAATTTGTTTTCTGTTTTATTTAAGGCAATTAAGCACAAATAATTAGAACTTTTAAAAGGGTCAAAAGGAAAAGAAGTGGCAAGGGGAGAACAGCGTCCTTCCTCTCGATATCCTCTCCTGTGTTTCTTGCTTTTGTCTGTAGAATCAAAATCCATCTGTCTTCTAGGTTCCAAATTTCAGAGTCACTATGATTCCTGTCGTTTACCTCTACCTTCATATCCACACACAACACACAGAACTCTATTAACTTCACCTGTGAGTGTCTGCTCTACGTGCCATCTCTTCTCCTTTCCCAACACACCACCCTGAACTCTATCCCTTATTCAAGATTACCTTGAATGTAATGTGGGAGATAGAGTCCCACAGAGAATGAAAGATTGCAGATTTGGGAACTATAATGATCGTGAATATCAATTCAGAGAAGAGCAACAATGGCAGAAAACCACTCAGTCACACTAACACCCTAGCTGTGGACCTCACAGTGACAATGTGTAGTAAGCATGGCTATGTGACATCTGTCTGCAGTGTTCAATGAATGAAAGACAGGTGTTAAGCACTTCAAAGTTTGACAAGACAAAGTTAAGGAAAAGAGTGATAGTCAACCTTTATTGCAATGGAAATGGCCACGTGCCTCTATATGCAAGTGAATAGCTAACTTCTTTAGTTGAGCATGGAACCCTCGTGGCACAGTGGTTAAGAGATGGGCTGCTCACCATAAGGTCGGCAGTTTGAATCCACCAGCCACTCCTTGGAAACCCTACAGGGAAGATCTACTCTATCCTATCGGGTCCCTATGTGTTGGAATCGATTCAGAGGTCTGGGAAGCAAGGTAAGGAAAGATAGCAGGGACGGGAGTAGAGGAGATGTTTTGAGATGCTGGCCAGGTAGTAGAGTCAAAATCAAATTAAGCAGAGATGTGGATGAGTAAGAGCAGAACAAAAAATGATTCTTGAAAGCAAAGGGATTTCATGCTCTTAGGAAAAGAGCAAATCCAAAAAATGATGAAATCCTTGCTTTTAGAGCAACGGAGTGAGAATAAAAGTTAAGTGATCTAAGAAACTGACAGAAGTAAAGGAAAGCTGTCGAAGCAGTTCCTCGCGATTGTTGAACTCATGGAGGTTGACAGCTGGAAAGCAGACAAAAAGCAAGACTGTGATAAACCGTGAACCAGAAGCCGAAGTTGTCAATTAAGGTTAACAGATGACACAAATGAGAATGTGACAGGGTACGGGAAATAAAATTAGTGACCCCATCTGGACTGTTTATCTGCTTTGTTTTGGTTTAAAATCGCTGTCACTAGGATTAGCAATAGATACCCCGGAAACAACTGAAAAGCTGTTTGTTTTGTTTTCTGTTTTTTGAAGTTTTGTAAAACTCACCCACCATATTAATCTTTAACAAAAACTGAAAATTAAATGCTACAAGTGCATATGGCTCACTGAAAGATTCCAGTGAAGTCCCTTTTATACAATGAAAAATTCATATCCTTTCCTCATTATTTCTGCTTTCAAGAAGAAAAGCTGTGTGTAGCATAAACCAAAAACATTTAGATAAGTTCTGAGAATTTTGCAAACGTTGGTAAAGAGTAATGACTAACGATCTGATATACTGTACAACCAGAGTTAAGAAAGAGCTGCTCTGGAAAACGAATCTGTGTTCTAGTGCCTGCAACAGTGGAGCTACATACATTGCAAAGATACTAATCTGCAATCTAATGCTTATGCTACTTCTTCCACCCAGGAAAGCAGAAGCTTGGACCACATCCTCCTGTCTACATCTATATTTGTTTTGAGTTACAAGCAGGAAAGCAGTTCTACTTAGCTTGTTTCAGCACTGCCACTATCCTTGAGATTCTGGCAGTAGCTCTACTTTGGGGAGTTATTTTCCATTTCTCTTGCATATCTGATGTCCTTCAGTTCTATGACCCTGGCTGCTGGTGGCAACGAGACCCATTCTAGACAGATTTGTCCTGATTTATGAAACAGTGAAACAAATTCAGCAGCCAGATGAAACAGTCCACTGACTCATATTTTCCTTGCAAGTTCCTTGATGCCAGGCCCAGTTCCATAAGCACTGGGACAATGGTGGCCTTGGAAAGGCTGACTCAAGGTCACAGTCCTGATGTAACAGTCTGGTTGTGCTGGTGGAAATGTACCAATGACAGTGAGATGCCAGATCCCTTTGACATTCTGATAGATCCGAAATAGGAATTGATAAAGCTGGGATAACAAGAAGTCACATTTTATAATCCTTTGTAATTTGCAAAGCACTTATAGGGCTAATATAAAGAAATACTCTCCCAATAAACTTGAAAAGGCAGAAAGGCAAGCATAAGTATGTCACTTTTTTTTCACCAGAAGAGAAAAATGAGACTTAAAGAGGTAAAATGACTAGTCAAAAGCCATGTGCCTAGAAAGGGCATGATGAGGACACTGACCCAGGTTTCCTGATTAACTATAATTTCTTTAGTAATACCAAGACAATTCTGCTATAGTCAAATCAAACCTTATCAATATTAAAAGTTTAAAAACTTATTGAAAAATACTGCTTCGTAGTTCAATCATGTACATGAGACGAAATGGGCACACCAGTCCAAAAGCAAAGAAGAGAAGGCAGGAAGGAACAGGAAAACTGGATGAATGGGAACAGGGAACCCGGGGTGGAGAAGAAGAGAGTGTTAATACTTCGTAGGTTCGCGACCAATGTCACAAAACAATTTGTGTATTGTTTAATGAGAAACTAATTTGCTCTGTAAACTTTCACCTAAAGCACCAAAAAAAAACCCACTATGGATCACAACAAAAAACTTATTAAAAAATAGAGTTAGCATTGCCCAAAGTGACATTCACCAGTTTTAACAGGAAAGTCAACATGTCCTTCCTGCTTATGACTTGCCAGGCATATCTACGCACTTGAGATGCATTGGTTCGTTTAGCTAATAACACTTCTAAGAGTTGTCCATTTTACAGACAGAGAAGCGTAAACTTATTATCTATTATGCTCATTTTACAGATGATGAAATTGAGTCTCAGAGACATTAATTAACTTGCCCAAAGTTACACAGCCAGTACACAGGGGCTTGAAGTTGAACCGGGTCTCAAAGACAAACTGTTCCCAAGCCTGTAAAACGTGAAGAATTGCTCCCCAGAAGGTTGAGTAATGGGCCCAAATCTACACAAAAAAGAGGGATACATGTTCAAAATTTTGCTTATAATTCCCCAATGTCAAAGAACAACAAATACCATTCAAAGTTTAAAAGTTGAAATTTCTATTGGGCCACAGAGTGAGCAACAAGAAAACGAGGTCGAAGTCCGTAAGGACATGTCAACTTAGGGGAAAACTAAAGAGACAAAAACAAATTTTAACACTGATTCAGTCCAATTAAAGGGAAAGACATACAGATATAGCATAAAAGGCAAAACAAACACATATAATTGTCAGGTATCTCTTTCAGGGTACTTCTTAAAAGTATGCTTTACCTGATCAGAGAAGAAATACAGTGCTTTACATCTGTGTTTATACAGAGCACAAGCATACACCGAAAACTGAACAAATAGATTTAGGTCTATACAATGACCTTTTCCTTTAAGTAAAACGAACAAATTGGAAGAATTAGCCAGAGGGTTCAAGAAAGGAAAAAATGTGGGGTCAAGGGGAAGGAGAGCGCCAACTCAGATAAGAAAAGCTTTGGGGTGATCCCACAAAAGCTGTGCCATTGTGCTAGCTTCTGGCTGGAAACAGTATTCTCACACTGACCGACTCCCCAGAACTGCCACTGATCAGCGAGAAGAGAGGCCCAACACAGCCAAAAGCTCCCTGTGTATTGAAGCATGGGGGAAACTGAGTTGTAATCTCTTTGGTTTGAAAACGCCACATATTAGAAAAGGTGAAGACACTCAAGATCAGCATGAGGAAGGCCTTGAAATAGAAATTTATCGGAGTTTGCGTGTAGCTTTGTGGCTACAGAGAACTTCAGTGCTGAACAAAGAGCTGTGACGTGTTGGTAAGAACATCAGCCTTGGAGCAGACAACCTGTGTCTGAGTCACAGCTTTGCTGTCCTCTCAGTGTCTCACTGGACAAGCCATTGACCCTCAGCTTTCTCAAAGGACTCTCAAGATTTAGTGAGCACATGTGTCAGCGTACTTCACAAATTTAAAAACACGATGTAAATGTGAGAAGGGAGTCTCTTCATTCCCATTGTAATTCTCACAGCTAGGAAGCAAAGAGAATCAGTTCAGGAAGCCATGTGCTGCAGTATGCTATGCTTACCCTGACTCTGTGCCTAATAATCTTACATGACTTAGAGGAAGGAACTGTTCTAATCTTTCCAACACTGATTCTTTCCATACTTTTGAAAATCAAAAACAACGTTGCTGGCTTCTCACGTACATGCAATATAGACGTTGTCTTAGGCTGGGATCTCTAGAGAAGCAAAGCTTGTGAAGCGTGTATACATATACATGTATGTATGTATACATACATGTGTATATATACACATAGAGAGAGAAAGAGAGAGATTTATCTCAAGGAAATGGCTCACGTGGTTGTAGAGGCTGGCAAGTCTCAAGTCCATGGGTCAGGCATCAGGCTGGAGGCTTCTCCTGATTCACATAGCTGCAGGGGCTGAAGAACCCAACACTGGTAGGTCAGAGGACAGGCCGCCTGCTTGCTCACAGGCTGTCGAGACTGATGAATCCAAGATCAGCAGGTAAAACGGCAGACAGCTGATTCACAGGCTGTGGAGCTAATGAATCCCAAGACTGGCAGTCAATACGGTAGGCTACCGATTCAAATCCCAAGAACCAGAAGTCAGATGATGATGAGCCAGATGCAGGATCCAGAGCAAGCAAGCAAGCTTTGCCAGAATATCCATATATATAATGGATGCAGGTCACACCCTGAGGAAATGCCCCCTATAACTAATTGGCTGATCACATCAGATCACATTATGGAGGATGACTACATCATTACATAACTGCTAAATGACATCATTATGGAACTGCCAAACTACGTCATTACATAACTGCCAAACCATGGAGAATCATGGCCCAGCCAAGCTGACACACAACTTTACCCATCACCAACGTCAATAACAGACTCACTCATGCTTACCATAAACAGGCTACTGACAAAAACAGATAAAAAACCCAACACTAAAAGGCACAGAATTGACATAATTTCAGCCCCGTGATCTGCCTGTTATGACTTGAAAAGTAGTAAGACCCTTACGTACTATTCTATAGGCCAATTTAGATCTCTCCGACACAGTCACATTCCCGTCATTTCTTCCTTCCTGTCCTGTGTGCCATATCTAGAATAAAGTGTTTCTTGAAGTCCCAATATTTACTGCTGCTAGAGTTCCCACAAATTGCCAGATAATTGTTGGGAAGCTGATATTATCATCGGAATTCAAAACAAGAAGCTACAAATATTCTAACCATTGGCCTTACCAAATAATCCCTGCTCCAAGTGTTGTTTTAAGAAACAGCTTCCACCTTCCACCTTCTGCCCCCTAGGGATAAAGGCATGCATGTGTCTGGAATGTATTAAAGAAGTCAGAGCCTTTAAAAATTTCAAGGACAAAAAGAAACCTCTACATCTGCTCTCTTATGCCTGCACTACCCATATTTGGTTTATGTAGCTTGAAAGCATTTGGAAAAATACTCTTAGGTCATATTGTTGAGCTTTAATATCAGTATGGGTCTTGTTAAAGTGAAAATAAGCAATTTAATGTGGTGAAAAATAAACAGAAACATCTTATTAATATAGTAAAAGTAACTGCATAAACAATTTAATAAACTATACATTTTTTATATAAATAAGAAATTATCTCATGTTTACATTAATTTGTATAGTACTTAAACATTTTCAGACTACATTCTTCAATTCTTCTAGTGAACTTGTTTCATAGCTTGAACAAAGATCAGTAGTATCCCCATTCAACAGAAAGAGAAACTGAGTTTCAAAGAAGTTAAATGCTTTTTCAGGGACCTGTAGTATCAGTCTCATTGTTTCACAATCACGGTACAATGTACGTTCTAAGTGACAACAGGGTGGAGTCAGGCTCATGCTACAAAATGAAAAATTAAGAGATGAGGTTTGAAAATGACAACTGTTACAATTCTCCTTAATTTATGTAAGTGAGACGAGGTAACAGATAGTCCATCTGAAAAGTAATGCTAACATCAGCCAACATGACTTTTTAGTGAGTGTGTGCTATGAACTCAGTCCTGTTCTAAGTATCTCTCATGTATTCACTCATGAAATTCTTACATCTCTATAGCTTCACCCTGATTCACAGATAAGGAAACGGGCACAGAGACTTTAAGTAAATTGTCAAAGATCACGTAACACCAACTCATTTATTTCTCTAGATCACTGTTTCTCAAAATACATCAATCATCCATGGCTCATTATGTGAGCTTCCAATAGTTTCCAATGGGAAAATGATTTTGTTCAGGTGTATTTCACAAATAAGTGCAAGATTAATTACCGTTTCCATGGATCCCATTAATAATCCCATTAATAATCAGGCTATTCTATGGTCACACAAGTTCTTCACTGGTTTGCACGGGGTGGTGGTTCCCTTCAGCGACCATCCAGTTGTCAAGAAGTATTCAATCTTGCTCACTTTATATCATTTACACAATGTTGTTTGCCCTTGTTAAATTTGTAACTTTATTATTATTGCTATTTCAATATAGCTCCATTTTACAAAAAGGATGGTTCCTTAGTAATTCGATGAAGCCCAATAGTAGAGAGAAAAACAACTACAAATACTAGATCTAAAAATAATGTAACTAATAACAGTATAACAGCAGACATATAAAACTCAATCTCCATGTGCTGGAAAAAATGAATCTGAAAGTATGATGATTTTGCACAATAAACAAAAATAAAAGTGAAAAAGAACACTGTAACTCCAAAGTATTAAGTATGAGAAAAGATAGGTGAATGCTGGAGGTTAATGAGCCATGTACTTAGTCACCCCTGATGCCCACGAAGATATGTTCAAACAATGCTCAGTGTTCTCTCTGGTAAATGGATCAAGTATCTCCCTCTCTAAGAAACTTAACATAATGTTTTCCAGTTATAAAATTGGGGGAAAAGAACAGAACTCCAAAAGCATTTTTCAAAGTTTACGTTCTCTGCAGCAAAAAGAGTTACACTGACTACATTAAATATCATTTCCTGTGGGCTTATAAAAAGGGCCTCGATGTTAATAACAGGCATTATGATGGAAAAGAAAGAAGAATGAGCTTCTGGTAAAATTCCATTTTCAAATGACTCTTCAGGATATCACGTAGTATACATGCATACAATGAGGAAGGGGAATTACTGTCACATGTCCAGACAGAACAGACTGTTTCACAGGTGGACAAACGGCCAGAGGAGAATCCCGTCTGGACAACTGGCACACACGCAACGGGGAAGTGCTGGATAAGCTCACGTTTACTCATCACTGAAAACCTGTGCATCGTTGCAAAGAGTTGGCAGCTCTTTTTTAATTAATGATATGGTGTGAATCAGAACATGTGTGTAGGAACAAGGTGCGCTGGAGTCGAAATGGATGACGGAGCACCGATTCTTTGTGTAGCCAAAAAAAGTGCATTTCAAGAGGTCTCACCTGAATGCCAATACATACACTGCTTCATTCATTGATGCTAGCAATGTGCAAGCTGATCTTGAATTAGCATTACAGGAAACAGTGGAAATTTTGAATAAAGCTAAATAGTAACCACTGGCTTACGTCATGTCAGAGAGGTCCATGCAGAATTATATAGCAAGTACAACACTTTTTCTAACACTGAGGTGAGACAGAAGAGACTCTGACACTCGTTTCTGAATCGAGTGATGAGAATAAAATACTTCTTCAGGACGCTAACACTGCTACAAAAGACATTTCCAGGATTGCAAAGGGCATGACCAAGCGGCCTACCTCTCGACTATATTCAGTAGTTTGCGCTACCTAAGCCTATCATTTTGGAGCCCTGGTGGTGCAGTGGTTAAGCATTTGGCTGCTCACCAAAAAGTTGGCAGTTCGAATCCACCAGCTGCTCCTTGGAAGCTCTACGGGGCAGTTCTACTCTGTCCTACAGGGTCACTATGAGCCAGAATCAACTTGACAGCAAAGGGTTTTTTTTGTTTGTTTGTTTGTTTTTTAAGCCTATCATTTTAGTGTTTAAATATCCTTTTCTTATGTTTGAGGATACAATACTATTTTTTCTTTAATTTGGCCTTTGATAAGGCCAAACTGAGGAGCAAAAAAAACTCAGCTGCTGAGATTTCCCAGTTTAGTAACAATTAATGACTATTCATCAGAGGAAATATTCTGTCAAATATTAAAATATATTAAGGCCGATAGAGGCTTTCAAGATTACATATTCCAACCTACCTCATTTTATAAATGAAAAAACTAAGGCCAAGAAATTGGGGAGTTAATTGTCATAAGGTCACAGAGAGAGTTAGTGGCAGAATTATACTTAGAGGCACAGTTTCCTAAGTCCTTATTCTAACCCTGTTCTCAATGCATCACTCCTAACTTTGTTATTAATTTTAAATTGACCCAAGAATTCAATACCCTCATTAAAGAGCTCTCATAAAAATTTATGACCAAGTGCAGGGGATACATTTTTAAATACCTAACTCTACAGAGAATTACAAGGACAAGTCCATGCCCTAGAAAAATTGACAATTCAAATTCAACAAGCTTGCACTGAATTCCTACCAAGTGCCAAGAGTCAAACAGTGATGTCAGCCATGTGTGCATGTTTAGGGCATTCACTTACACATGATTATCTGAGAATGGTGCAATGCAGCAGGTATTGATTATGGGAATGCCGTATTTATGCTGGAACAATGAAAAAGGGAAAAAAAGTATTATTACTTATGAGCAATGTTTTCCTTATTCTAAATCCTAAGTAAATTGATTTCCCATATATTACATAGTAAATAAACCTTTCCTAGCTACCCTGTTGTGAAAATGGACCAAGGTGATCAAGTATTTATTTATAAAGAGTTAAATAACAGTATTCCAGAGACACACCCTCTATGGACCTATAAATAAACAAAAGGGCATGCTAGCGGCAACTCAGCACTAGTGCCCTGACTCTTCCACGCCTCTAAAGCAGGAATAGGAAAGAAAGAACACTCTCGGCAATCTAGCATTACTGACAGAAGTTGACTAAAGATTTTTACTAGGGATCAGAAAGGCTTTTCTGTAGCTTTTTGTGGTAAAGTGTTGGTAACAACTCTCTACGGGAGTTTTGGAATCAAGTCCATTCTCAACTGTATTCTTCTCTTTCTTCATCATCATCATTTAAAGAGTCCACATGAAGACTTCTAGCTCCGAACAAGACAGAATAAACTCATTTCTCCCTAGAAAAACTCGTTGCCATTGAGTCGATTCCAACTCATAGGGACCCTATAGGGTAGAGCAGAAGTGCCCCATAGGGTTTCCAAGGAGCATCTGGTGGATTTGAACTGCTAGCCTTTTGCTTAGCAGCCGAGCTCTTAACCACTGCACCACCAGAGTTCCTTTCTCCCTAGAGCTCCCCTTAAATATAACTAAAAACCCTTGACATAATACAACAGGCAACACAGGAAGACTCTGAATGGTGGAAAGAAGAGGTAGACTGGTTAAGGGTATTGGCACTTGAAGAACCACATGTTGGTGAGTTCCCTGGGTTCTGTTTTTGCCTCTCTCTCCCATATATTCAAGGAAGAGCCCTGGTGGCTCAGTGGTTAAAGCGCTGGGCTGCTAACTGAAAGGTCAGTGGTTCTAACTTACACCAGCTGCTCCACAGGAGAAAGTGGCGGTCTGCTTCCGTAAAGATTACAGCCTTGGAAACCCTGTGGGGCAGTTCTACTCTGTCCTATAGGGTCACTAGGAGTCGGAATTGATTTGACAGCAACGGGTTTGGGTTTTTGGGCTATATATTGAAGACAGACCTCTGGAGAGGCAAACAACCCAAAAATATCAATGGGAAGCGGGCAAAAAAAAAAAAATTCCCTCAAAAAGCCTGCTCTCTCTAATCAAAGGACTGGGAAAAGTTAGGCATGGCAGAATGGAAACATCTGCAACAATACTCATCCACTCCACCCAAACTCCATGGGGGCGGGGGGCATGTCCCTCCCCACCTGATATCACTCGGCAAGCAGAGAGCCTGGACTTCACCGTCCTCTTCCCCAGCAGTGGAATGTGCAGCGTCTCTTCCTCCCAAGTAGAGAGTGAGGGGAGGATTTCAGACAGGAGGGATCAGGATAAAGAGATTCATTAAACCTGCATATGAAGTATTGGGCAGACCCCATAGCAACCCACATGTAAAACTGACTGGCGTTGACACCATGAAAAGGTGTAAGAACTGAACTACAGTGTGGAGCACTGCGAAGGCTTCAGGTTGGCCTCTGGGTAGCGCACAGATGAAGCAGACCAGAATAACAATGCTAAGGCTCTGTCAACTAAATGGGTCTTTTTCAGTACTTCGTGATGTACTTGCTAGGAGACGTGTACCACGTTCAACTCCTAAGCATAGATGTTTTGATCCACTGTAATAAATTTAACTTAAAACTCCCAGAGGTACTACATAACCACAACTAAATCCATTTCAGATGTTATCTCAGACAGGTCTGAGCCAGAAGTCGGAGGACTGCTGCCAATCATACATGTGGATATTGTTCCTGCTTAATATTCCGTGAGAGTGTGCATTTTCAAGCCTCTGTATTGTTTTTCCTCTTTCCTTCTTTGCATCGTGTAAATTATTTACAGAGGGTCTGCTGGCGACCCTGGTCTAAGATTACATTAACCAGAACTACGAAGGAGGACCGAGAATGGAAAAGTCTAATGATCCCATCTGTGGGCGCTAGATAATTTTTCATTTCGTAAAATCATGGAGTCTTAGTGTCTCTGGATTGCCATGTATATTAAATCTCATCTGTTTCAACATCAGTTTGGTGCTTGAACCTTAAAGGCAACCTGCATGTCAAGCATTTGTCTAACTCATGTTCGAACACCTCCAGATAACAGGGTGCTCAATACCTTCTGAGGCTATTATATCTTAGAACTGCTGTTTCTGTGAGAAAAGTCTCCCTTATTTGAGCCAGGATCTTACTCCTGGTAACTTCTATTACTTGGACCTAGCTCTTTACTTCCTGCATTCCATAAGATGAAGAGTAACTGTCCCAGATGGTGACCTTTTTAAAAACTTGGAGATGTCTTTTTGTCTCTGGACTTCTTTAGTTAACTCAATTCCATTACCACTCTTTCTCATATAATACGGTTTTGAGTCTTCTTTGCCCTTTGTGAATATGGCCTAGCTTACCTGTGACCCTCTTAAAGTTACCGCTGTTGTTAGGTGCCGTCCTGTTGGTTCCGACTTATATGACGGAGTAAAATGCTGCTCGATCCTGTGCCATCCTCACAATAGTAAGTATGTTTGAGCCCATTGTTGTAGCCACTGTGTCAATCCTTCTTATTAAGGGTCTTTCTCTTTTTCGCTAACTCTACCAAGCATGATGCGCTTTTCCAGGGATTGGTCCCTCCTAATAACACACCCAAAGTAAGCAAAGTGAAGTCTAGCCATCCTCACTTCTAAGGAGCATTCTGGCTGTAGTTCCTACAAGACAGATTTGTTCATTCTTCTGGAAGTCCACGGTATATTCAATATTCTTTACCAACACCATAATTCAAATGCACCAATTCTTCTTAAAGTAGCACCAAATTAAATATTAGTTTGACCTTCTCTCAAGTTTTCTTTAAAGTGATTCCTTCTTCAAAGATGAGGACTAGCATCAGCCACTCTGGAAGTACTTCCTTTCCTGAAATTCTTAAACTTCTTTTATCCCCATTGCAGCTTACATTCTACTATTATTTCATCATTTTTCTCCTTCCACACGTGGATTGTTGGCTGGCTGTAGGACTTCATTAAGTATTTCAGAATCCTACCTTGGCAGCGGTAGAAGGGCCCTTATAAACTGTCTAGTCTAATGCTGAAACGTGTTTGAACAGAGTCCATTTTTTGAAAAAGACAAAGAAGACGCCACAATCACAAGGAAATCATAAAATCAGGGTGGGAAAACGTAGAGGGGAAGGGAGACAAAAGACTTTTCTCACCATACTAAACAAACAGTCCCAGGTTTCCATCAAGAGGACGATTTTTGTTTTAGGGTGATGGTACAAGGAGGCTGGTAAATATGTGCTCCCACGTGCGCAACAGCAAACTGGAAGCCAGTGGCTCAAACTGACTAAGTCAAGTTCTTTGGCTTGTCCTCAAGTTTTCCATGTACCTACTTTACACATAATTATCTTCTAGTTTATAGCGATATATATTTGTCTAAGTATTATTTGCCCTTCATTCTCCCTAACAAGTTTTCACTCTACCTAGAAGCTATGAGATAAGGAACAACTAATTCTGTGTCAGTTCGGACCTAGGTAAGTCCACGATGTATATACATTTATTTTAGTTGTGGTGACTATATATGTAACAAAACATGTTCAACCATCATCACCATCCTTTTCCAAGTTTTTCCATCACCTTTACCAAAAGCTCAGTGTCTCCCAAGTAATGACTTTCTCCGTCCTACCACCTTCCCTGGAAACTACTCACAATTGTTTTGTTTTGTTTTGAAATTGTTGTTCTTGTTGTTATTAGATGCCATCGAGTTGATTTCAACATATGGCAACGCTGTGTATGCGGAATAGAACCTCTATGCAGAGTTTTCAAGGCTGTGACCTTTCAGAAGCAGACTGCCAGGCCTGTCTTCCGAGGTGCCTTTGGGTAGCTGTGAACCGCTAACCTTTAGCCTAGTAGTTGAGTGCTTTCCCATTTGTGCTACCCAGGGACTCCTTTCAATTTTTTTTTCTTAAATTACCTTCTCACAAGAACTCAAAAAAGTAGGTATGACTATCTCCATTTTCCAGATTAAAAAAGAAAAAACAATAAACCGAGGTTCTTATATGGAGCTTTCTCAGAGTCATAAAACTTGTAAAAGGCAAGTCTTTTCTGAATTTAGGTCTATTTGATGTGAAAGTCCAAAGTGCAAGAATGGACAAGAACTCAGGTTTTGTCATTAGAAAGACCTGCATTCATAGTCTAACTCTGTTGCTTACTAGCCGTGTGATCTCAGACATATTATTTAACCTTTCAAGCGTCAGCGTTCCTACTGAAAAATGAAGATTACGAGGATCTGCATCTTAGGGTTGTTGTGAGAATTTAACGGGAAAATTCGTGCAAAGCTTTTCACACACTACCTGAAACACAGTAGCACATAGAGTGTTGGCTAATAACTGAAAGGCTGGAGGTCCCAGTCTGCTGACTCGGTAGTGCCTCAGGAAAAAGGGCTGCTGATTTACTTCTGAAAAATCAGCCACTGAAAACTCTGTGCGGTACAGTTCTACTCCAACACATATGGAGTTGTCATGTGTCAGAACTGACTCAGTGGCAACCGGCTGGTTATCATTACTCATAAATATTGTTATAGAACACAGTGCCTCAAAGCTAGGTCCAAGTGAATTTTGGTTTCAGTGACTTAAGTTTATTAAGGGAAATGTCATTTTGTCATTTCAGGTGTCTTCGTTTTGCAAGCATAATGTATCAAGAAGATAATCTGATGTAGACTTCCAAAGTTTAACTGCCCTGTTACTGTTGTTGTGTGATCGGCCCTGAGTGAGCTGGACGCAGGGTGACCCCATGTAAACAGACTGAAACACTGCCTGGTCCTGCCCCATCCCCATGATTGGTAGTGGATTAGACTGCTGTAATTAATAGGGTGTTTGTTGACTAATTTTCGGAAGTAGATAGCCAGGCCTTTCTTCCATGTCCATCTTGGTCTAGAGGCTCTGCTAAAACTGTTCAGCATCATATCAACATGGAAGCCTCCACTGAAAGCTGGGTGGTGGCTGCTCATGAGGTACACTGGCTGGAAATCTTACCCCAGTGTCCCACATGGAAGGCAAGAATCCTACCACTGAACAAATGACTTTCTGGACATGATAAAAATAATTCTGCAAGTTACTGGGATATAACAGGAAAATTCTTTAACGTGTTTTAGCTGTGTGAAGTGATGGAAGCTTGCCCTCTCTGTGCTCTTCAAAGCATTGTTTTGTACAATAGTCTCCTACTAGGGATTTTAATTTGCCCCCTTTCTCATTCCTCATCTTGTGTATGCTTATCCCTCATAACAGGCTGCTAACCAAAAGGTGAGCAGTTCGAATCCACCAGCCCCTCCCTGGAAACTCTACGGGGCAGTTCTACTCTGTCCTGTAGGGTCGCTATGAGTTGGAATCCCTCATAAATGACTTTCACAGACATGTTCTCATTTTATCCTTCCATCAACCCTGCGAGTTGGGTAATTTTATTATTACCTTTCCACAGATACAGAAACTGAGGCACAAACAGTGTGAGTAATAACTTGTCAAACTGTAAGAGAGAAGGCTGAGCTATACTTAGAATTTTAAAGAAATCTGAAATGGCAAAATGTCATTTTCCTTAATAAACTTAACAAGTCATTGAAACCACAATTCACTTGGACTTAGCTTTGAGGCAATGTATTTCATCACTGTAGTTATTAGTAAAATTTCCTAAAAAGTATTGTTTCATCTATTATGTAATAGATTTTTCCAAGCCTCAGAAAAGTACATTCTCTTCAAAGACATCATCACTCTGAGTATTCTTAAAACACCCTGAGATCTTGATTAAATGAATTCTCCACATATTCCCATTACATCTGCCTTCAATAGCTTTTACTTTTTTATTCCTTTTTCCTATCTAACAGTCAAAAATTACCAGTATTTGTTAAATGGTATTTTTCAGAGACCACAAATCTTTAATTCCAGTCCTTTCCATGTAGAATTCCGTTGTTTTTATACAAAGCATTCCTGAATAGCCACTTCATAATCACATCGAAGTGTCTCTGCTTCTCATCTACAGGGTAAGTATTATAGCGATGCACACATTTGTTTCTCTCAATGGACTGTGACTTACTAGAATGCAGAGGAAGTGTTTTATTCATATCCCCAGGGCTTAAAAGAGGATGTCACACCTAAAAGGGCTCAATAAATCTTAATTGTTGACAGGGAAAGAAGTATAATTTAATCAAATTAAGAGTGAACATTTATTTTTATTAGGAATCGCTCTCTGGTCATAGTTGTTATTTGTTGGCTTTGGGGTTTTGTTTTTGTTCTATTTTGTTTTGCTTTGCTTGGTTTTGTGTGTCCTCTCCCCGCTTTTGGAGCCCTGGTGGCACAGTGGTTAAGAACTTGGTTGCTAACCAAAAGGTTGGCAGTTCAAATCCACCAGCCCCTCCTTGGAAAACCTATGGGGCAGTTCTACTCTGTCCTGTAGGGTCGCTCTGAGTTGGAACCGACTCGACGGCAATGGTTTTTTTTTTGGTTTTCTCCCCCCTTTTGGAGAGGCATCAGATCATTTGCTAAATACTGAGTTCAATGCTGGGCATGAAAATTCTCATCCGAAAAGTGATTCTTTCCTTCTCTGTTTCACTGACAAACTGACTAGCTCCAGCCTGGGCTTTATCAAGGTAAGCACATCTCAGCAGAGTTTGGGTCTATGGCATCACAGGACCAGAGAAAGACCACCATTTGCTTCTGAATTAGCGGTTCTACAAGAGACATGGATATCGCAGTGTGTAGCATCCAGGTTTTGTTCTGTGCAGTGGTTTCCTTCCACGCCTGACACTCTATGTTTGTACTTTGATCGGACTGCTCCTGCTTTTCTCTACTTCATTTTTATTTGCCACATCGCCCTCCTTCCCCGTTTCTGTCTCTCCCTCTGACTCCGTCAATCTCCATCTCCCTGGCATTTGTTCTTCCTCTGACCACTTCTTATCTTTTCACTCTCCAGCCTTCTGTAAGTTGCCATTTTTGTTTGAGTCAAGCTGCTTTTTAAGAATAGATGCGATAAAGAGCTAATCCCAAGAAAGTTAAGGGTTGTAGTGGATGCCTTTTACACAACTGGGTTTGGGTACTTTTCAAGTTGAATGAGAAAATGTACTGATTCGGGAGTTGGCAGTTCACAATTGAGAAGTATCAGTTTGTACTGTAAAAAGCAAGCTGCCCTGAAATGTTAACACAATAAGTAAAAGGAAACCAAATCCTCTGGTCGTTTCTACAAGCTGCTGCCCCCATGGGAGAGGACAAACTACGGGATAACTCCAGTATCCCATGAGCCCAGAGCTTCAAGTGCTAGACAGGCTCTACTTCCAATTCATTTTTCCTCATGAAAGGTGTCAAGCTGTAACCGTGCTTTTCCACAAAGAGCATGGTTCACCAGTGGGTACATTTCATCCTCTACATTGTCAAAAACTTGAATTGTGCTTGTTTAACCTTGATGTCCAGTCATCTTAAATATGGCTGAATGTTTAAGTCAGTGGTTCTCAGTCAGGTGCAATTTTGCCCCCCAGGGGATATTTCACAATATATGGAGACATTTGGGTTGTCACAACCTGAAGTGGGGGGCTACTGGCATCTAGTGGAGAGAGGGTCTGGGGATGCTGCTCTGCCAACCAACCATCCTAAAACACACAGGACAGCCACCCCAGAACAAAGAATTATTCAGCCTAAAATGGCGATAGGTCAGAGTTGATAAACTCTGGTTTAAATGCTTACTGACCTGAAAACCTGCAGACTCCACCATTTAATAAGCCCTTGGTAATCCCACAGAGGCAATGATTAACTGAGAAACTCTCTGTCCCTGGTGGAATTCATAAATACTGCGGGCTAGAATCAAATGCTGATTGGTAATCCTGGATTCAGTCTGAAAAATATTACTAAGAAATAGCTCTTGCTTCAGTGAGGAAATAATTAGTATCGTCTACTGGATTAGACTTCGATACCATAATTTGAGATCATTTTTAAAAACGGCCAGATCTAGATTTAAGGTAATTGACTGTCTGGAGTCTTAATTGTGTGTTGATTTCTCTAGGCTAGCATATTGGTCTTGGCAGAGCTAAAGCTAAAAATTTAACATCCAAGCAAGAAGAATAAATCAAATTTCCTCAATTAACTTTTCTCTACGTCAGGGGCTGTTAACAGTTTCTTTGTATTGAATTTTTTTTATTTGATTATATCTTTCACTTTTCTTCATTCCTTTCCATAGTCCCAGTCCAAATTTACTGCAGTCTTCAGGAGTGTTCCCTTACTTGCACAAAAGCTGAATCCATTATTTGCAGATAATGAATTCCAGCAGGATCATCCTTATAGCCCTGAACTTCTGGTAATTCTGCCATCTTGGATATCCCTCTTTCTGGCTCTTATTGCTTCATTTCCCTTCCAAAGAAGCTTCTCTGCCTCATTCATTTTCATTAGGCTTACTGGGGAACAGCATTGACCCAGGTCTCCTTTCCTGAGTTTTCCCAGAAGTGGGCACAATACTAATATTAGGGCAAGGAGTAAGCTGCATAAGGACATTTAGCAAATCACGCAAGTGCTGTGCCACGTGTTTCATTTTAATTCCGTTGAGTTTGTGTTTTCAGTGTGGGTTTCACACATTGTGGTCGATGGCGATGTCACGGAGGTGGGAGTCACGATTCTTGAATTCTAATTCTCACTTGGCCATTAAACTGCTGGGTGAATTTGGGCAACTCAGATCTCTTTGGTGCTTTATCTTCCCATCTGTAAAATGGGATAATTGGAAGACACTATTGCTCCATGAATGTGGAAGGGAGCAGTTTCAAGAAGTTGGGGAGCCAGAGGTAGACTCCTTCTTCAAATCAGCCAGAAGCACTCTAATATATTTTCTAGAGAGGTTCCAAGTAAGGTTTTGTTTGAAAAAAGGAGAAGAGGCTTAACTGATTTTTAATTGGTTTTAATTGGTTTCCTGTTAAGAACCACTCCAGACCTTTATTCTAAACCTATGATGCAACAGAATTCAGACAAGGTTCTGTGTTCCGTAACATAGCAGATAAAATTGCACTGTTTGAAATGCATTAAGTATATTTTTAAGAAAGCTTTTTTTTTTTTGGTTAAATTCAAATATACCTAGAAGAGAAACAAATTCAGCTACCTAGCTGTCTGTTTACTGGGGAAAGTTTAAGAAGTGAGAGGCATCATATCTTTGGGCAGGGTGTTCATAGAAACAGCCAGTATAGACAGCTTTGCTTGAACTTCACCTGTTAAGAGAAAGAAGGATGGAGGGAAAAAGCAAGAGGAGGGTATGAGATTGAAGAAGGCCTTTCTGTTCTTTCAGTAAAGATGGAGGACATGTGCATGTAATGATTACCTCTGAGGAAGGAGGAAGAGGCTGATTACCCAGGTGAGAGGGCAGGTGGCCCTTGAGGAGGTGTAAGGGAACAAGATCCAGAACTCGAGGGGACTCTTTTCTGGGCCTCAGCTCTCTCACATGGAAAACAAAGGGAACCAACTAGAACTGTGACTCTCTCTTTTACCTTAACTCTTTCAGGAGTCTTAGTTACCTTCCTTAACTCTTTCCACTCATTCTCTGTTTCACCTATGGAGTCTATTCAGGGAAGAATTACCCAAGAAGCAACGTATGCACAGGCTTTACTTGTGCTTACTTGTTAAGCTGTAGTGCATGATTTCAGCTGTTTTTCACCACATCAAAGATTTCACTTTACTGGGATCCACAATCAACACCCATGGAAGCAGCAGTCAAGAAATCAAACGATGCGTTGCATTGGGCAAATATGCTGCAAAAGACCTCTTTAAAGTGTTGAAAAGCAAAGATGTCACTTTAAGGACTAAGGTGCACCTGACCCAGGCCATGGTGTTTTCAATCGCCTCATATGCATGCGAAAGCTGAACAAGGAATAAGGAAGACTGAAGAAGAACTGACGCCTTTGAATTGTGGTATTGGAGAAGAATGCTGAATACACCATGGACTGCCAAAAGAATGAACAAACCTGTCTTGAAAGAAGTACAGCCAGAATGCTCCTTAGAAGAGAGGATGGTGAGACTTCGTCTCACATACTTTGGACACATTGTCAGGAAGGATCAGTCCCCGGAAAAGGACATCATGCTTGGTAAAGTAGAAGGGTCAGCGAAGAAGAGGAAGACCCTCAACAAGATGGACTGACACAGTGGTTGCAACAACGGGCTCAGGTATAACAATGATCATGAGGATGGCACAGGACCAGGCAGTGTTTCATTCTGTTGTACACAGGGTCGCTATGAGTTGGAATCGACTCAAAGGCATCTAACAACAATTATATGTGAGCTCTTTGAGGGTAGGAACTCTGTTTCGGTTTTCGGCATCTTCCCCAAAGCCATGCCCAAGTCTTACACAAGGCACATGGGGGAAAGGGTCATAAAAAGTTTTCAAAGGAGCAAGTGCTTATGACTGCTTATCAAATTAAATAAGAGGCTCTATGGCCTTCATTCTGTTAGAGCTAGTGATCTGGTATTGCCTCTACAATCGCCTGTTTTTCTCTTCCCCCATTAAGCACCTCAACCTCTTCTTTTCAGATGTAATCCCACCATGTAGATCATTCATAAGGAGCCCTGGTGGCACAATGGTTTAGTACTCAGCAATTATTAACCAAAAGGTCGGCAGTTCACGGAAGAAAAGACCTGGCAATCTGCTCCCATAAAGATTACCAGTTAAACCTGTTGTTGTTGAGTCAATTCCAACTCGTAGAGACCCTACATGACAAAGCACAACCGCCCCACCGTGTTTCCAAACCTGTAATCTTTACGCAAGCAGACTGCCACATCTTTCTCCCGAAGGGCCGCTGGTGGGTTCGAACTGCCAAGCTTTCACGTAGCAGCTGAGCACTTAACGACTGCGCCACCAGGCTTCTTCCCACAAAGGAAATGCTGTGGGGCAGTTCTACTCTTTCACCTAGGGTCGCTATTAGCCGGAATCGATTCGACAGCACCCAATAACAACAAGAAGATCATTAATAGGACAGGGATGGAAGGAAAGAAGGAAGGAAATAAGTTTAGAAAACAAAGCAGAGGAGAAAGGAGCGTGGTCAAGTCAAATCAGCTTTTTCCAACAGTAATCTGCAGTTCTCGTCAGTGCTAAAAACCGATAATCATACACACACCACTAGGGACACCGCTCAGAAGTCTGACTGCAAATCATTTGTTTCAAAGATGTGTTTTAGTCACTTGGCAAATTAGGGCCAAGTCTGGTGGAATTTCATAGCTGCAAAGTCAGACAGCAGAAAAGGAAGGATGAATAAAAAGACAGAAAAAGAATTATAGAAGGAAAGCTGAATGGAAAAAAGGGCAGGAGAAATTATTTTTCCTGATGAGAAATGCAAAATTTTCCACCAGACAACCATGACTCTTGGCTGAATAGCCTTATATACGGTGTAAATGAAAACGCAGTGTGGGTGAGGCCGGCTAGGAAGCCTGCCTCGTGTCTGCTCTGTCTCGGAGAGCAACAGGTCCACTGCTTGTCTCAAC
>NW_004444028.1:988297-994068 GCF_000243295.1 Trichechus manatus latirostris | reverse complement strand
CTCAGAGCAGTTATTTTCCTTAAAGGCAGAGAGCTGAGCGAGAGGCTCTCCTGGTCTTCCTACCAGCTCTAAGATCTGTGGTTCTAAGAAATCCACAGTTTATTCAATCCCTTAGCAATACAAAAGAACCATTATTATACCAAATGTGACCAGTTGTCAGTTTAGGTGGCCCACCCACCTTTCAGAATTCATCAAGTCCCACCCAAGAGGCCAGCTGACATTTTATCTAACATTTCCAAAAGCATTCCACACAGATCAGGTATCCCTTTGGGGTTTATCAGTGAGCAAATGATATTAGTGACAGAATACATTGGACTCTCAGAGATGGGACCTGTAAAGACAGACAAGCAGTTTATTACTCTGCTTTATTAAAACCTGTAAAAGAATCCCTGATTCACTCAACTGAGACGAGAGAAAACTTGTAAGCACTTGCTCCTCTCCGTAACTGAGTTTTAAGCCTCCGTGGCACCTACTATTTATAAAGGTAGTGAATGACTGATAAAGAGCCGGCTGAGCTTTCAAAGGGACAACTCCCTACAAGGAAACAATTGAGATTCTAACTCCTTAACACACAGGGCCTAAGAGCTAACTAGACAAAGAATTTCCCAAGTTTCCTTCCTAAGGAGTGGGACATCAATGTGGTGACTGATGGATTTTGATGATGCCAGCAAAACAACAACAACAAAAAAGCCTCAATTGTGAGGGGGAGAAAAAAAAACCCTTCCTCCCTGAAAAAATAACCAGGAGGACAATTTCAGAACGGCGATTTCAAGAAGACACAAAATCAACCTCCTTTTTGAAATCATTTGTGGACAAAGAGTACCTATTCTACATATTGGTAGAGAGATTTAAATATGGGATCTAGGGAAAGGTTTTTATTCTGGGCTAAGGAGATCTATACCAGCTACGGTTTCCGCCTCAGTTTTAAATTTCTTCTCTAAGGCACTCAGGTAGAAAGGGAAAGCGGGCAATAAACTAGGTTAAGAGCAAGGAAATTCCTTGAGCCTGTTTATTTAGTTATTTTCTTTTCTAGAAGGACACATTAAACCAATCCCCAGAAACCACTATTAAGATGGATTACAGCCACGATAAGGGGGGCTTCGGGAGATAAGTCTAGAGGGAAAGGGGCATTGCCTAACTTAATCGCATTTTATTTTCCTTAATCCTGAGGAAAAAACAAAGGTCAAGTGGCACAAGGCACCAACTCAGAAACAAACACGCAGGCACAGAGCTTGTTTTAAGTCAAACAATAAATAAACAGTACAACTTCATTTTTTTTTAATTTCAAATAGCCAGGAACAGCAGGAGAAGACAAACCCAAAACCAGATACTGTCAAAGGACACAGACAAGAAAGGGAAGTCTCTCTTCCATATTTGTGTGAATTCAACAAATGTATATAAAGTAGGTGCCACATGTCAAGGATTTTCTGATGCACGGTGTTCAGAAATAAGATTTGAATTAGCTCCAGGTGATTCTAGAAAGCACCCAGATCTGGAAACGTCTTCTTTAGGAGACACGCGAGTGACTAAGACAGCTCTTGATTTCCAGGAGCTCACATGAGGGACAGGCAAATCGAATACTTAACCCAAAACAAGGCTAAAAATGAGAAACCATACAAGGAGAACAAATTCCTTGGTGTGGGCATTCAGGGGAGGGAGAAGGATGGACTGGTGAGAGACGTGCAGGGGATGAAGGAGGATCTCACAGAAATACTTCCGTTCTGTATCAGGAGACTTACGATCTGTACACGCAGGGAAGGAGGAGGAAAACAAGACTAGGAATGAGTCGGAATGGACCCGACTGCCCACAGCAACAGCAACGTGTTCTGAGTGCTTACTGAGAAATAGGCCTTGCCCTGGCACTTTACATAAACCGGCTCTTAAACAGAAAAAAAACAAACGAAACAAACAAATCTGTTGCCATCGAGTAAATTCCCACTCATAGCAACCCCACAGGACAGAGCAGAACCGCCCCATAGGGTTTCCAAGGCTGTAATCTTTATGGAAGCGGACTGCCACACTGTTCTCCCATGGAGTGACTGGTGGGTTCGAAATACGGACCTTTCGGTTAGCCGCGAAGCACTAAACCACTGTGCCACCAGGGCTCCTTCTATTAAACTTAACCTAACCCAACTGGGTAGGTCCTATTATTATCCTATTTTGCAGAGGGAGAAAGCGAGACTCAGAAGGGTTATGCACTTTGCCCACAGTCACACTGCTGAATACTGAAGGAAGCTAAAATGTAATCCCACATCTTTTCCGTTCCAGAGGAGACGTCTCCCCAAAAAGAAGAAACAAGGCCTAGAAGTAGAAAGTGTCAAACACATAAGAGCAAGAGGTGACTGTCCCCTTTGGCTGGAGGGTGGCAGGGTGAGAAGAGATGGGGCTGGGAAGGCAACCGTGGAAGCAGTCTGTGAAGCCTGGATGAAATGATCTGGGCTTTACCGGGCAGCAAGGAGACACCATTGAAGACTCCTGAGCTGAGAAGGACATGATCAAAAGTACCGTTTAGGTTTCAGGCTGTGAATCAGGAGTTATCTCTTACAATTTAAATGATAAAATCAAAAGTTTGAAGAGGCTTGCCCTGACTTTAAACAATCAAGTGTGGACAAGAGCCAGATGGAACTACCACCCCGCAGCTGTCCAGACAAATCTCCAACGTGTCACGTCTTGAGGAGGATTCTATTAAGCAGAGCTTAGGATTAATGCGGCAAGTGTCTGTTATCCCATAGAACAAGGACCCATTCATCTCGGGAGCTGTCCAAATCTGGCCACAAGGACAGCCCTAGGGACTACAGCCTTCCCTGGGAGCTGAAGCCACGCCTTGGGGCAGCGGGCACAGCATAAGCATGGGGATCAGTTGGGGCAGAGCTCAGATTCCTGACTGCCAGTCCTGTGCTCATTCCATCATGTCCTGTGCGCTCTGCTGCTGAGCACACGGCAATGGCCCTGCCCCTCTTCTTCATGGGGTCTCCCTTTCCTCATCTTTGAAATGAGAAATTGAACTCGACAGATCTCAGAGTTCACAATTCCCAATCCTTTTTCCCCATCCACCAGCAGCAGACAGCATCCGCTTCCACCCCTGGAAGCACTGGGATTTGGGGGCGTGGCAACACCTCTGAGGGCTCCTGCAGTCTGCAAACCCCATAGCTGAGAGTCACTGTTTCATTATCTCTATGAAGTCTTCCAATCTGACCATAATTTCTGATTCACAAGTCTCAAAACCTGGCTGCAAAGTCCTCACTGAGTTCACTCTGACACAACATTATCTTTTTCAGGTGCAAACTGGGCACTGATGTCAAAAGTGATTCAACAATACAGAACTCTACAATCATATCCAGACACAAGCCAGAGAACTCATGCATTCCATCATTAGGAATGAACGCCCAGGATCCAGGCCTGTCGGAGCCTCAGGCTGTTCTTTTATTATTTGAGAGTTTTGTTTTAGTCTCAAAGAATGGCGTTGTGTGTGTTTGTGGGTGTGTGTGTGTGTGTGTGTGTGTGTGTGAAATTTCCAGGAAGCTAAGCAAAGGATAAAACTGTGGAGTTCTGGGGCAGGTCAGGTGGGGTGCGGGGGCCATGATATATCTTATCAGATGCTCACAAAGACACTACTGCAAACTCCAACCATCAAAAAGGAATTTCTAAAAGGGTAAAAATATTTCCTCCTTAAGAGATTATCAAGTCTGCAGATCCAAGAAACTTTGCCTGCGGGGGCGGAGGTGAAGTCACAAGAAGATGCAAGACTTTTGTTCTGCTCTCAGACACACTGGTGTGAGAACAGAAGCCAGCACACGCAGTTACATATTTCTGAAAGAATTTCTTAAACATCACTGGCTCATCATACCACAACGAAGTGCCACAGAGGTGCCCATGTGTGACTTGTTTCTGTTATCAATTCGCTGCAAGAACTGAAGGCATGTTAGACTTACGCCTACATGGCTTCACTTCCTTTGACTTCCAATCAGGGGACATGAGCTGGGGAATGACTGATAGGTGTTAACATTAACAGTGAGGCAAGCTTAATTACAGAATCAAAAGAACCCACGCTTTGAGAGTTACCTCGTGGTTATTTCTTTTTATAAAACTGAACATGAGCACATATTCCGCCTCCAGACCTGAGAAAGGAGAATCTGTCCACGATGTGTGACAAAACCATCAGTAGGACTGCAAACCTCACATTTGGGACTGTTGGGAGGCCACATTCCAGCGACCAAACTCTACCACCTACGTTCTGCTCTGGGAAGTGGCGTGTGATATCTCCTGCAGTCAGGTACTCAGGGTCTCCTCTCTGCCTGCTATTGACTGATTTCTGTAACACAAGTAAAAACGGTGCCAGTCATGTAAAAGATATCAGATTTATACTTAACACATGCCTCAGCAAATCCATCAGGAGGCGCAAGACGGCGTAAGACAAGTTCTGGAAAGGACTTGGGTTTTCTCATTTCCTGTCCAAGATGCCAGTCTAGAAAACTCCGGCATCTTAGCCACTGCCCTAGGAGTTAAGAGCCTCAGTTGTGACTTCATGATCTCCACAGACAGCTGCAAATCTCAAGAGAGCCCTGTCACCTGTGAGGGCTGAGACTTCGTGGAATGAGCAGCGAAAGCTGCTTATGCTGCACGTGGCGTGTATTTGCACTGCTTCAGAAACACAGCCTGGCCCACTGAAGTATGACTGACCAACCAACCCTTGGAGCTGCCACTTCTCCAGCAGCTGTACAAGAAATGGGGATATGGTGACACAGAAAATCAGAAGGGGAGTGGAATGCAAGTATAAATGCAGAGCCTATAATTTCTATCTTGAGTAACATGAGGGAACGGTAGGTCCAGGAACGAAGGCTAAACCTAAAATCTCTATGTGGAAGCATCCAGATAGGTCTTCAAAAATATAGATGTGGGGAAATTTGCCAATACACCCTGTCTACCTCCTGACACAAACTTCAGGCAAGCTGAGTACTCACAAAATAAAACCAAGGAGAGTATTGGGTAGCTGACTCGGAATTACCCAGTCCAATGCTTACCTCCTAAACTTGGAAGCCCCTCTACCGAACGGAAAAAAGGCGTCACTCTGGTGATTTTTTTTGGTGAGACTGTCTCACACAAATTCACCTCCTTCAAATGTACCTTCTCTCTCACCTTGGATCCTTTGTGTACTCTTTAACTCTGCTGTTTTGAGGATACTTTCTTTTAAACTTCAGAGAAAAGGTGTAGACTAGAGTGTACAGGGATGAGGGGATTTAGACAGAAGAGACCCAGTTCTGCTAAAGTCTCAGAATTTAGTGCTGAACGGGTACTTTAAGCATCAGTTTATCAGTACAGTCGTGTGTT
This sequence comes from Trichechus manatus latirostris, assembly GCF_000243295.1. Lineage (NCBI taxonomy): Eukaryota > Metazoa > Chordata > Mammalia > Sirenia > Trichechidae > Trichechus > Trichechus manatus. The sequence goes on along the minus strand of NW_004444028.1, from coordinate 988,740 downwards.
TCTGAGAGAAACTGGTGCTGAGGGGAAAATGACTTGCCCAAATTCATCTAGTCGTGGCTACGGGGTTTAGTTCACCAGATACCTACAACCACAAGCACAAGACGGAAATGTTTAACGAGATCAAATCTGAAAGACTGAAGAACAGTGGAGACTGAAGGCAAAAAAGACAGAAGCAAGTGGGGAGGGCTCCGGAGAGCATTCCAGAGCCTCAGGGAGCGCTAGGTGTGCAAAAGCGCTCCCTTCTGGGTACCTTGATGTAGGCCCGCTGAAGGTAGTTGTAAGGCACTCTGCGCTGGAAGTCGCTGCGCACATCCTCGCTCACGCGGTGGCGGGACTCGGGTCCCCCGAGGCGCTGGGTCTCGCAGCTGCGGTAGCAACGCGCCCGCTCCAGCAAGGCGCGGAAGAAGGGTAGCTCGGCCCCGGGGCCGGCGCCGGGGGGCGCG
>NW_004444028.1:960877-988197 GCF_000243295.1 Trichechus manatus latirostris | reverse complement strand
CAGGCGTCGGTGGCTGCGCAGCGCCGCTTCCAAGTTGCGCACGGCGCTCTCGTAGTCCCCGCTGTAGTAGGCGGCTACGCCGCTGGCGTAGAGCAGGTCGAAGGGTTGCAAAGGCCCGGGCTCGGGCTCCAGCTCCGCGCGCGGGCTGTCCGGGGGGCCGCCCCACAGCGGCGGCGTGAGCAGCAGCGGCAGGAGCAGCGGCGCCCACATGCGCTCCCGCATCCTCCGCCGCGGAGAGGCGCGGAACGGCCACACTCTGAGACGGCACCGGGGCACCTCACTTTCAGGCCCCCCTCTCCCACCTCCGTGGGCGATTGTGCCGGCCTTCCCGCGGTCTGCCTGCCCTGCGAGCCCCCGGTGACCGCTGGCGCTCGGCAGGCTGAGTGGCAGAGGCCCTGCCCGACCGACCGCTCTTAAAGGGACGCCCACTGCTCACACGCTCCTCCTGCTGCCGAGCCTTTCCGCGAGCAGGCACTCAGCGCGCGCCCTGCAGGCTCCGGGGCTGCCAGGGGCGGCAGACCAAAGCGCCAGCCAGAGAGCGAGCGCCGCCGCGTGAGGTCAATGGAGGAACTTCACACGTGGGGTCCCTTCTAGATTGCAGAGCCAGAAACAACGCAAACCCGTTGCCATCCAGTCGATTGCAACTCTGAGCGACCCGATTGCAACTCTGAGCGACCCTATAGAACAGAGTAGAACTGCCCCATAGGGTTTTCAAGAAGCAGCTGGTGGATTGGAACTGCCAACCTTTTGGCTAGCAGCCGAGCTCTTAAGTAGTAGGTTGCAGAAGCGGATACTATTACCCTCTTGTTGTTAAGTGCCTTGGAGTGGATTCAGATTCACAGAAACCGTATGTACAACAGAATGAAACACTGGCCCTGCGCTATCCTCACAATCTTCTGTTATGTTTGCACTTGTTGCAGCCGCTGTCGAATCCATCTCGTTGAGGGTTTTCCTCTTTTTTGCTGACCCTCTACCTTACCAAGTATGATGTCCTTTCCAGGGACTGGTCCCTCCTGATAACATGTCCAAAGTATATGAGATGTAGTTTCGCCATCCTTGCTTCTAAGGAGCATTCTGGCTGTACTTCTTCCAAGATAGACTTGGTTCTTCTAGCAGTCCATGGTAGATTCAATATTCTTCACCAACACCATAATTCAAAGGCATCAGTTATGGTTTGTTTTTTTTCTCTTCAGTCTTGCTTATTAGTTGTCCAGTTTTCACATGCATATGGGGCAATTGAAAATACCATGGCTTGGGTCAGGCACACTTTAGTCCTCAACACTTGAAAGAGATCTTTTGCTGCCGATTTGCGCAATGCAATGCATCTTTCGATTTTTTTTGACTGCTGCTTCCATGGGCGTTGATTGTGGATCCAAGTAAAATGAAATCCTTGACAACTTCAATCTTTTCTCCGTTTATCATGATGTTGCTTTTTGGTCCAGTTGTGAGGAGTTTTGCTGTTCTTTATGTTGAGGTGTAATCCATACTGAAGGCTTGGTCTTTGATCTTCCTCAGTAAGTGCTTCAAGCCCTCTTCACTTTCGACAAGCAAGGTTGTGTCATCTGCATATCACAGGTTGTTAATGAGTCTTTCTCCAATCCTGATGTTGCATTCTTCTTCATAAAGTCCAGCTTCTCAGATTATTTGCTTAGTATACAGATTGAATAAGTGTGGGGAAAGGATACAGCCCTGATGCACACCTTTCCTGATTTAAAACCACTCCGTATCCCCTTGTTCTATTTGAATGACTGCCTCTTGGTCTATGTACAGGCCTTCTTATTAGAGATGAAGAAAAGCTGGCTGAGTAAAGTTAGGGCACCAGTCATTTTCTGAAACTTGGACATGACTTCACAGTTTCCAGAGTTCTCTCACCTCTGTTGGCTCCTTGAAGCTTCATCTGAGGCTGTGAGGAAACACTGCAGAACCTATCGGTCAACCTACAGATGTTTGAGAAGAAAAGTAACTTGCTCAAGTTTATAGAGCTGAGAAACGGCAAAAGAAAGACTCAACCTTGGGCCTTCGGATTCAAAGTTTACTGCTCCTTCACTTGCGGAGGGTCTCATCCTACTTTGTGAGGGTATATACATTGACTTGTTGCATGGAGCAGGGGAGAAACGATAGCCTGCCTTTCTGTGCCCGATACCTGTTGCCGTCATAGCAACCCTATAGGACAGAGTAGAGCTGCCCCATAGAGTTTCCAAGGAGCGGCTGGTGGATTCAAACTGCTGACCTTTTGGTTAGCAGCTGTAGCTCTTAACCACTGCACCACCAGAGCTGCAGTTCTTTCTGTGCAGAGGATAGTATTACAAGACTCAGAGAATTGCTCAAGGAAGGATAATCTGTACTTTGTTTCTGGTTCTGTCAGTTTATCAATCATGTGGCCTTGTGCAACTGAGCCCCAGATTCCTCATCTCCTACAACTGCCAAATGCTATAAAACCTCAAATGGTATTCAGATACAAATTCTTATTTTAAGAGTTGAACAAAGAGGCAGTTTAATGAATGCAATATCCTCAGGACTTCAGCAATGAGCATTAGTCTTAGAATGGGAAAGCTGACAGAAATGGTTGCCAGTCCCCAAGGGGCTAGCTAAAGGCTTTCCTGTTCATCTGCTTCTCTTGCTTCTCCTCCTTAATAAACACCTTCTGAGCCAAGGTATGCTCCTTCTTACTGTTCCTTGGCTCCACAGTCATATAGAGATGCCTGTGAGCTTATGCAGTAGCCTCTTTAACTCCAGGCTGCCTCCTGGAGGCATTCCTGTGGTCTTCTGCGCCTGTGGGAATTTCACCAAAGTCTCCTGGGCCGCTGGTTTGGTGAGCGGGAGAGAAGGGCAATGAGAAAGAACCACATGTATGATCTACTTGATAAGAATTTCCCAAAGAAGGCTTTCATATAGAATCACCACTATGCTGGGAGGTTGACAAAGTTTCATGCTCATTTCTTCATTTATTTTGTTGGATTTGACCACTCTGGCCATAAACATAAGGGACACTGAAGAACCATACTTTATTATTTTTCTTCACCAAATTTCACTCATTTGGTTCATCCCACTGATGGAAAAATTCCAGTTCGAAGCTGAGTGAATGCCTTGGATGTTCAGTGTTCCCGAATTTGCACTTGGGTCATCTGTCCAGGCTTTTCCTCCAGGGATTGTCTCTGTTTCCAGATAAAGACTCTGGAGTCCGGAGTTTTCAATCCACTTGTGAGGGTTTACAAAGTCCTGCTTTGGTCCAAGTGCCAACATGGTGTAATGTAGACAATGTCTAAATTTTATGACTTTGTCCCATCATTTAATGTACATCAATTAAATTAAGATCTTTGGAGGTCTACTATCACGGTAGGTATTCTGAGGGGAAGGGGAGATGAATAAACTAGGGTTTTTGTCTTTGGGGAGCTCACAACAAGAGGGGCAACCATGATATACAGGACCATAATGTAAGACAGAATGTGGTACATGTTGGATTAAATTTAGATTTGAAGTGCTACAGGAAGTCAGAGGTTACAAAAATTGTTCTGGCTGCAAGGATCTAGGAAAACTTAGAGAAAAAATTGACATTGGCATGGAGTCAACAACCTACAGGCTATAGCCACACCAATTTTGAAAACTTTCAAACCCTCTGCATATCTTACTTACCTTATTTCCTTCTGTACAGCCTCTATTTGACTTTAGAGAAACAGTCCAGCTCACACCTGAAATTTGCCTGAACATTAGAATCCCCTGAGGGCCTAAAAATACTGAAATCTGGCTCCTACTCAGAGAGATTCTGATTTATTGACCTGAGATATGGCCAGAGAACTGGGATTTTTAAAATCTCCCCATGTCATTCTACTGCGAATCCAAGGTCGAGAACTGCTTGTTTAGAATCAATGTTACAGCCCAAAGAGTAAGTCTATGAGTGGGGGCTCCAGTTGCTGTGGGGGATTCATGAGTCTGAGATATGATGGTAGACTGGGTTTTGTGATATCCCTCAGGTATTTTCTCCCCAAGGACTATCTGATCTGCCTTTTAAGGCTGGATCAGAATAAAAAATTCATGACTACATGGTGATAAGAGCTTTGCAGTGTGGAGAACTTTATTTCAAACCAGGCTCTGCCCAATGGTACCTACTCTGTGTTGGTAGAGATAGTCCTCCATGGGCCTATTACACTCCTGAACATCTTGCTGGGTGTGTAAAGAATGCAAGGTCCTGAGAATGCGGGGCAAAATCATAAAATGAGTGGACACTAACTCACTGAACAAACAATAAAAACAAGCACAGACTGAGATCTCAGAACTCTGGACAGCAGCTGAGGTATTGGAGAGTTGGGATGAGTCCAGAAGCAGGGGTGAGGAGGAATGGGGTTGACTCAGAAGCCAGGAGAGCCTATCTGCTAACATCAGGAGTGCTTGCTCATCACAGCCACTTTGGGACAGGGCTGGGTAACACCCCAAATAGGGAACACAGAAAGGGAGCTAATCTGAGGAAGTACTAGCCCCAATTTTTTTTAAGGTGATGCAAATTGGTCAAGGGAGTTCACGGGCTGTGCAGTTGGGAGGGAGTGAAAGGAGACCGTGGTGTTGTGAAAGAGTGCCGTTGAGTCTTGCTGAGGCCCAAGATGGACAGGCACTAGGACTAGGAGGAACTGCAAGGGCAACAGGACAAGGGAATACTCCAGACTGACGGGAACAACAACAACAACAAAATGGCCTATAGTGGGGCACTGTGGGAGTGGCTGTGCAGGGGCACCAGTGAAGGAAAAACAGAGAGAGCCCCACACCATTGCCACAGGAAAGTCGAGCCCCACCACTTCCGTCAGCATCTCTGAACAACTAAACCTGCCCTCCCACACATGCATATTGAATTCCAGAGACCAAGCATACAGAACTCCTAAACCAGCATGGAAAAAACCTAAGCATAAGACTGCAATCTAGTGGTTCTCAGAAGAAGATACCCAGCCCGCTGTCACTGGGTCATTCTGTCTCATAGCAAACCTGCAGGACTGGGGGGAGCTTCCATGTGGGGTTTCAAGGGTTATGAGTTTTTGCGGAGGCAGTCTGCTGCATCTTTCTTCTGTGGAGCAGCTAGTGGGTGCAGAACCCAACCTTTTGGTTGGCAGCCAGGAGTTTGGCTGCTACACTGCTAGGGTGCTCAATTAGAGAATTTTCCCACAAGAGATAGTATATGAAATTTGAAGCAAAATTTTAAAAAACAATAGCAAAATGTCCCAAGTCCAACAAAAGATAGTAAAACACACAAAATCACAAGAGAAGAAGGAACAATCAAAAGCAAAACATGAAGAAGAGGAAATCTCTTCTACAGAAAACAGATTAATTCAAAGAACTGATAATTTTCAAACTGTGGTGCTAAATATGTTTAAAGAAAGCAAAAAGCACACAGAAAACAAAAGAGCAGAGATCAAGAAACAAATGGAGGAACAAAATGAGAGCCTTAACAAATAAATTGAAAACATAAAAAAAAAAAGAGAGAGAACTACTATAACTGAAGAATAAAACATCTGAGGTAGGAAAAGCAAGAGAAACACTCAACAAGAGAGTTAAACAGGCAGAAGATAGAATAAGTCAACTAGAGGACAAAATAACTGAATTTATAGAGTCTCAAGAGAAACAAGAGGAAAAAAAAAAAAGAGGAAATCAAACAAACCCAAAAGGAAATGTGGGATTCAATGAATAAATATAACGTAAGTATTATTGGAATCCCAGAGCACCATGACAACAATAAAGCCACAGAAACAATTTTCTAGGAGAAAATCAGAGAGAATTTCCCAGACTTGAAAAGAGAACCAAGACTGCAAATACAGGAAGCTATACGAACTGCAAATAGAAAAGACACAAAAAGATCAAATCCACGACATACCCTAATAAAACTCTTGAAAACCAAAGACAAGGAGAGAATTCTGAAAGCAAGAGAAAAACACACTGTAAGATACTAAGGGTCTTTCATAAGAATCAGTGCAGATTTCTCCCCAGAAATGTTAGAAACCAAAAGATGATGGAGTGACATATACAAAATACTGAACTAAAACAATTGCCAACCAAGAATTCTTTACCCAGAAAAGTTATCATTCAAAAATGAGGCCGGAAATCAAGACATCCCAAAACAAACAGAAGCTCTGTGAATTTTCCACTACCACTGGCTTTTCAAGTATTACTCAAGGCAGTACTCTAAATGGAAAGGCAAAAGCATTAAGACATATGTACAAAGTAAACTTATTGAATATAGTTTGTATATTGATATTCATGGAGCACACCAACATAAATGGAGGAGGAAAGAGCATATCAGGAACAGATTTATTATGTTAAGGTTATACATTAATTGTTGTTCATATGTTAAACATTGTTTCAATTTTAAGTTGTCTAATGTAACATATGTGGTAACCACTAAGAAATCACCAAGAAGAGAAACATTCGGAAGACCAGAAGGAAGAGAACAAAAAGACTCATCACAAGGAAGCATCCAAATACAAAGAAAAACAGAAAAAAATCAGAATTAAAAAAGCAAAGAAGATACAAATCACTCAGAAAACAAATAGCATAATGAGTGAGGTAGACACTTCATTTTCAGTAATAACCTTCAATGTAAATGGTCTAAATGCCCCATGCAAAAGGCAGAGAGGGGCAGAATGGATGAAAACATGATCCACCCTTTTTCTTTCTATAAGAAACACACCTTAGACTTAAGAACAGAAACAGATTGAAAATACAAGGATGGAGAAAAATATTCCATGCAACCAGTAAACAAAAAACAGCAAGGATGGACATACTGATATCAGATAAAATAGACTTTAGATCAAAGTCCATTACAAAAGATAAGGAAGGACATTACATAATAATAAAAGGGTAAATCCAGCAAGAAGACATAACAATTATAAATACACATGCACCTACCAGCAATGCATCAAGATACATGAAACAAGTACCAACTAACATGAAAGAAGAAATAGGCAACTCCACAATAATAGTAGGGAACTTCAACACACTAACTTCAATTATAGACAGAACATCTAAAAAGAAGCTCTCTAAAGACATTAGAAATTTAAATAAAACCATAAGCCAGTTGGACCTAAGGGATATATATAGAATGCTCCACCCATCAGCAGAGCAATACACATTCTTCTCCAGTGCACATGAATCATTTTCAAGAATAAACCATATGCTAGGACACAAAATGAGTCTTAACAAATTTAAAAAGATTGAAATCATACAAAGCATCTTCTCTGACCATAACGATTTGAAACTAGAAATCAACAAAAGGATAAATAAGGAAAAAAGAATAAATACGTGGAAACTAAATAATACCCTACTAAAAAAATACTGGGTCATAGAAGAAATCAAAAATGAATTTAAAATAATTCCTAGAATCAAACAAAAATGAAAACACAACATGTCAAAATATTTAGGATATGGAAAAGCAGCACTCAGCAAGAGATTTATAGCGATAAATGCCTACGATAAAAAAGAAGAAAGATCCAAAATCATTGACTTAAACCGATAACTTGAACAAATAGAAAAGGAGGAGCAAAAGAAGCCAAAAGCTACCAGAAAAAAGAAATAATAAAAATTGGGGCAGAAATAAATGAAATTGAAAATAGAAAAACAGTTGAAAGAATTAACAAAACCAGAACTTGGTTCTTTGAAAGGACCAATAAAATAGAAAAACCATTGGCTAGATTGACAAAAGAAAAAACCAGAAGAGGCAACTAACCAAATTAAGAGATGAAATTGGTGACATTACAATCGATCCAACAGAGATAAAGAAGACAACTTACAATCATAAATGAATACTATGAAAACTTGTACTCCAACAAACTTGAAAACCTAGAGTAAACGGATAAAATCCTAACAACATACTGCCTACCCAAACTAAAACAAACAAAGGTAGAGAATTTAAACAGATCAATTACAAAGGAAGCAAGATATCCTCAAAGAACTGCCAACAACAACAATAACAAAAATCAGGACAAGATGGCCGTACTGGAGAATTTTACCAAACATTCAGAGAAGAGTTGACACCAACTCTACTGAATCTCTTCAAAAACATAGAAGAGGAAGGAACACTACCGAACCCTTTCTATAAAGCCAGCATAACCCTGATACCTAAACCAGACCAATATCCTTTATGAATATAGATGCAAAAATGTTCAACAAAATTCAAGCCAACAGACTTCAGTAATATATCAAAAAAATCACACACCATGATCAAGTGGGATTCATACCAGGATTACAAGGGCGGTTCAACATTATAAAATCAATCAAATCAACGTAATCCACTGCATAAATAAAATAAAGGAAAACAATCGTATGATCATATCAATTGGTGCAGAAAAGGCATTCAATAAAATTCAAAACCGTTTCCTGATAAAAATTCTCAGCAAAATAGGAATAGAAGGGAAATTTCTCAACATAATTAAAGATATATATGCAAAACCAACAGCCAACATTATACTTAATGGAGAAAGGATGAGAGCCTTCCCTTTGAGAAAAGAAATGAGACAAGGATGCCCATTATCTCCACTCTTATTCAACATTGTACTGGAAGTCCTAGCCAGAGCAGTAAGACGAGAAAGAGAAATAAAAGGTATCCAAATCAGAAAGGAAGAAGTAAAACTCTACGTACAGATAACATGATACTATACACAGAAGATCCTAAAAATTCCACAAGAAAACTGCTGGAACTAATAGAAGAATTCAGCAATGTTGCAAGATCCACAATGATGCAAAATCGATGCACAAAGATCAGTTGCGTTCCTCTACACTAACAAAGACTACTCCAAAAAAGAAATCAATACAATTTACAATAGCCTCCAATTTGATAAAATACCTAGAAATTCACCTAACCAGGGACATAAAAGACTTATACAACGAAAATTATAAAACACTAATGCAAGAGACTAAAAGACACCTACAAAAATGGAAAGACATCCCGTGCTCGTGGATTGGAAGACTTAATATAGTGAAACTGTCAATTCTGTCTAAAGCAGTCTACGTGTTCAATGCAATCCTGATACAAATGCCGACATTCTTTACTGAAATGGAAGAACTGTTGACCAATTTCGTATGGAAAGGAATGAAAACACGAATAACCAAAGCAATATTAAAGAAAAAGAACAAAGCAGGAGGTCTCACATTCCCCAAGTGTGAGAATAGTATGTTTTGATACTACTTTATATAGTATCAAAACATATTATACAGCCACTGTAATCAGAACAGCCTGATATTGGTTCAGTGATAGACAGACACATCAACCAGTGGAACAGAATTGAGATCCCAGAATTAAAACCACCCATCTATGGACAAATGGTTTTTGACAAGGGGTCAAAGTCCAGATAGTGGGGCAGAAACAGTCTCTTTAATAAACGGTGCTAGCAAAACTGTATATCCACCTGCAGAAAAATGAAACAGGACCCATACCTCACACCATGCACAAAAACTAACTCAAAATGGATCAAAGACCTAAACGTTAAATCTAAAACCATAAGATTCCTGGAAGATAACATAGGAAGAAAACTATGAGACCTAAGCTTTTGTAAAAATGTGATAATAAACATTACAACAAATGCATGAATAGAAGAAGACAAAATATACAAATGGGATCTAGAAAAATTGGATATCATCTTATCACTGACAGCTTTGTACTTCAGTATAAAATGTTCTTTTTGATGATGAATGCAGTACCATTCATCTTCAATTTGTCATTCCTGGTGTGGAAGATCATATGATTGTCTGATTCAAAATGGCTAATACCAGTCCATTTCAGTTCACTAATGCCTTGGATATCGATCTTAATGTATTCCATTTCATTTTTGATGACATCCAATTTTCTTAGATTCATACTTTGTACATTCCACATTTCGGTTGCCAATGGATGTTTGCAGCTGTTTCTTCTCATTTTAGAGTAGTGCCACATCAGCAAATGAAGGTCCTGAAAGCTTGACTCCATACACGTCATTAAGGTTGACTCTACTCTGAGGAGGTGGCTCTTACCCAGTCGTATTTTGAGTGCTTTCCAACCTGAAGGGCTCATCTTCTGGCACTATATCAGACAATGTTCCACCGCTATTCATAAGGTTTTCATTGGCCAAGTTTTTCAGAAGTAAACCACTAGGTCCTTCTTCCTAGTCTGTTTTAGTCTGGAAGCTCCACTGAAATCTATCCACCATGGGTGACACTGCTGATATTTGAAACACCAATGGCATAGCTTCCAGTCTCACAGCAATGTAAAGCCACCACAGTATGACAAACTGACAGATGCGTGATGTTGGCATTACACAGTTCACAAAAATCCCGATCTGTATCCTACTTAAGGGAGTAGCATCTAAAGGTTTTAAAGGCTTGTGAGCGGCCATCTAAAGCACAGCTTGGGTCTAGACTTGCCAGGAGCAAAATAGTAAGGAGGTAACCAAAAGTGCAGGAAAAAAACAAGTCTGCAAGAACCACTACCTCATCTACTCTGAGACCAGAAGAGCTACGTGGTGCCTGGCTACCACCACTGATCATTCTGACCAGGGTCACAATAGTTGGTCCCAGATAGAATGGGAGAAAAATATGGAGCAGAACTCAAATTCTTATAAAAGAAATAAATAAAAAGCCAGACAGACTGGAACAGTGGAGAACAGAGGACTCCATGAGACTATCACCCTGAGACACTCTTTAAACCTAGAACTGAACCTATCACCTGAGATCACCTTTTAGTGAAATAGCAGAGTGGCACACAAAATAAAGGATATTACCTGTAAGATTGGTGCCCTGATTAAAAACCATCAGTATGAGACCAGAAGGACAACAATTTCTCAAAACCAAAGCTAAGAAGATGAGGGGGCAGGGAAACTAGAGTACTGGAAAGGGAACAAACAGAATACAATTAAAGAGAATGTTGACACATGGTGATAAATGTAACTAATGTCACTGAATAATTTGTGTGGAAATTGTCAAATGTGAACCTAACTTGCTGTGTAAACTTTCACCAATAACTCAGTAAGATATTATTATATACATTAAAAAAAAACACATTTATTATCTCATGGTCTCTGTGGATCAGATATATGAGCACAACTTAGCCGGGTCCTCTGCTCCGGATCTCATAAAAGACTGCAATCAATGTGTCATCCAGGGCTGAGGTCTCATCTGAAGGCTCAACTGGGAAGGATTCATCTCCAAGTTCATTTAGATAGTTGTTGGCAAGATTCAGTTCCTTGCAGGCTGTTGGACTGAAGTTCTTAATTCCTCGCTAGCTGTTGGCAAGTGGCTACCCTCAGTTCCTTGCCACATGAGCATCTCCAACATGGCAGCTTGCTTCACCAAAATATGCAAGCTAAGAAGGCAACAGAGTCTATTAGAAAGACGGAAGCCAAAAATCGTATGTAATCTAATCACAGAAGTGACATCTCATCCCCTTTGTTATATTCTATTGGTAGAAGCAAGTCACAGGTCCTGCCACCTCAAAAGAAGGGATTATACAAAGGTGTGAGTACCAAGAGGTGAGAAAAGAAAAAAAAAAAAAAGAATACAAGGTCCTGACTTCTCTTTACTTGGTCATTTTCTAGACAACTGTGTTCCATCTGAGAGTTGCTGATTCAGTGGGGCCCAAATTTTGCATTTCTAGCAAGTTCTTTGGTGATTCTGAGGTTGTTAGGGTGGGAACCATACTTTGAGACCACTTCATTAATCAATTCCTTCTGAACAGTGGTTCTCAAATGTGGATGTGTCTCAAAAAGCTAACAAACACAGAGACCTGGCTTACTGAAGTTGATTCTAGTTGGCCCTTGATGTTTTTACCAAGTTCCCCAGGGCGTTCTGATACCCACTTTAGTTAGAGAAGGGGCCCTCAATGGTGGGAGTTGTTGCCCCCCAGGAGACATTTGGCAATGTCTGGAGACATTTTTGGTTGCCACAGCTGAAAGGGGTGAGATGAACTACCGGAATCTAGTCAGTAGAGGCCCAGTGATGCTGCCAACCATCGCAGAATGTACAGGACATCATCCTCCTGCCTGCAACAAGAATTATTTAGCCCCAGATGTCAACAGTGCCAAGGCTGAGGAACCCTGGGATACAACACAGTTTCAACACTACAAGTCTGGTCCAATTCTCTCATTTTACAAACGAGGAAGCATAGGCTCACGGGTCCCACGGTTGGGTAACAGCAAGAGGAGGATGCTGAATTTCATAGACTGAAATATAAAGCATACATGCTAAATGGGGTCACTTTTTGGTTTGGTTTTTTATGCTAAATGGCATGGAAGATTGGGTGATAGTTGTGTTGTGATTTTTTTTTTTTAAATGAGAAAGAAAGCAAAAATGCATGAAAGAAAAAGAAATTATGATTTGAGCAAAGGAGCCGTTAGAAGTATAAGAAGTTGAAGTGTCTGCTAAGATAGATAAAAGCCGGGAGCCTGCAATTTCACTTTTGTTCTCTGTTCCTTACAAATTCAAAGCACAGCCAAAGCACAAGAGAATTCATCCAAAAACTTTAAAAAGGGTTCAGTTGCTTCCTATTTTGTTACATTTGGAATGAATCTTGACAGAAGCTTGAATTTCCTTTTGACTTCTGTTTACAAGTCAACAGTATCATTGCAACCACTAGCTTTAGGGAACCATCAGTAGGAAGAAATTCAGAGAAGAAAAGATCTTCAGATGCTTCTTATTTTCCCCAATCTGCTTAGTTTTTCAAAGCTGACTTCTCTATTTCCTACAAATTCTTTATGGTACAATAAAACGTATGCTCAGACTTCAGCGGTAGATTTAATCAGCACTCTCTATAAGCAAATACAACATTAGGTAGTTTATTTTGATCGTGGTGTAACCAGGGCTTTGCCCCAAACATCGTTGTTTTCTTTGAAATGAAAGGAATAGTTCTCAGTGTGCAACAACCCAACCCGTGTTCAGCTGCTGTTGATGCTGGCAACAAGGGAGTTGTTTTTAAGACTTTTCTTTTCCCCTTATGCAGATAGGATCATCTGAAGACTTCCCCGCCTACCTGCCCCCAGTAAGTTACTGTGAAAGGCAAACCACCAACAATCTGTCAGCATAAGAGAGAGAGAAAGAGAGAAAGCCCTCCCGGAGGAAAAGATTGTTTTTTAGAAAAATTAATATTTAACTTCCCTGTAAAATCAAACAGGAGCTGCCGCATTCCAGAATTGTCTGTTCCTTTCCAATTTCTTTAATAGCTCCGGCCCTGTGCTTACCTTCATTCCTGATTTAGCTTAAAATTCCAACCAAGACAAAACATACAAGCATTCTTGCCCCCACCCCTGTCATGGAGGCATTCTAACTTCATTCTTTGGGAGACAAATTTAGTTGGACAAGAAAGGAGTGAAATCAATGTTAAAAAGAAAAAAAAAAAACAACTGATTACCGTTGAGTCATAGTGACCCTATTGGACAGAGTAGAACTGCCCCATAGGGTTTTCAGGGAGGGGCTGGTGGATTCCGACTGCTGACATTTTGGTTGGCAGTCGAGCTCTTAACCACTGCACCACCAGGGCTCCAAATAATGGCTAATAACTCCCCAAATAAGCTAAAACTACAATTTGGATTGAAATCCAGTTAATTTGCCATATCTTATGTATGGGGTATAGTGCTAGTTCTTTTCACAAACATTTACTCATTTAAATTTTAAGGATTCCTTTGAGTAAAACATTAGTATTGTAATTTTAGCAATGAGAAAACTGAGGCTTATATAAGAGAAATGACTTGTTTAAGGGCACAGTTTGCAAGTACCAGGGCCAGAACTGAAGATTTTTTAGTTCTTTTCCGCATGTATCACACTGAATCTTCCTGCAGCTAAAATATCTTCATACAAAAAACCAAACTCATTGCCATCGAGTGGACTCCAACTCATTGCAACCCTGTAGGACAGAGTACAGCTGCCCCATACGGTTTCCAAGAAGCAGCTGGTGGATTTGAACTGCTGACCTTTCGGTTAGCAGCCAAGCTCTTAACAACTGCACCATCAGGTCACCTGTCAAAACTCTGCTTCAGTTCAACTTGTACAGATAGCATTTCTTGTTTAATTGCCAACAGGGACTTATGAAATCATTTTGTAAAATAAATATGGACAAGTCATATGTGTCAGTGTAAATATATGTGTGTATGTGTAAAACCATATGTATTGGACAGAGGCCGAATATTGCTGTGAACTCAACTTGAGAGCCAAAGTTAGGTGACATAATGCATCTAGAAAGAGACATGACCACAGGAATAACAGATCTTAATTCATTCCTGCATAAGAGATAACAGACTTCTATGCACAGATGCAAAGAAAAACCTTATTATCAGAACTTCTGGGAGAGACAAATACTCTGCATGCATGGAGTGATCCATCATTCTCAGATGACCCTCATGCCCTGACTATCTTTGAGACCCTTCCCATCTCTGTCCTTGCAGTCTTTACAGTAGGGGTACTTTGCACATTTCAGGTTCAGCCCTGCTGCAGGTTCTGGGGACTAAGTCTGGCACTATTCACCCAGTAGTTCAAAGAGATTTTGTCCCAAGGCCAAGTGGTCTCCACTGTCTCCTGACTGGCTCTGCCCTTGAATCCTGGTTTAGAAACTGAATCCTTGTTTTGTCCTGTTTGGGAGTGTTAGGCCTGCTAATTAGTCACTTCTCTTTTCCCAACTTCAATGTTGGAACCACTTGAGTAGACCTAGAAATGGAAGAGCTAAATATCCG
The DNA here is from genome assembly GCF_000243295.1 of Trichechus manatus latirostris. Taxonomy (NCBI): domain Eukaryota; kingdom Metazoa; phylum Chordata; class Mammalia; order Sirenia; family Trichechidae; genus Trichechus; species Trichechus manatus. The sequence goes on along the minus strand of NW_004444028.1, from coordinate 973,534 downwards.
TATATTACCTTTATTGATGCAAAAGCAGGTTTGAAGAACATGACTTTGATCTGAAGCCGTTGGTCTTTCTAACACTGCCAGCCCCATCATTAAATTAAAGGTACCAGGTTAATCACAGGTGGAGCTGGAGATGAAGTGTTACTCTAGAAGTTCCTTCATGGAGACAGATCAGGAGAAGCCCCCCCCCACCCCGCCGCACCTCCAGGATCCTATCTGAATAGAGAAAGGATCACCCCACCTTCTCTAAAGTGGGGCCCCTGCCTTTCTCCTGAAGGCTCTGAGGTTGTTCCTGAACCCAAGCCTCTCTTCCCAGCTGTGACACATCACTAATGCTTGGACTTAAACCTAATTCTTACTGACAGACTCCTTGAGGGTGGGCCTCATCTCTCTGCCAGGGTGCCCTCCTGTCTCCTCTTACAGCCACACTGATACTATTTACCACTTGACATCTGGCTATACTTCATCCTGCAGCTTATTGCTTGTGTGAGCCGAAGTCTAGCCCACGGAAGTGTTTTAGGTCAGTTATCAAGACCTCCCCCAGGATCTGGTCTGCCCTGCTTCAGACTGGGCTCCCAGTATGAACCCTTCACTGGGGACTGGCAGGGGTGTAAGGAGGGCAACAGCGCCCAGGGGCCATTTCTAAGTTGCAACCCAATCCCCAATTTCAAGCGGCGCTACCAGTTTTGATAGCGGCGATGTATCAGCAGAAAAGCGTTCCCACCTGTTGTCCGGCTGCCTCGCTCAGGTAACTGTCATACTTGTGGCGTCTCGGAATATAATTCCACGCCTCATCGTGACACGTATCTGGTGCCTGCTTTTACTTGTGCCCTTGCCCTTGTGCCCGCCAACGTCTCCAGGGCCTGGCCCAGTGACAGGAGTGTCAGTGTTCTCACTTCTCTGGCCTCAGCTTTGAAGAGAAAGGATGGAGAAGATCACTTCAAATGAATAGTATCTTGTACTCATTTCCAGCAAAATAAAACCCTTGGCTGCTGCAGCATGCACCTTTTGTTGGGGACCTAGGTGGAAAGCCCAATCAGAGAAGGCACAAGCAGAAATACAAATATAGTATGTAGCTGGGAAAGGAGTCCCATTAAATTCTCTCATAGCATTAAACTTTCATCTTTGTTGAAGTTCAACTAATACTCAATGAACACTCTGAGCCAGAAACATTTTGTGACTTTATTTGGTCCTTGATATTGGGATATCGGGCGAAATTAAGGGATCTATTATTATATAAATTTTCAAATGAAGGAATTTAGAAAAACTAAAAAACAAAGTTCACAGAGCAAATAAGTTGGGGAGTCAGGATTTGAATCTGGACCCTGAGCCCGCTTTACCGACAATATCTTCTTTGTTTTAGGCTCTGCAGACAGGAATTCCTTTTAGTACCTGCCAACAGACTGCTATGTTCTAGTCAACTTCTCCAACCTTCTTTTTGTGGTCTCCAGTCTCATCTTCTGGTAGGATCACCGGGATATAAGAAGAGCCAAAAACTAAAACAATAAACCTCATTTACTAAGACTCAACAAATTCCATTTCTGAGTATCTGTCTCTTTCATTATTCTAGTCGGCTTTCCCCACACTTTATCTCCATTTCTCTCCTTTTGGACCTTTCCCCAACAAAGTCCACATCACTCATAGTCCGACATATGGCATCCCACATGCTGGCACTGAGTCTCTCCAGTTGGTCCTACATGCCTGTGTCTCTGGATAGCATTTCCAGGTGCCTCCAGCACATCTCTGGAGCCTGCTTCTTCTATTCTCTAATGCTGGCGGATAGGCACTCACAGCTCACTCCAACCAGCAGGAGGATGTGATCCCTCCAAGTCTCAGTATAGTCCTTCCCTAACCCTGGCCCCAGAAATCTCATCATCTCATTAACTAACAGCTTTGTTTGTCTGTGGCAAATCTAGGATAAACGGTTTTCTAGGTAATGAAATGGAACTTCATTAGATTTTTATTATTTTATATATGCATAAAACCTCAGTGCCTCATCTTTTACCCAAATCTGTGTAGTCACAATGATTAGTTACTCAAATGATTCAGTATCCGCTATAGGAAAAAACTAATTAAATAGACAACTACATATATAAAAAAAGGAGAAAGAAAATTTTGCTTTTGTTTTGAATTAAGTGTCCTTAATTCATCTTGCAGAAAATCTCAAACTGTTCAATAAGCTTAATGATCAAAGAAAATTATCAAGCTAAAATACCAAAAGTGAATATCTTTAACATTGATGATTTTGCTTATCATAGTTTAAAGAGTTCATTCAAACAAAAATGTTGGCAGAACCCATAAAACTCACCAATATGGCTTTGCTGTAGAACTCCTCATTCATCGTACCAGAATAATTTCTGACCTCAGGACTCATTTTGGTTTCCCTGAAAATAGATTCCAACTTCCTGATTACCTGACCACCTGGTCCTCACCAGCCTGCCTGTGGTTTCTTTACCCAGGCTGCCCCATAAACCAATCTGCTCCTGCTGGGTCCACTTCCAAACTACCTCTCGATAGCAGTACCTGATGGTATGCAGATTGCTTAAGTGGGATCTTAGTCATAGAGATAAAATAATGATCATCATCCTCTTAACTTCTTGGGGAGAGAAAGGTATTTACTAGACCCAAATACTGTGTCTATGTTCTAGCAAATGTTATTTAGAAAAGTGAACAAAATGAATTTGTATTTAGAAAGAGGTGTGCACATAAAATATCCTGGACAGTAAATCAGAATACGTCGGATCTGGTCCTAGCTCTGCCATGAACTAGTTGTGGTTGTTGTAGTTGTTGTTAGGTGCCGTTGAGTTGGTTCCAACTCATAGCGACACTATGTACCACAGAACGAAATACTGCCCAGTCCATGCTCACAATCATTGTTATGCTTGAGCCCATTGTTGCAGCCACTGTGTCAGTCCTTCTCATTGAGGTCTTCCTCTTTTTCACTGACCTTGTACTTTACCAAGCATAATGTTCTTCTCCAGGGACTGATCTCTCCTACAACATGTCCAAAGTATGTAAGACGTAGTCTCCTCATCTTTGCTTCTAAGGACAGATTTGTTCATTCTTTTGGCAGTCCGTGGTATATTCAATATTCTTCACCAACACCACAATTCAAAGGCGTCAATTCTTCTTTGCTCTTCCTTATTCATTGTCCAGCTTTCGCACGCATATGATGCGATTGAAAATACCATGGCTTAGGTCAGGCACACCTTAGGCTTCAAGGTGACATCTTTGCTTTTCACTAGTTGTGATACCTTAGGCAAATTATTTCTCTCTAGGCCTCTATTACTTCCATGAGTAAAGATCTCTGGGATTCCTTGCAGCATTAAATATTCTCTGATTTTTTCGTTTTAAAAATGGAATGTTATCACATTCCACAAAGAAGTCTCCAAAACATTAGTCCCCCTCTCCCTATATCTATTTCTGGGATGAAGTTAAACTTTGATTCCCAAGAAAATTTCCACGCTCCCTCTGGGGTCACTAAACATCTCAGCTTACTCAAAGCTTGTTTGTTTTGCCTAGAAATACCAGCTGGCTTCAGCTAGTCAACAGGAGACTGCTGTTATTGTTTGGAGCCAACCTGTAGCATAGTAACAATTCTAGGCATGGTGTTGAGTGGATCCATATGCCTCAGCTCCCTGGGGAACTTCCCCTCTTCTGCCTGCCCAACATGTGTGTTCTCCTTCTGTCTCTGTCCTTTACCCATGGGAAAGAAGAATCATGAAGAGAATCCAGAGCTGAAGGGAAATAATAAGTAAAGGTACAACTAGTGTACTCTACCTTTTGCATTCAAAAAATAGACAATGCAGTGAAGTGGCTCATCTTTATATATATATATGTATATACACATATATAATCTCATTCTTTTCCTTGAGTATGACTCTTCTACCACCCTTACCACCCCCTTCCTTGGAGGAGTTTAGAATATAAGTAGTAAACTGATCTGGGCCAATTTATTTTTTGGAGGGAGGGGGCAATTTATATTTTAAAATTAATTACCTACAAACAATTTTCAAATTTTGTTTAAAAATAATTTATTTTGTTTTTTGCTTTGTTGAAAATATACACAACAGAACATACACCAATTCAACAATTCCTACATGTGCTATTCAGTGACATTGATTATATTCTTCAAGTTATAGAACCATTCTCACCCTCCTTTCCCTCCACCATTAACATGAACTCACTGCGCCCTAAATTTGTTCTCTTACCTTTCTAGTTGCCATTGTCAATTTGATCCCGCACAGATAGTTTTTCAAAAGAGCACGATGCTCAAGGCAGACATTTGTCACCGCACTTTGCCATCGAGTCGATTCCGACTCATAGCGATCCAATAAGACAGAGTAGAACTGTCCCATAGGATTTCCAAGGAGCCACCAGTGGATTCGAACTGTTGACCTTTTGGTTAGCAGCCAAGCTCTTAACCACTGCACCACCAGGGCTCCAAAAACTTTTTAGATGACTCTTTCCTCTTACTTTCAATAATGCAAATTGTGTAAATAAAATGTTATTTTTTTTTCCACTTCAGTCCTAAACATGGGTCACTAACATGAAATTCTGCATCTGAAAGACAGTCAGGCCTTGGATTCTGTCACACAAAGTGTCATCATCAGTTACTTTTAAAAAATAAGCATAAAGGCAACTGTATAGTCGATGTCTTTCAAAGATAGACTCTTTAGCATGCCATAGGCGGATCCCTTTGCTAATACCAGTGATTTGGGAAAGATTTATGGAGAAAGTTTGCAGATCGTTTTATTATCAAAACTGAATTTTTACCAAAAGGGGATCTTTCTTGTTTGCCAGAATCAGTTTCAGGTGACATTTAGATGTTCCCTGAAATCAACTGCACTTTGAAAAGATAAAGAATCACTCTCATTAAAAATATCACAGTGACTAAAGACAATTTTCTAAGGAGTCTGAGGCTTTCCTTTTATTCATTAATCATCATTGACTATATAATAACTATCACTTTTTAAAAATAACATTACTTCAATTTATGGAGCCCTCAATCCTTTTTAAAACCCTTCCACACATGTAAAATGATAGTGATGCAGTCGCTGTCTCCCGCTGTGGTCTTCTGGCCATTCTCTCTACAAGGGCTTTGGGGGAAATTCTGTTTCTCAGAAAGAAGACAATCTTTAAACCTTAAACCAAAAATATCCCCTGCTGTCTTCTTAAAAACAAACAATAGTGTAGCTTAACTAGTGAAAAACAAGCATTGTCCTCTTTTAAGAGCTATCTACGGGGAATCAGATTGACAACAGCAACTTGAAAGATTAGATAGGAAACTTAGGGGGCAGTGAGTTTATGTTAACGGGGGAGGAACATTGTGAAAAAGGATGGTGATAATGGTTGCACAACTCGAAGAATGCAATGAATGTCACTGAATTGTGCACGTAGAAATTGCTGAACTGGTGAGTGTTCTGCTGTGTATATGCTTCACAACCACAACAAATTGAAAACAAAATCTCGTTTGACCCTAGGACTGCTTTCAGCAAACCTAAAACAATCTGCTCACCCATCTCCAGGGACTCTGTACTCTAAAATAATCTGCTCCTCCTCTTTTTCTACAACGCCATCAAGTCTTCCTCTTTATCAAAGATTTGAACGAAGAGGAAAACAATTTTACTGAAGCAATACACTTAATTTTCTCAAGACATTGCTCCAGTTTGAGAGAAATAAATGGACTCAGATTCATCTTATATTTTTGGATCTCCTAATGAATTATTCTCGAATGACTCCTTTTTCTATTTTTTTCCACTTCATTCCTAATATACCCACAAGAAAACAAAGGTACCTAACTTGACACACTGCATCTGAAAGGCTGCCAGACTTTGGGTTTTATCGCACAAAATTTAAAATCCTCCAGAGATCTGCTTCTGTATTATTTAGGATAACAGAAAAGAACGATGAAAACAGCAGCTTATCCTTGCATTGCACTGTTGGTCTCATGTAAAATGGAAGATTATGCCATAATTAAATAAAGCTTTCTGATAAGGACATTAAAAGCCAGAGATAAACTCCTCATCTATTTATTTTTCTTCAGTGACATTTCTTTTAAGAGCTCCTCTTCTCTGATATTTTCGGAACTGAACAATGAGGCTAAATTCTGTATTTAGTCACAGTCTCGTGAATTCTTTTCCTCCTGAGTGGAGATGAAAACATCTCCGTTTATCCTGATAATGAAACTCATGATGACATGAGGATTTGCCTCCTCCCGAGTCCACAGTGAGTCTGGGGTGAAGTCAGTGAATAAGGCTCATTACCTAGATTCCTGGTGGACGTTAGCCAGATCACACAGCCTCCTGCTGCTGTTGTTTTATGCCACCGAGTCGATTCCTACTCATAGCAACCTTATAGGACAAAGTAGAATGGCCGCATAGGGTTTTCTAGGCTGTTATCCTTACGGGAGCAAATTGCCAAGTTCTTTCTCCCGTGGAACCTTTCCATCAGCAGCTGTGCTCTTAACCATTGTGCCACCAAGGCTCTTTACACAGCTTCCTACTACATACTTGTCCAGACCTCTCCCTTCTTCCTCCCTCTCCCACAACCACACACCAACCTCCGTTCAAAGGGAAAGTTGAAGAGGTTATCATGATCTTGAAAACCTTTAGCAGAGTCAGACTTTTATAGTTCAACCCATAGGATGTTAAGACTAGGATAAACTTTTAAGATTATCTAATCCAGATCCCTGATGTAGCTGAATACCCCAAGACCTAGAATGGAAAGTGAATTGTTCATAACCAGATAGTGATTTGGTGGCTGAACTAGAATAAAATCACATTTTTGGAGACAGGACTCTTTTCTTGGGAGAATGACCTTATCGCTACTGGATTTTGAAGTCTTCCTTGCTGATTTAACTAAAATAAGCTTTAGACTACAATCTTGGAATCCTTGGAGATACCTTAGAATTGCTGAGACCTCTGGATCCCCAGCTCTCTTGTCAGCCAGTGATCTTGGCTTTTACCTTCAGAAAACATAGTAGAAAAAAACGATGCTGCTGCTTTGAAACTTCTGAAAAACCCTCATGTCAAACAAGCCACGTTGCCAACCAACACATCCTCATAAAAGTCCAGGCAGGATCTGTGGAAAGAACATTCCTGAGGATAAACAGAATGTATTCAAAATTTCTCAAAATTGAAAATGACAGTATTGTTCAATTGCACAAGACTTTAGAAGTTGCTTTGCTTTTACTTTGCATTGCATTTGTGGTGTGCTCAGATTTCCATGGAAGAAGATATTCTTGTTTGCTTCTGGACTTAAGGTCGAGATGACCAAGAAAACAAACTGAGCTACTGTGATCCAGTGGTGGAGTCTGCACATGGAACTAAGCACAACGAAAATTCCATGAGGGCTCAGGAAAGGGCCTCTGAATAATATTTTTCCATCCAAGAGGTGAGCTGGATAAACTTGGGAAAACAAAGACAGAGCCACTGGACAGATCCAACCAAACTGCCCTGTATCACCAGAGACATAAGGGAGTACATCTTGATCTTGAACCACTCCCCTCTGTCCTTTTCTGGTCTTCCCAATAACAATAATCCACTACCATGCAGCTGGTTGTTTAAATAAATAACTTACAATCATGCTTGAGATCTACTTTTTTCATACTCAACAGCTAATTACTCAGTATCGTCCATTCACAATTCAAAATATGTCTCGAATTCATTCCCTTTCTCTTTACCCATCACTCTAGACCAAACCATCATGATCTCTCACTTGGCAAACTGCAATAGCCTTCTCACTGATCTCCCAGCTTTCATGCTTTTCCTTCTCCAATGTATTCTCCACAGAACAGCCAAAATAATCTATTGAACAATGTAAATATGATCATATCTTTGTCTGGCTTAATATTCTTCAGTGACTTCCAAGATATAATACAAAATCTTTAACTTTCCTACAAGGCCTTGCATGACCTAGCCAATGCCAAACTCAGCCTTGTTGTTGCGTGCTGTCGAGTGGGTTCCAACTCACAGCAACCCTATAGGACAGAGTAGGACTGCCCCAGGAGCAGATTGTCAGGTCTTTTCTCCCGCAGAGCAACTGGTGGGTTTGAACTTAGTTCTGGTTAGCAGCCAAGTAGTTAACCACTGTGCCACTAGGGCTCCTTAAACTCAGCCTTACCTCTTGTAAATTTCTTCCTGCTTCTTACTCTCTATTTCTGCTGGATACTTTTCATTTTTTTTAAATATGCCCAGATCTTTCGCAAGTATGAATCTTTCTACATGTTCTTCCCTCTTCCTGGAATTCTCTTTTTTCTGTTCTGTACTTGGCTAATTGCCCTCTCCCCATCCACCAGATATAAACCTAAATATCACCTTCTCTGAGAGATCTTCCTTGCCCTCTGTGGTCATTAAGGCTGTGTGTCCACTTGGCTAGGCGGTGATTCTCAGTGGTTTGGCATTTATGATGTAGTTTTGCAATCTTATAATGATGTAATCACCTCCACGATGAGATCTGATGTGAGTAGCCATCAGCTGAAAGGGAGTTTCCCTGGGGTTATGGCCTATATCCAATACAGGTGCACTTTCTGGCAAGGCTCATTGGCTTTTGCTTGCTCTGGATCCTGCAGCTGCCTCCTGTTCATCTGACCTCTGGTTCTTGAGACTTAGCTAGCAGCTTGTCTGCCAGTCTTGGGATTCATCAGCCTCTGAGGTCTGGATTTTGGGTTTTCCAGCCCCTGCAGGTACTTGAGTCAGGAGAAGCCTCCAGCCTGACCCACGGACTTGGGACTTTCCAGCTTCTACAACCCTGTAAGCGATTTCCTTCATATAAATCTCTCTTCATATATAGATAGAAAATTGCTCTCTCTCTTTCTCTCTCTCTCTCTCTATATGTATATATAGATGCTTCACTGGTTTTGCTTTTCTAGCAACCCTACAGGACTGAGTAGAACTGTCTCATAGGATTTCTAAGGAACGGCTGGTGGATTCAATCTGCTGACCTTTTGGTTAGCCGCCGAGCTCTTAACCACTCCACAACCAGGGTCCTGTCTTTCTCTCTCTCTCTCTTTCCCTCTCCCTATATATATATATATACAGACACTTCACTGGCTTTGCTTCTCTAGAGAACTCAGCCTCAGACACTTTCCTAACCCCAAATCCTTCTCATAGTCTGTTGCACAGTACACTATCATTTTTCTTCATGGCACTGACCACAATGTGTATATTTATTTGCATTTGATTTTTGTCTATTTTCTTTAGTAGATTATAAGTAAGAATCAGATATTTTGTTCACTATTGTATACCCAACAACTAGAACAATACTTAATGTATATCAATAATGTCAATTGACTAATTATTTGAAAAAACAAAAGAATAAATACATGAATTAAACAGAATAGTAACAAGTATTCAGCTGCTACAGATCTTGAAGAAATTAGGGGAAGCTTCTTTTTTAATCTCCATGGCTCCTAAAACTTCCATTAATTTATTTTAATCCTTCCTTATGAAAACAATAGAAAAAAATTACATCCATTCACTTGAAATCTCAGATATTTGAAAACAACTTCTCTTGTTGCTTTTGAATTCTTTCTCCTTTAGCAAGATTCTTTGTGATATCATTGGTTCAATATGTATCTGTTTTGTGTCTGTTACATGCAAGGGACTTGTTTGATTCAATGGAAAATACAAGCATAGATAACTGACCCTGTCCTCAAAGAGCTTTCAATCTAGGGGTCTATAGGCAAAAAATTCAAAGTAAAATAAACTAGTGCTGTAAGAGACTTCAAAAGAACATACTATTTCTGGCTTGGGGGTGGCCAGATAACTTCATGGAAAAGGTGGTATTGGAGCTGAACTTTGAAGGACAGTAAATTTCAATAGGTTGATATGGACGAGAGGAGGTGGCATTCCAAGGAGAGCAAAGAGTATGACAAGATGCACTAGTTTTGACCATGGAGCATGTTTGGGAAATAGAAAGGAATCAGTTTTCCTGAAACCTATGAGAAGCAGTGAGATATATACATGGAAAGGAGGGATGAAAGCATTTTTTGGAAGCCATTGAGTCCTAGGCTAAGGGGTTTAAATTCTGTTTATAAAGAATGGCAATCTATTGATCTGTCTTGGAAAAAGTACAGCCAGAATGCTCCTTAGTAGTAAAGATGGTGAGACTTCATCTCGTGTATTTTGGACATGTTATCAGGACAGCTCAGTCCCTGGAGAATGGCATCGTGCTTAGTAAAGTGGAGAGTCAGCAAAAAAGAGGAAGACCTTCAATGAGATGGATTGACACGGTGGCTGCAACAATGGGCTCAAGCATAACAACAATCACGAGGGTGGTGCAGGACCAAGCAGTGTTTTCTTCTGTTGTACATGGGGTCGCTATGAGTCAGAACTGACTTGACGGCATCTAACAACAACAGCAATCTAAAGAAGCTCTTTTATACATGAAAATTGTACATCTAGAAGATTAAACTTGGGCACGTAAAGCCATTTTATTAAGTGGGTAGATCCTGGATGAGGGAAAATCAGTGGGATGGTTACTGCAATTATCTGAGAAAAAGGCAGACCCGAACTAGGATGCGGTGGAGAGAAGAGTGTGCCAAGGAAGAGGCAGTCTAGGTTCCACCTGTGAAGCTGGAAGGAGGTCCATGGAGTAGCACTGAGGTAGGAGAGATTGGATCCTACTTGAAATGAAAAGGAAATGGAATTGTCAAAGGTATCTGAGACACTTTAATAAGGAGGAGAGAAGGAGAAATAGAATCTTTGCTTGTTGTTGTGTTTAAGAATAATGACTATTATTTTTATGAAAATGATCAATGTTAATTCAAGAAATATAGTTGTCTTGTCAGGGTTCTCCAGAGAAACAGAATCAATGATAGACAGACAGACAGGCAGGCAGGCAGAGAGACAGACAGATAGATAAGTAGGTAGATAGAGATTTATTTTAAGGAAATTGGCTTGCTTGATTGTGGGGTCTGGAAAGTCCAAAATCCATAAGTCAGACGTTTGGCTGAAAACTGCAGCAGTCTTTTGTCCAAAACTGATCGCCAGCTGGAGGGCTAGAAATTGCAGTATCATGCCTATTTACGGTCTTTGGGCAAAATCCTCAACCCTTGTGAAACCTCAGTGTTAGTTCCTAAGGCCTTCAAATGATTGGATGAGGTCCACCCACAATATAGAAGGCAATTTGTTTTCATTAAGGTCAGTTGATTATGAATGTCCGTTATATGTAAATATCTTCATAGCAATATCTAGATTAATGTTTGGCCAAATAACTGGGCACCATAGCCTAGCCAAGTTGACGAATAAACTGAACCATCACAATAGTTAACTTAAAAAAGGAAAAAAAGATAGGAAGAATACGCCAATATCTATCTACCAGAAAGAACATTCATGAGTATATGCACACACGTAGAAAGATCAGGAGCATAGATACATATGAATGTACATACATATTTTTACACACACATGGTCAACCTGCATCCCTAAATTTAATTATTTTTAATCAAAAAATGGCTCTATTTACATTTTAGGGCTATGAAATTTACTTTGAAGGAATGTGTCTGTGCCCAAAGTCAGAGAGCCAGAGGGTTCAGCATCCTCCAACCATTTTGATACAGATTTTGCAGTTTTTAGTAGGCATGCCTCGTTGGGAATGGGATGGTGGCTGTTTTCTTCTTTTATTGACAATGAACTGTTTTTCTCTGCTTTTGTTTGTTTTAGTTGTTTTTACAGTGGAATAAAAATGTTCTTGTTCTGCCCTTCCTTGAACTTTCTATTGAAAGAAGCCTAACAACTTCAAGTACACAGAGGTAGATAATAAAGCAATTGAGAGAATAAATACTAAAATGACCTGGAGAGTAAATAGAAAGATGGGATGAGGGGAGTAGTTTAGAAGAGTTCATGGAAAAATTAGGTATGTGTGCATTTTTAGCCTTGTGGAGCTTGGCGTGAGTTGCATACAAACACCAACACCCTCAGTCCTTGGTTGGTATAAAATTCTGAGGCATGTTCTACTTTCTGCCAGAGTCCCCAGTGGCACTGAGCCCCATTGGTCCACAGCAGTAATATGCGCCATATGCAACACACTCTTCACTGGCTTCCTTTGCTTCTGTCTCATTACCTCACTTCCTTTCTGGTGCTGACTGGAATCACCTCCCAAATAAGCTATTTGTGCTCACGTTCCTGATTCAGGGTTTGGTTCTGGGGAAATTCACCTTAAAACAAACCAAATGAAAAACCAAACCTGTTGGTGGTAAGTCGATTCCGACTCATAGTGACCCTATGTGACGGAGTACAACTGCCCCACGGGTTTCCAAGGAGCACTTGGTGGATTCGAACTGCCAACCTTTTGGTTAGCAGCTGTAGTTCTTAACCACTATGCCACCAGGGTTTCCAAATAAGACAAATAACATTAATAAAAATAGAAAACAAAAAAATTAGGGCTGTTTGGGGGGGGGGTTTAAAGGGAAAGGTTTCGTTTGATTTTTGACATTTTGAATAGAGCTTGACTTTTTATTGTATTTTAGCCATACTTTGCTGAATCATATCCATGCAAAATGTAAAATATGATTTAAATTGGTAAGATAAACAAATGTGTGTAAATGACGCATAATTGTGAGGATTTCACATCTGCAAATATTGTACATCTATGTTTTCAAGTTTTGTTGAAGCCTCCTACTATTATGTGGGACTGTCAATTTCTCTTTTCAGTGCT
>NW_004444028.1:957585-959586 GCF_000243295.1 Trichechus manatus latirostris | reverse complement strand
TTCTCAGGGTTTCTTCATTTTTATTCATTCTTTTTTCTGATTTTTCCTCAAACAGAGTTGTATCCAAGTGTTTGTCTTCAATTTCACTGATCCTGTCTTCCATCGTTTCAAACTTGCTCCTCAGCCCTTCAATGACACTGAACATTTCTGAAATCTTATTATTTGTGTTTTGGACTTCTAATTGCTGTTTTTGTATGATTACTAGTTGTGAATTTATTTTAGCGTTTTGTTCCTGTATTATTTTTGTTGAATTCTTCCATTTTTTTGTCTGTGTTTTCCATGAATTTGTCTGCCTTTTCTGTGAATCTGTCTATTTTTTCCTCATTTTTGTCTGCTTTTTGCTTCAACCCTTGGATAATTCTGAATATTAGAGATTTGAATTCACTATCAGTTAGTTCTAGTGCTTTTCTTCTTCTGGAAAGTCATCTGGTATTTTATTTTGGACCCCTACTGGAACCATCCTGTCCTGTTTTTGTATATGTTTTGATATGGTCTGCTGCCTTCAGAGCATTCAGTAGTTATTTTCCTCATTTATTGATTGTCAATGTGTTTGTTTCATCCTGCTTTTTTGTTTTGTTTGGTTATGTCTGAGCAGGTGGGCTGTGTGTTCTTTGTTTGTTTGCTTGTCTGTGGGCATGATACTTTTCACCTCCTTCTCTAATGGGCAGGGTTAGTCACTCCAGCTGAAGGGGAGTTACTGGGATGGGTTGTTTGTGGCACGTACTAGGGCTCACAGTGCGGACCAGGAAGCAGTGCAGGCCAGGTTCCAGTAGGCCGTGCCTGTGCTGCTTGGGAGTGTGATGTTCAGTGCATGGTGCAGGTAGGCAAGAAGGAGGGGCTAGAATGTGATGTATGGAGCTAAGATGGGTATGGGAAAGATGAGAGAGAGGAGAGAGGAACAGGGCCAAAAACATACACACTAACAAAAAAGAGCACTGAGGGAGCTTGCTATTGGAGTGAAGAGATGAGAGACTGAGAAATGGGGAAAAATAAAAATTAAAAAAAAGAAAAAGGGTAAAATAAAAAAATGAATAAAATGAGAAACTGGAAATGAAGAAAGACAAAAAGGGAATAAGAGAGAGAAGAAAACAAAACAAAGAAACAAACAAACAAAAAAGACTAAAAGAAAAAAGAGAAAAAGAAATGCCCCCAGGGATGTCCCTGTGCGTTTGCACAGAGTAAGGGAGTAGCTTCCAAGCCACGTGGTACTGCCCTGCTAGAAGGGGCTCCCAAGCCGAGAAAAGAAAAAGAAAACAAACAAACAAACAAATGAAAACAGAACAAATCAGAGCAAACAAACAAACAAAAAAGCCCCGCGGGTCCCACCAGCATGGCGGCATGGGCCAGGAAGCAGTTTCACCATCGAGCAGTGTTTCACAGCTTTTCAGGAAGAAGCAGAGATGGCACACAGAGCCAGGTATTTGAGAGAAAGGAGGGGGAGATGGTGAGAGGTAAGGAAGAAATCTAAAGAAGTGGAAAAAAAGCAACACCAGCAACCAACAAATGGCACTCAGGGAGCTGGCCAGTGCGGGCGGGTGGAATCTTAGCTACACTGGGGTGAAGCTTGTGCTTCTCGGCCAAGAGACTGTGGCTGCAGGAAGCAGAGGAGGCCAAGTGGGGGTGAAGAAGGGTGGGGAGTGGGAAAGCCTATATCAATGGTTACTGGTCATTCTATCTCCTGCTGGAAGCTCCGTGAAGCTGCTTTCTCATACCCCCTGTTCGCTGATCTCTGATAGGAGTCCAAGACAGCAGATCTGTGCTGCGATAGCTGATAGGGGACCTCTGCATGTATTTCTCCTTGCTCTCTATTCTCGGTCAGTTTCTTATTCCATTCGGTGCTTGACTGAGTTCTTTATCTCTTCATTTGATGCTTAGGGTTTCAGGATTGACGTGTGACTCTGTTTGACTTAGTTTTTCAGATCTTTGCTGTGGAGGGACGGTGTGGTGCTTATGACTGTAGCAACATGTTGCCCCAAAGTATGTTTTCTAGTTTTTTTATTT
>NW_004444028.1:935133-956960 GCF_000243295.1 Trichechus manatus latirostris | reverse complement strand
CCATTCTTCTCTTTTGATGTGTGCATTTAGCGCTATAAATTGACCTCTGAGCGCTGTCTTTGCTGTGTCTTGAAGATTGTGGTATGATGTGTTATGTCAGTTATCAAGGTCCAACTGATGACTGGAATTGTTCTAATCCTAGTTCAATGTTCCCTCTCTGATAAAAAGCACTTTTAGATTGGAAAGTCAAACATACATAAGCACGGAAATGTATCTTTGCCCTAGAGAACATCTGGTGATTGTTCTCTTTTTGAGGGATGAGGGGAATTGGAAACAATGTCTTTACTTGTATAACTTGTATGTACAATCATGACTTATGATGTAAATGAAATACAACTGTGTTTGTCTCTTACTGTCCTTTACATGAAACCCTCATGGGCCTCACGGCTTCAATGCTTAGGTTATTGTCTTGTGGTTATTTTAAGTGCAATCACAGTCTAAATTTAGAAACCATAATATCCTGTCCAAGATATTAACAAAAATTTTGAACTTGACAGAGCAATAAACTTCTACTCTGGCCAAAAGAGGATCTACTGGAGGTTGGAGTCCTGTAGAGGAGAGGGGATAGAGTGAGGGTAGCGAGGTCCTTCTGCTTTATATTCCCTTCCTGCTTGCTTTTTCTCCCACTACTAGCTGTTTTCAGGTTTCCTTCTCTACCTAAGTCTAAGAAGGAAAAGAAGAAAGATAAAGGGATAGGACATTTCTTACTTTGCAGACTTTCAGGCTTTCTGCTCTGTGGTCCTGATAGATGGGTAAAGATGCTGTCCCTAATGAACATGGAAGATTATAAAAGCCAAATTTTTCTTTTGGTGAAGCATTTGCAGGGTATGTGGAGATTCCTTCTGGGTCTCTTACAATTCACTTGATACCTCTATTCCAGATGAGCATTCATAATCCCTTCTTCAGCACCTGTTTACCTGGATTTACACATCCAGTCTCTTTGTGTTGAAGTCTCCTTGGCCCTGTTGGACAGGACTAAGATCCTTTGCTCATTTTCTCTTATACAACACTACTTATCTGACCCTTGGAGGGGCTCAAGCATCTCTTAACCAGTGGGAAACAATGGATCCCAATGCCAAGGCCCTCTCCAGGCTCTACTACAAAAGCCAAGCCTACTGCTACCCTTTAGATTTCTGAGTTTGCCACCCAATAAAGCTTTCTCAGGAGTAAGGCAGGCACCAACTTTTATATCTTCCAACTGCTGGAAACATATTTCAAAGCTCTCTGAGTTAATACGTGTAAAAGCTGAGAACATATCTGGCCTGCCCTAAGAACTCAGTAAGTGTAGTTGTTGTTGTTGCTAGGTGCTGTGGAGTCGGTTCTGACTCATAGCGACCCTATGTACAACAGAATGAAACGCTGCCTGGTCCTGCTCCATCCTCATGATCGTTGTTATGCTTGAGACCATTGTTGCACTCACTTCATCAATCCATCTCATTGAGTGTCTTCCTCTTTTTCGCTGACCCTCTACTTTACCAAGCATGATGTCCCTCTCCATGGACTAGTCCCTCCTGATAACATGTCCAAAGTATATGAGAGGAAGTCTCACCTTCCTCACTTTTGGGAGCTTCCTGGCTGAACTTCTTCCAAGATAGATTTATTCATTCTTTTGGCAGTCCATAGTATATTCAACACTGTTCACCACCACCATAACTCGAAGGCGTCAGTTCTTCTCCGGTCCTCCTTATTCATTGCCCAGCTTTCGCATGCATATCAGGCGATTGAAAACTCCGCGGCGTGGTTCAGGCGTGCCTTAGTCCCTAAAGTGACATCTTTGCTTTTTAACACTTTAAAAAGATCTTTTGCAGCAGATTTGCCCAATGCAGTACGTCGTTTGATTTCTTGACTGCTGCATCCATGGGTGTTGACTGTGGATCCAAGTAAAATGAAATCCTTGACAACTTCGATCTTTTCTCCGTTTATCATGATGTTTATCGTTAAGTATTAGTTGTTATTATTTATCTTTCAAAATTCAACTCAATTGACATTTCCCTAGCAAGTGTGCCTGAATGTATCCAGTCAGTGTTAAGTACGTCGTCCTCAATGTTCTCAATGCACCTTAGTTATACTCGTTTTTGTTTTCAAATTCATATATCTCATTCCTACAAACGCGTTTGCATGACTGTCTCCCATTTAACCTTTAAAGGCAGGGGCTTTGATCTCTTTGTTTTTGTTTCCCAAGCATGTAGCATGTCTGATGGATGTACAAATGGACAGGACAGATTGGATGGTTAGACATCCATTTTATTCCGCATAAACAGATAGATCAGTTTGCTTAATATTGTCAGCAGACTTTTAGCTTTCCTGAGGGAGGTGACTACATGGATAAAGCCTGAATAGCAAACCTGTCTCTGAAAGTTCTCAAAGAGCACAGAAATATGCACAGTTTACACATGACTGTACCAATATTTTCCTATTAAAGCCATAAGAATTTCTAACAAAAACAGTCGAAGAAAGCATCAGATTCTGCTAGATGTTTAATGGTACTGGGCTACGTTCAGAATGGAAAGCAAACAGCTGAGTAATCATTCCATGTGGGTAACGCACTGGAAGAATGTCATTCGAGAATGACGGTTAGCGGCTTCCCATTGTTATTGGGTCATTCTAGCTGATCATTATGTACTCTAGGCCTCAAAGAGAGAAAATAGAAATTTAAAATTGATCAAATTAGCTAAATGATGTAACCATTGAATATTAACATTGAAAGGTAGAATAAAATTAGAAATATCTGTAATTGTAATTATCTGGTAGTTTTAATAAATATGGATAAAAGACTGTAATAAACACGGATTTACATGTAGCCAAATTGCATTATTTTTTCTCTGGATTCATAAAGAAGTTTCAATACTAAATTTGTGCTTTAAAAAATAATCTAAGGTTGATTGGAACTAAAAGGCAGCCAAACAGAAAGAAAACTGATTTCCTTGACCTTCAAAACTGACTTAGTTATTTTTCAGATGGAAACTCCCTGCTGTTATAAAAAGACAGCTGCTAAGAAAAAAAAAACAATAATAATTAAGAGAAAATAATAGTGAAGAAATTTTTTGCTTGTTAATTTTTTTTTTCCTCTCTTTAAGTCAAAATAGTCAAAATGTTCCATTTGTTTTGTTCCATCAGATGTAAATCATTTGGGCATTTTTTGAGCCATGAAAAATAAACTTAGCCCTCATAGTTCTCCATGGATTCCTCTCCATAGCACGGCTCTAAGAATTGCTGTGCAAGCTATGTTGGAACTTCGGGTATGTCCTCTGCGGAACCCTTGTCTTTCCTACTTCAGCCATCTCAAAATAAGCAGCCCCCAAAATTGTAGATGGTAAAATGAAGGGTGCAAACCTCATTTAGACTTACCCTGCCTTTGACTTGCTCTCCGATTTTGGGTAAGTCCTTCAACCTCAGCTTTCGTTATAAAATTGGAGATGTGTACGTTTACTTCCCAAGGTTATTTTAAAGATCAATGAAGTCAATCTTTAATAAGTGCCTTAGAAATTTCTGTATGCCCTGTAAAATAAGATTATTGTTCTAGGAGTAGATTTTGGTTGCAAGGAACAAAAACTAGTTCAAGTAAAGCTGTGGATGAGGAATATTCTGCATTGGGGGAAGGTCCACTCTTCTTTGTCTTCAACTTGGAATGCATTAATGTACTGTACTCCAGCTCAGAAGAACAGATCCCTTGATCCACCAGGTGCCCAGTGGTCTCCTTGAGGCTCATAATTGACATTTTTGGGAAATGTGTTGTTGTTGTTATAAGGACCCCTGCCGGCCCAGTGGTTAAGCACTCAGCTGCTAACTAAAAGGCTGGTGCTTCGAATCCACCAGCCACTCCATGGAAGAAAAATGTGGCATTCTGCTTCTGTAAAGATTTTAGCCTTGGAAACCCTTTGGGGCATTTCTCCCCATCCGATAGGGTCGCTATGAGTTGGAATCAGCAACGGGTTTGGTTTTTTTGTTGTTGTTAGTTGCTGTGCAGTGACTAGGCTCTGATTCATGGTGACTGCATTTATAACAGAAAAAAGGTTGCCTGCTTCCACGCCATCTTCATAATCATTGGTATATTTAAGTCCATTGTTGCAGCCATTGTGATAATTCATCTCATCAAGGGTTTCTTTTGCCTTCTCTGGCCCTCCATTTTACCAAACATTATGTTCTTCTCTAGGGATCAGTCCCTCCTGATGGCATGCCCAAAGTAAGTGGGTCGAAGTCTCGGACAATATTCTGTGATCCGTAGAGTTTTCATTGGCTAATTTTCAAATGTACATTGTCAGACCTTTCTTCCTAGTCTTTCTTAGTCTGGAAGCCCCACTGAAGCCTGGCCACCATGGGTGACGCTGATGGTATTTGAAATGCCAGTGGCATGGCTTCCAGCATTATAGCAACATGGAAGCCACCACGGTATGACAAACTGATAGACAGGTGGTGGTGGAGAATTATAGGTACACTTATATGGTGTAGGAGAACTTGAAGTTCAGGAGGGTATTTAATTCACTCAGTTTCACTGGATGTTTGATGCTGGGGAATCTGAAGCATAGGCTGGGCAATGTTCCTCTTTATACAAGGGTGGCCTTTCCTGAACAATCATCTGCTGACGAAGTCACTAAGTCAGTGCTGTCCAACACATCTCTGGTACTTGGTCTTTCGCCAGGCCCTCAGGTGCCAGTTAATAAGCCACAGGCCAACTATGCATCACTCAAAGAGATGGAGCCCAGAGGCTCCCTAGCTCCCTTTTGCTTTCCTGACCCATCTTCTTCTGGCTTCCTCCTTTAGACATTCTTGTTCAGTTTTTTTTTGACCCCCATGGGTTACTTGCAGCCCTGGTGGCACAGTGGTAAAGAGCTCAGCTGCTAACCAAAAGGTTGGCAGTTCATATCCACCAGCCACTCCTTAGAAACCCTATGGGGCAGTTCTACTCTGTCCTATAGGGTCGTTATGAGTTGGAATCGACTTGATGGCAAAGGGTTTGGTTTGGTTGGTTTATGGGCTAATTACCTATCAGAAAAAGCTTAATGGTCCAACCAGGTGGATTTCCATGACTTAGCAACACAAAATACATTTTATACCCTCACTGAATGTACAGAGGTCAAATCCTTCGAAACACAACTGCTGCTCTTTCCTATCTGGAGTGGAGGGAGACTGACTTATTTTCTTCTTGATACATCATCCTACATCAACAGCTGACAGCTAGGGATTCTTAATAAAGCAGCAAAGCTAAATAAATAGATATATAAAAGCCCAAAACAGGAGTAGAGCTCCCCTGCCTTGCCACAACACCACAGGCGCTTTTCTGGATTTCCAAGTGAGGAAATAAAAGTACCATCACCAGGCGTCACAGGGAGGAGAGCTGGGAAGGCAGTTGCTGACAAACCCATCTCTCGGAGGCCACCCTGTTTTCTCTCTTTGTATTTTGCTCCATTCCCCCTTTTTATTTCCCACTTTTCTCTGCATACTCCTCTTGCACTTACCCAGCATGGCACTGATCCCTGACTATGCCACAGAGCACCCAACTTCACTTGCTAACAGTCTCTGGGTCTCTTAGATCAGAAAGAAAATCAGATTAGCCCAGATCTGTGGTCCTTTCTAATGGTGACACCCTGAAAAAGACCACCAAGATTACCAATTGACCAACAAAATTCTTTGTTGATAAAGCAAAGTCAAGTAAATTGCTTACTGCAGTAAAGGAGACCAGTATTTTGACAGTCTTATTAGCATCAAAGGCACCCTGGTGGCACAATGGATAAGTGCTCAGTAGCTGACTGAAAGGTCTACTGTTCCAACCCACCAAGCTGCTCAGCGGGAGAAAAGACCTAACAATGTGCTGCTGTAAAGATTATAGCCTAGGAAACCCTGTGGGGCAGTTCTCCTCTGTCCTGTAGGGTCACCATGAGTTGGAATCGAGTTGACAGCACACAACAACAACAGCAGTAGAATCAAGGTCCCTGGTGGCACCTGCGGTTTTTGACCAGCCACTAACCCAAAGGTTGGCAGTTGGAACCCACTCCACAGCACCAGGGAAGAAAAGCTGGTCGAACTGCTTCCGTAAAGACATATGTTAGAGTAGAACTGTGCTCCTAGGGGTTTTCAGTGGCTGATTTTAAAGAAGTAGATTGGCAGACCTTTCTTCCGAGGCACCTCTGGGTGGAACTGAACCACCAATCTTTCGGTTAGCAACAGAGTGCATTAACTATTTGCACCACAAAGGAAGGCTAATTGAGTAATAATCTGTTGTTCAGATAAATTAATTTAGGGTAATTCCTGAAACAACCAACAAAGTCATCTAGAACTTCATCTTCCTGGGCTAGAGTTTCCTGGAATAGTAAAATCGTGTTAATTCAGAGAAGCCCTGATGGCGCAGTGTTTAAGAGCTATAGCTGCTAACCAAAAAGTTAGCAGGTCGAATCCACCAGCTGCTCCTTGGAAACCCTATGGGGCAGTTCTACTCTGACCTACAGGGTCGCTATGAGTTGGAATCGACTTGATGGCAACAGGTTTGTTTTTTTTTTTTTTTGGTTTTGTTAATTTAGACAATGAGTTGTGTGGTTGTAGACGGTTTTCAGCTCTCAGTTCTCAGTACTAACTCTTACTAGAGTCACCCAGAGGAGGGAGAGTGTTGAAAAAAATGTACCTCTTCCCTTACCAGGCCATTAAACTTCTATCTCTGAGGGAGGTGCTTGGGCATTGGAAAACTTTTAAAAAGCTTCCCAAGTGATTCTAATGTTCAGCCAGGGTAATAAACCAATGGCTTAGATCACCCCTTGAGCCAGGCCACATAAGTCACATGTATTTGGCCAACCAATGGTTTCTCCCAGTTTGGCTCAGTTAATTATCTGCGTTCAGAGGGCAGCAGAGTCACGTGAAATATAAGATTGCCTGTTCTGGTTCCCCTTCTGGTTCTGAGGACTGTGGGTGGGATAGGTAACTGGAAACTTGTCTACTAGACGAATTTATCATCCCTAGGGTGTGCCTGCTCTGGGATGAATCACAGAATGTGCACTCCACCCACATTTTTTATCCAGGTGGTAAAGGCCAACACCCCTGGAAGTCACAGGGGTTTAAAGTGCCAGTACATGGGCATGTCTAGAGCCTGTGTAGGCTGTATGCACACCAGGTGCCATGGCCGCTGATGATGACTAGAAGTGGGTGGAGGAACCACAGGGGATCTTGTTATTCCTGGGGCACAGCCCACAGCCTCTAAAGAACAGTCACTGAAAAGTTAGTGAATCAGCTAATCAGTGTGGGAGAGCCAGATTTTGGTCAGGAAAGGCTGTGGGAAGCATCAGGGAAATAGAGATGTGGGAGAATGACTGGAGGCTTGTTAGGACAGGGAAGGGGCTTAGCAGAATTTAGATAAGTGTTTCATGGTGTTCTTGGTGGGGGAGGGTAAGCTGGGTAGAAACTAGAGAAGAGACACTAGGGAGAGTGTCAGAAAGAATCTGGCCTCATATTAGCAGAGAAGGAAACAAGATCCAGTCTAGGGATACTTGTTGGTGATGCTTTGATCTCAGGCCACTTAACAAAGGTAGAACTCTACGGATTACATACAGTGACCAATGACAGCCAACAGGGAGTGGAGGATTAGTAACAGGAAATGTGAAGGGAAAATATTTCAGTGTTTCCTCCAATATCACAAAGCCAAAAAACTAAACAAGAAATTGCTGAGGCCAAAGAAGAAAGAAATGCCTCCGAGAGCTGTTATTCTCAGGAAGGAATCTGATGGCACTGAAGTCATGGAGTTACTACTTATGGATCAGGGAAATCGTATGGGACAACTACTGAACTAGTACTGTTTATTTGCTAATTCCAGGTGCCGCGCTAAATGTTGGAAACCCTGGTGGCGTAGTGGATAAGAGCTACAGCTGCTAACCCAAATGTCGGCTGTTCGAAGCCACCAGGTGCTCCTAAATGTTACCTCATGATGTCTACCACTAAGAATTTCAGATCCCAGAGGAGAAGACAGAACATGTGAGAGGACAATTGCAAAGATGGTAAAAAAACAAAACAACAACAAAAAAGAAAACTTCTCTGGAAAAAAATGTTAAAAATGCAAAACAAACATGAAATTGTAAAGTAACGCAAACACTAAAACATCTTCCTAAATAATACTGGGTCACAGTGGAAATCAGAACACGAATTCAAAAATACAGGGACTGGATGACAATAAAAACAGTATACGGAAACTGTGGGATGGTGGTACTAAAGAAGCACAGAGTGAATTTAGAATCTTATTGCTTTACTTATTTATTAATAAACCAGCAGTATTAAAAAAATTTGTTAAGTGTACAAACTCCACAAGCTGAAAAAATTCAATAGAGTAAACTCAAAGAAAGTAAGAGGAAGACATGGTAAAGTAAAAAAAGTGATAAAATACAAAAAGTAAAAATAATAAAATAAAAAAATCAACAGACCTAAAGTTGCTTTATTCAAAATACTAATGTAATAGGCAAAATTATAATAAATTTATTTCGAAAAAGAAGGCACAGATAAACAATATTCAGAATAAAAAATGAGTCAAACGTGGATAGATGAGGAATTTTAAAATTCGTAAGAGAATTCTATGAACAATTTTATGCTAACAACTTTCGCGTTTATACGAAGTTATGGGTTTTTATGGAAAGATATAAATTCATCAAAATTGACTCAAGGAGAAATAGAAATGCTAAATAAACCCAAAATCATTACAAAAGTTGCAGGAATTATGAAAATATTCACTTCCTTGCCCCCAAAGTCATTGGGCCTAGATGGATTTACAGGGGAAATTTACCATTTTTCTAAGGAGCACACATATAACCCTGAGTTTATACTGTCTTGGAAAAAAGAAAAAGAGAAAAATTGTCTAACTCATTTTTGAGGTTAGTATTTTTTTCCCCAAACTAGAAAATTCAATATTTCTTATAAACAACTTCATTTATTAACATAAATATAAAAATATTAAATTCAATACTAGACAATAGAGACCTAAACCAGAAACCAAACCCATTGCTGTCGAGTCGATTCCAACTCATAGTGATGCTATAAGATAGGGTAGAACTGCCCCATAGAGTTTCCAAGGAGGGCCTAGCGGATTTGAACTGCCAACCTTTTGGTTAGCAGCCATAGCACATAACCACTACACCACCAGGGCTTCCAGATAGAGACCAGTAGTGTACAAAAAAGATGTCATGGCCGATGGGTAGTTTTATCTCAAGAATGTATGGACGCTCCAATATCAGAAACTCCATTAATGCAATTCACTATATTAATAGACTCTAGAAGTAAGATCATTTGATTGATTACTTAAATAAAATAAAAAAAGATTCAACATTTATTTATTATAAATAACTTTAGAAAATTAGAAATAGAAGAGAAATCTACAGCAAATATCATACTTACTAGAGAAGCTTTAGAATCATCCCCACTGAAGGCAGGAATACGATGAGTACGCATATCACAGTTACTATCCAACAGAGTAGTGGAGGTCCTGAATGATGGAATAAACAAGGGGATGCAGGTAAAGAGTGAAGTTTAAGGGTTAGTAAGGAAAACAAAAAAATGTCATTGTTTCCAGATAATACTATTGTCCACACAGAAACTTTGCAACCCATTAGAACTAGTAAGGGTTTCAGCAAGTTTGCTAGCATCAATCTACAACACTTTATGCATTCAATGAAATTATAAGAAAAATTTCCATAAAATTAATTGCAGAACCTGGCAAACTGATTTTAAAATCATATGGGAGAGTCAAAATCTAAGTCAATAAACTTCTCTTCAAACGCCATCTACAGAATTTATAACATTATAGAAATTAAAACAGTGCCACCCTAGCACAGGAATAGACACATTAATATTACATTCTGCTGGCAAAATGGACTAGTCAATAAATAGTTTTGTGGCAAGAGGTTTCCCATATTAAAAAATAAAATTCGTATCTCACACGTTATAGAAAATAAGCTCCAGATTGAACATTTAAATATAAAAAACTAAATTTAAAAACTAAAGGCAAGAAATGACTCTTTAAACAAGCTATAGAAGTATGTCTGTTAAAAGGTAAAGATTGATCATTTGATTACATTAGCATTTAAAAATTTCAAATGACACCAGCTAACATAAATATAAAAGTGCAGGGTATATTTACAACTTACAAAATGGGTAATGGATAAGTATTAAAAAATACATAAAGAGCTTCTATAAATCCATGTGAAAAGAGGTCGAACACCAAACAGAAAAAACAAAGAAATGAACCTAAGTAATTCATGGATGAGGAAATCCCTATGATTAGTACGTATTTTTAAAATGCTCAACCTTCGGAGGTCAGGTTAATGCAAACTAATCCAGCTATAAGATACTTTCTCACAACCTTAACACTGACCAAGAAAATAAAATCAAATAAACAGTAGCATTGGCAAGATTATAGAGACACAACTATTTCATATCCTACCAGCTTGTAAAATTCCCTTGGAAATCAATTTGGCCTCATTTTACTAAATCAGAAAATGACCCTGCAATTCAACCTCTAGGTGTAACTCCTCGAAAAATTCTTACACATGTATACAAGCAGACACTTACTAGGATGCTCACTGAATTGTCAATTGTAAAGCAAAAAATTAGAAATAATCCATTGGTGGAAGAATCAATGAATGATGATTTATTTATATGAGGGAGTATCATATGTCAATAAAAATAAATAGACTAGAAGTATCAGCATAGATAAGTAATAATGAGTGAAAAAGAAAGTTGTAAAAGGTACGTATAGTATGATACCATTTATATAATTTAAAAATATAGGGCAATAATACATTTCATTTATTGATATATACATATATGTAGAAAAGATACACAAGTATAGATTGCATATGCAATAAATTCATGAGAACAATTGTCTCTGGAGAGAGAATTGGGATTTGGGATGATATCACAACTTTTGGTGTAGTATTTTATTTTTAAAAATCTAAAGAATATGTTCTATAATATTACTTATTAATTTCTATTTGATTGGCTCATGGTGGTTGTTTATATTTTCCTTTGGCTTTACTTATTTAAAACAAACAACTCAAAAAGAAAATATGCAAACAAAAAAGCCCAAACTCATGTGCTCTGCACAATATTCGGTGAATTGTAGAAATTTATCAAATACTGCATAGGGCAACAAAATGGCACAGTGGTTAAGAAACTGGCTGCTAACAAAAGGTCAGCGGTTTGAATCCATCAGCTACAACTTGGAAACCCTATGGGGCAGTTCTACTCTGTCTTATAGGGTCGCTATGAGTCTGAATCAACTCTATGGCAATGGAATACAGGGCAGCAAGAATGCCAAGGACCGCAATATTTAGTTCATGCTCCCAAGGAGCTCGTAATATCTAAACACATACACACACAAATGTGCAGACACACACACACACACACACACACACACACTAGTATAAGTTTAAATACAAACTTTTATGAAAGCACAGAGGTAGGAGCTATTAATTTCTTATTTAGGAAAGAGAAGTCAAGAACAACAGCAAAGAAGACAGCATTTTAGATTGGCTGCTAAGAAAGAGTAGTTTTCTCTATGGCTGTCAAAAGGACAAATGGTGTTCAGGGGGAGGGAATAGGATGAATAAAGGCATGAAAATGTAAAACAAGCAGACATTTTCATCACACTTAGCATTTGTCATTGGAACATTGGATCTTATCAATTGTAGAGGTAAGTGACAGAAAATGGACCTAGAAATTATGGCTAGTTAGAAAAGGTCCTAGAATGCCAGCTTAAGGAGTTTGGAGTCTGAAGGGGACATTTCAGTAAAATAATGATGTTGGCAATGTGGAGGATGGTTTGAGCTGATGTGAGTCTTGAGGAAGGATTGCAGAAATCCAGGTAAGAGATGCCATCATACGTAACTAAGTGATGGGCAATATTTAGACACAGTCACCTTCGCGTCAGCCACTACAAATACAGCCTTAAAACTTCAAAGGTAAACTAAAGGTCAGAACTGGAAGGATCAGTTGGCTTGTGGCAACCCCAGAAAGAAGCCAGTGTTGAGGCTGGAAACAGCTGCAAAAGCAGAGCACAAACTTGCTCTTCACCAAGTGGAGAAAGTGTTCTGTTGACCATCTATTACTCATTATAAATAATAAATAAATGAATGAATAAGCAACACTCTCTAGGCAAAGAGGGTTTTCTTTGTTTGTTTGAGAAGTAAAACCAGCTTTCTTGAATGGTTGTACTGTAAACAGGAGCCCTTTGTAACTGCACCCTTAAAAGTCTGGTGAACCTGCCAAAGGGTGGGTCACCTTGGCTCCAGTGGTAACACAGGCTGGCTTCTCTACAGGAAAACTGAATATTTGCAGTAAACCATAAAGGACCCTGAAAGCACTAGTTTGAGTGACACTGGTGGATTTGAAATTATTCTAAGGCAGAATTTTTGCTTTGTCCTCAACTCACCCTCACTGTAGTGAAAAAAATGCTCTGGGTGTCAAGGCCTTTGAGCTTGCCTTACTTTTGTCCTGATCATTCCATGAGTTCTTTAGAAAGTTGCTTCACCTTTCTGGGCTCCAGAACCCTCATCAGGAAGAAAATTTTATTTCCCTCAACTTATTGCATCTTGGCCTGGTAGCACGGGATTTGATGACCATGTTACTCAGTAGTTTAGCTCAACTTGCTGATTCAATAACTTTCTTTCAAATCTTTTCCTCTAATTCAAGGAAGGGAGTGCAATTCTGGAGGTGTCTAAAAGTATTTTTGTTTCCCTCTAGCCTTTGAGGGCAGTAATGACTCAAATGTGATAACCAATCCTTACAGAATTAGACACAGAGCAATAATTCAAGGCGTAACCAGATGAAGATGGGTGTAGCTCTACTAATCCCAAAGGACCTGAGAGCTTGACACCAGGGTGATTGTCCCATCAGTGTGAGTGGACTTTCTGGACTTTTCTACATTGCCTACGACAGAGACTAGGCTTCCTAGAGAACTCTTTCAGGGATGAGTTAGGTGATTGTACTATTTTTATGGCTCTTATTTCTGTTCCGAACATCTGGCCCAATCAGAGGGTCACCATGTCTGTTATGCTGAGGTTAAAGAATTTATCCATCACACACCTCAGAGTTTTGTTAGTGAATTCAAAGTAGGGTTTATGTTTCCCTTTTAAGAAGGGATTTGGGACAGATAATCTAAAGGGCCTTTCAAAAATCAATATTCTTAGTCTTGCCAAGGGCTTGCAGTTCTTTGCTCGGAAGATGGGGGACAACATGGAAAAAGTTTTGATAAGGGTCTTTAGTAACTGTGAAACCTTGGGCAAATTATTTAAGGCCTAATGATAAAAAAAAAAAAAAAAAGGGTTATGATGATCATTTGAAGGAGAAGTTTCTTGTAAAATACTTTACAGCAAAGGAGGTACTCAATACATATGAGTTCAAGTTACTATTCAGTATTATCAACCAGGAAAACATCAACAACAAAAACAAACAAAAAAAGACTTTTGCATTTAAGTAGCAACTTCCAATTTCAAAATTCCATTTTTGTTAACAATTTTTCGTTTTATTTTTAAGACAAAACCCATTGCCATTGAGTCAATTCCAACTCATAGTGACCCTATAGGACAGAGCAGAACTGCTCCATAGGAGTTCCAAGGAGTGGCTGATGGATTCGAACTACCAACTTTTTGGTTAGCAGCTGAACTCTTAACCACTGCACCACCACGGCTCCTTTTAAGACAAAGAATAACGTTACGAGTAGGTTACAAAATCAAAGCAAACCAGTTCCCATTGAGTTGATTCCAACTTATGGTCACCTCTTGCGTGTCAGAGTAGACCTGTGCTCCATAGGGTTTTCAATGGCTGATTTTTCAGAAGTAGATCACCAGGCCTTTCTTCTAAGGCAACACTGAGTGGACTTAGACCTCCGCCTTTCAGTTAGCAGCAAGGCGCTTAACCGCTTGTGCCACCCGGAGACATCTAAGTAGGTTATAGTCTGTGAGAACGTGTTAGAAGTGGGAAATGGGATTTTGATTTTACTTGCCTATTTACTGATCTTCTCTTGCACCTGCTGCTGTGCCATTGGAGACTGCTGTCATGCCTCAGAAACCAATGCATTTCTCTGGAACTCCCTTGGACCTCTCTCTTTCCATTGATCTTGCTGGATAAAACTCCAACTCTGGGTAAAGCCAATTCTCTGTTTACTCTCAGTTCACACCTGAGCAGACAAGCATAGCTAGAGAAGAGCTGACAACTATACTCTGGACTCCCTTTAGATTTACAGCCACAAACATCACATGGGATCTTAGGGCTACCAAGCAAGCTGACTACAGTTTGTGAGTCAATACACCCTTCTCCTCTCTTAGACACCTATTTTACACCTTTTCACATATCTGAAAACCTCTCTCATCTCCTCACTGATAGCATATGACTTTGCTTGTAATTTTTACCTGGAAAAAAGTAGCCTTCAGTATCAAACATCTTCATCCTCCCACCAACAAACTACAGCTGAGCTGCATCATAACCCACAGTCTGTGCTGGCCCTTCTGTTAAAAAGGTGAGTTATCACTGTTCCTATTAGAGGTCAGAATTTTCACTTGTGCACTGAATCCCATTTCCTCTCATTTTTTCAAGGACTTTACTTTCATGTCATCAATTTCAGACTTCTTACCAAACCATTCGTATCAGCAAAATCTGTTGTAATAGATTTGTTTAAAACAAGCAAACAAACCAACTAATTTTAAAATCCTTTTAAATCCTGTCCAGGGTTTTCTGCCCCTCAGAAAGCAGACTGTGTGTGCTCTCCTCACCCATTTCTTCCTGTTCTCTTTTAAATACACTCCAATCAGGAACCTATTCTGCTAAAACCACTTGTCTGAATCAACACCAATCTTCACAAACCAAGTCCAACCATTAGTTTTTGATCCTTTTATTATTTATTAGTTCTCAATCATTTTATTATTTAGAAATAGCATCAGCAGAGTTGTTTGTTTCCTTCTTGAAATACTTTCTTCTCTTGGTTATCAGTACCTTGTTAGTTAGACAAACATGCTTTTAAAATCATTAAGGGCATTTTTTCCCCATCAGCTTTATATGTAACCTAAAATACGGAGAGTTCTCTCTCAAAAAAGAATGTCAATGTGGCTTTTGGGGTAGACAGCGACCTTCAATTATTTTCATGGGAAATGCACAAAGTCTAAGAGAATTGCATTCAGAAAAACACTACCAACTTTTATAAAAACGAGACTGAAAG
Organism: Trichechus manatus latirostris; assembly: GCF_000243295.1. Classification (NCBI taxonomy): domain Eukaryota; kingdom Metazoa; phylum Chordata; class Mammalia; order Sirenia; family Trichechidae; genus Trichechus; species Trichechus manatus. The sequence continues at coordinate 941,785 of NW_004444028.1, read as the reverse complement.
AAGTCCAAAAGAGAGGAAAAAAAAAAAAAAAGCTTTGGGCTCCCAAATTTATATGGTCAGGCAGTAAGCTGAGAAATATACTCAGCCGTAAACACAGACCATGTCTTGCTGAAAAGGAAAGACATCTCAGAGGTCAGAGTCAAGATAGAGGAGAGCATTTGGATTAATTTATCATTCAGATTGAATTGGAAATATTGGATTAAGGAATTTTATCAAAAATCATTCCTTGTCCCTGGAGTAAGGGGTTCTGAGATCATGTGCTAGCTGGATTTCAGAATTGCTATGGGCCAGTGATTATTATGTGCGTCCTGTGCATCCCCATTTTGAGTGAGAGTGTCTATAGCTGTTATCCTGCCATTGTAATTGTATGTCAGATAACTTGTTTTTTTTTTTTAGAACACATTGAATCGAGAGCAATGGAGCTTCATTCACATCCAGAACTGATGCAAATTGCAAAATTCAGGACTTTGATACAGATATCATGAGTAGATGATATTTGGGGACCTTGTTATGGTTGAGTGTAATTTGCATGTGGGAGGGAAAAGAATCATAACCAGAAATTAATATATTAACAGCCTCCATGAATCTTGCTTCCTGGTGTTTGTGCCCTTCTGTTGTCACCTCCCACATGAACTCAGGGACACCTGTGACTTTCTTGGGCCAATAGGAAAACAGCAAATACGACAAACCAGGTACTTAAAAGGGGCTACTGCATTTGAGCTAACCTTCTTGTGACCTTTGACCATGCTGTGAAGAAATCTGGGAATAGAGGCCAAGCAATCCCAGCTATCCTAGCTAAGTTTATCCCCTGTCTATTCTGCCAGCTGCATTCAACCACATAAATGAGTGCAGGTGAGATTGGCAGAATAACCACCCTTCCAATCTAAAGAATCATAAGAAATAATCAGTTCTCATTGTTTGATGCCACTAAGCTTGAGGGGTATTTGTTGAGAAGCAATAGATAGCTGATAAAATATGTTCTTGGTTTCTAGAGAGCCAAGTAGCAGTTATATCTTATTGTTGTTGTTAGGTGCAGTAGAGTCAGTTCCGACTCAGAGCAACACCATGTGCAGCAAAAGGAAACACCGCCTGGTCCAGCACCATCCTCACAATTGTTGTTATGCCTGAGCCCATTGTTGTGGCCACTGTGTCAGTCCATCTTGTTGAGGATCTTCCTCTTTTTCACTGACCCTCCACTTTACCAAGCATGATGTCTTTCTCCAGGGACTGATCCCTCCTGATAACATGTCCAAAGTCTGTGAGACAAAGTCTCGACATCCTTCCTTCTAAGGAGCATTCTGGCTGTACTTTTTCCAAGACAGATTTGTTCATTCTTTTGACAGTCCATGGAATAGTCCATGTTCTTTGCCAATACTATGATACAAAGGTGTCAATTCTTCTTTAGTCTTCGTTATTCATTGTCCAGTTTTGTGTGCATATGAGGCAATCGAAAAAACCATGGCTTGGGTCAGGCGTACCTTAGTCTTCAAGGTGACATCTTTGCTTTTTAACACTTTAAAGAGTTCTTTTGCAGCAGATTTGCCCAATGCAATGCATCTTTTGATTTCTTGACTGCTTCTTCCATGGGTGTTGATTATGGACCCAAGTAAAATGAAATCCTTGACAACTTCAATCTTTACTCTGTTTATCGTGGTGTTGCTTACTGATCCAGTTGTGAGGATTTGTGTTGTATTTATGTTCAGGTGTAATCCATACTGAACTCTGTAGTCTTCAATCTTCATCAGTAAGTGCTTCAAGTCCTCTTCACTTTCAGTAAGCAAGTTTGTGTCATCTGCATAACACAGGTTGTTAATGAGACTTCCTCCAATCCTGCATATAGTCCACCTTCTTGGAATTTTTGCTCAGCATACAGACTGAATAAGTATGGTGAAAGGATACAACCCTGAAGCACACCTTTTCCAATTTTAAATCACTTTATATCCCTTTGTTCTTTTCAAACGACTGTCTCTTGATCTATGTACAGTTTCCCCGTGAGCACAATAAGTGTTCTGGAACTCTCATTCTTTTCAATGATACCTATAATTTATGATCCACACAGTCAAATGCCTTTCCATACTCAATAAAACATAGGTAAACAGCTTTCTGGTATTTTCTGCTGTCAGCCAGGATCCATCTGACATCAGCAATGATATCCCTCATTCCATGTCTTCTTCTGAATCAGACTTGAATTTCTGGCAGTTCCCTGTTGATGTGCTGTTGCAACCACTTTTGAATGATCTTTAGCAAAATTTTATTTGCATGTGATATTAATGATATTGCTCAATAATTTCCACATTCAGTTGTATCACCTTTCTTTGGAATAGGCATAATTATGGATTTCTTCCAGTCAGTTGATAGCTGTCTTCCAAATTTCTTGGCATAGACGAGTGAACACTTCAAGTACTGCATCCATTTCTTGAAACATCTCAGTTGGTATTCCTTCAATTCCCGGAAACTTGGTTTTTGATAATGTCTTCAGTGCAGCTTGGACTTCTTCCTTTAGTACCACCAGTTCTTGATTATATGCTACCTCCTGAAATGGTTGAACGTCAACCAATTCTTTTTGGTACAGTGACTTTGTGTGTTCCTTCCATCTCCTTTTGATACTTCCTATGCCCTTCAGTACTTTGCCCATAGAATCTTTTACTATTGCAACAAGAGGCTTGAATTTTTTCTTCAGTTCTTTCAGCTTGAGAAATGCCAAGCATGTTCTCTCTTTTGGTTTTCTAACTCCAGGTGTTTGTGCCTGACATTATAATACTTTACTTTGCCTCCTGGAGTCACCCTTTGAAATCTTGTGTTCAGCTCTTTTACTTCATCATTTCTTCCATTCACTGTAGCTACTTGATGTTCAAGAGCAACTTTCAGAATCTCTTTGGACATCTATTTTGGTCTTTTCTTTCTTTCCTGTCTTTTTAATGACCTCTTTCTTTCTTCATGTATGATATCCTTGATGTCATTCCACAGCTCATTTGGTCTTCAGTCTTATTTAAATTCAGTTAAGACTACTCATAGGTGCCCTGTTGCTAGGAGTCAGAATCGACTTGATGGCATCAGGTTTGGGATTTTTTTAAATTTATTTTTTAACAGAACTAAATGTCCAGTTCTGCCATATAGTGAAATATTTGATGGAAGAATAATCTCTGCTAATTGTTTTTGGCCAAAATATCAGGTTATGGAAAACAGTAAGATAGTATTGAGAGCTGAAAGCAGTTAAGAAAAAGATATTAACAAATGCTAATATAATAATTGATTTTATTACTATTTGTAGTTCAGTTGGAGCTCTGGTGGTATAGTGGTTAAGAGCTCAGCTGCTAACCAAAAAGTTGGCAGTTCAATCCACCAGCTGCTCTTTGGAAATCCTATGGGGCAGTTCTACTCTATCCTATAGAGTCACTATGAATCAGAATTGACTCCACAGCAATGGGTTTGGTTTTTTGGCTTTTCAGTTGGCTGCCATTTTAACACATTCTTATCTGCACACCTGAGACCACGTATCTATATTTTGGGAAGCAGAATAGCATGCTTAGAAGTTAGTAAGGCAGAGTTGGTCACATTATCTTGTGAGATACCATAAGTATTTTACCTTAATTGTACCTCAGTTTCCTCACAAGTAAGCGGAAAGATAATAATGGTTCCCGCATGTCACGGAATTATTGTGAAGATTCATGGAATTTATATATATAATCTCTTTTAAAAAGTGCCTGGCATATACTAAACATTACATACACATTAGCTTTAATTATTGGTGGAGAGATCAGTAGTCTGGGTAAGAAGAACACTGTCTTCTGATCTTATCTGTGCTACTCTCTGATTATGTATCGTCTTGGGCAATATATATTTAATCTCTCTGAGCAGCCTCCATTTTCTCTTCTATAAAATGTTCATAATATTTCTTTATGATGCTTTAATGGAATATTGGGTACAAAAGCACTGTGTAAAAAATTAAATTTAAACTTTTATTGTTTTAAACAATTGCTGGTTTCCTAATGAACCATGGGTCAATCACTAGTCTGTGACTAATAAAAATGAGAATGAAATGTTCCCTTTTAGGACCAGAAAACATGATCACTTGGAACACAGATTGTTAAAAAATTAAGGCATTTTTGATTTATCAGTTTAATTCCCTTACTTAACATACATTTATGCTGTTCCTGAAGAGGTAAGTGATGAGGTGTCATTGGCAGAAATAGAACTAGAATTATCTTCCAGATTCCAGTCCTACAATTTTTTTGCTAAAGAATACCTAAGCCAACTCAAAGGCTACAGACTATTTCTATTCATGTTTATTTTATGTTTCTCAGAGCAGATGCTATTAACTCAATATCTATACATATTTTTAATTTCCTTAATGCTAAAGCATGTGAGCCTACTGGACTATTATATTTGGCCATGAGTATCTTTCCACTATTTCTGCACTAAGCACTAATGATTAGGTTCTTTTGGAAATTTGGCATTGCTTTCTGAACTAGAATTAAAGAAAGTCTTCTGCTGAAACAACTGGAAACATCACACATGTTCTATTAATTGCATTGTGCCAGAGTCAGCCTCGTAATTCCATTTCTGATTTTGTCTGGACAAGTCCAAATTAGCTACTACATGACTAGTGTCCAGACAGCGTTTCATAATCAAAATTGGTTTGCAAGCAGTGTGAGCTTTGGCTAGAGCTATGTTTTCCTGTGCTCTTGTAAACTGCCTAGTTTAGAGAGAAGTAAGACTTGGACAATTGCAGGTTTTCTAATGAACCTTCTTGAGAGGTTCATAATTGAACAAGACTCTTTGGGGATTAGTTACACTAACATTTTTCAAAGTAAATGTAGAGAACAATCAGTCCCCTCCCACAATTTGCCACAGGGACAGGAAGCAAAAATTTTGTAAGTGGGTCACTAGGGGCAATAGTGAGTGGTGCCGCTTCCATTTCTACCACTTGATTCCTGGACTCATGAATCCTAGCTATGGAAGAAACAGCCCCATGTATTGGATACTGGCTTAGCATGTATACAGCCTGGAGAGCATTGCGCCAACCCTGCAAGATATTGACACTTGGATGGCACCATAATTGTATCTTTAGAAGGCCATTCCATCATTCTATCAAGCCAGATAGTTTAGGATGATGGGGAACATGGTAAGATCAGTGAATTCCATAAGTATGGGCCCATTGCTGCACTTCATTTGCTGTGAAGTGAGTTCCTTGATCCATGAGCCCATAGGTGCAGACAGGGAGAGGGCAGATAATATGACAGGAGTGGAGATGATGGGCAATTTCAGGTTTTCTAATGAACCTTCTTAGAAAGTTTCATGAAGTGATAGAGTATATTTGAACAAGAAAGACTCTTTGGGGATTACTTAGACTTATGTTTCTCAAACTAAGAGTGGAGAACAACCAAACCTCCTATCTGTCAGATATAAATACTTTTAGAAAATAAAATAAAATTAATTACTAGGAAAATTAACTCATTGCTTAAGATGATGGTAAGGTTCTATCATCCTCTTAGCAAGGTATTATGATTCACATATTATATGTAAAACAAGGTTATTAGCGGCAGGCAAGAGGAAGAGGAAAAGAGGGACTAACTGCTTAGGCGACATTGATGGAAAAAGTTGGAAACTGATCCTGGTGATGTTTGCACAACACGATGAACACAATTAATGCACAAAATTGTATGTGTTAAGAGTATTGAAGCAGCAAATGTTTTGTTACATACATTGATGGTTCAGTGGTAGAATTCTTATCTTCCATGCAGAAGATCCACGTTCGATCCCTGGCCAACGTGCCTCATGCGCAGCCACCACTCATTCGTCGGTGGAGACTTTCATGTTGCTATGATGCCCAGCAGGTTCCAGTGGAGCTTCCAGACTAAGATGAACTAGGAAGAAAGACCTGCTGATCTACTTCTGAAAATCAGCCAGTGAAAACCCTGTGGACCACAACTGTCCAATCCACACCAGGGATGGTGCAGGACTGGGCAGCATTTTGCCCATGGGGTCACCATGAGTCAGGGACCGACTTTATAGCAGCTGACAATAAATATTCACTTCTATAACACACTTTGCTGCCATTAACTTGTATTCTTTTTCTAAACTACTTTATTACAGAAAAATGCATGAAAGAAATATATGGATTAGTGCAGCTTGAGCACATTTGTAACCATCATACAGGTCAGAAGTAAAACTTTGCCAGCCATGCTTGCATCCTTCCAGATGCTCTGTCCCCATCACATATTTTCCTTTCCTCCTCTACCAAAGTAACCACTATCTTGATATTTATAGTTATCACTTCCTATAAAAAAGTGTACAATCCAAAACATTGTAGTTTTTGCTTGAAAAAAAATACCCTTTAAGTCTCTTTAAATTTATAGGTTTCCACTGCATTTTTGTTTTTTGTTTTTTTTATCATTCATTGTTGAATCAATAACATTGTGATCCTGTAGAATTTCCCACAGTATGAATTTTGTGTCACCTTGCTGTGTTTTGGCTTATAGCAACCCTATGTGACAGAGTAGAACTGTCCTATAGGCTTTTCTAGGCTGTAATCTTTTATTTTTTTTTAATTTTTTTTTATTTTATTGTACTTCAGGTGAAGGCTTACAGAACAAATAGTTTCTCATGAAACAGTAGTACACATGTTGTTTTATGACATTGGTTAACAACC
>NW_004444028.1:926232-927270 GCF_000243295.1 Trichechus manatus latirostris | reverse complement strand
CAGGAAAAAGCAAAGATGGCGCACGGAGCCAGGCACTCGAGAGAAAGGAGGGGGAGGTGGTGAGAGGCAAGCAAGAAATCCAAAGAAGCAGAAAAAAAAAAAAAAAGCAACACAAGCAGCCAACAAATGGCACTCAGAGAGCCAGCCAGTGCGGGCTGGTGTTTCTGGACGAGAGACTGTGTCCACAGGAAGCAGAGGAGGCCGAGTGTGGGTGAAGAAGGGTGAAGAGTGGGAAAGCATATATCACAAATTGCCAGTGCTCTGGAGCCCTTCAGAAAGAAGCAAAGGTGGCGCACGGAGCCAGGCACTTGAGTGAAAGGAGGGGGAGGTGGCAAGAGGCAAGTGAGAAATCAAAAGAAGCAGAAAAAAAGAGCAACATTAGCAGCCAACAAATGGTACCCAGAGAGCCGCCCGCTTGGGTGTGTGGAATCCAAGTAGCCGGCACCTCCCGGTCAAGAGACCGTGGCCGCGGGAAGCAGAGGAACAAACGAACAAAAGCCCCAGGATCCCACCAGCGCAGCAGACCAGACTGGGAAGCAGCTGCACACTCAAATGGAGCCCCGCAGCCCCTCAGGAAGAGGCAAAGATGGCGCTTGGAGCCAGGCACTCGAGCAAAAGGAGGGGGAGGTGGCGAGAGGCAAGTGAGAAATCAAAAGAAGCAGGAAAAAAAAAAGCAACACTAGCAGCCAACAAATGGCTTGGGTGTGTGGAATCCAAGCAGCCGGCGCTTCCCAGTCAAGAGTCTGTGGCCGTGGGAAGCAGAAGAGGCTGAGCCGGGGCAAAGAGGGGTGGAGGGTGGGAAAGCACATACCGCAAATTACCGGCTGTTTTGTCTCCCACTGGATGCTCCGTGAGGCTGCTTTCTCGTATCCCCGTTTGCTGGTCTCTGATAGGAGTCCAAGATGGTGGATCCTTGCTGCGTTAGCTGGTAGGGGACCTCTGCATGAATCTCTCCTCGCTCTCCATTCTCTTTCAGTATTCTCACTCCATTTGGTGCTCGGCTGAGTTCTTTATCTCTTCATTTGATGTTCTAGGGTT